>NC_055705.1:1568538-1868538 GCF_017639745.1 Melanotaenia boesemani | reverse complement strand
GCTTGTCCAGCACAGTGGCGGCAGTATGATGGTCTGGCTGCTGTTGTGCCAAACAACCCCCCAAACCCACCTCAGCCCCCCTTCAAACCCCTACACCCAGGGTTCAAATTACAGGGGAGCTAAGGGGAGCTCGGCTCCCCTGAAAGGCACAGGAGCTCCCCTAAAGACATTCAGCTGATACTTTGAGGGGGAGCCCTAAAAATACTTCACTTTGGTAAATGGTCTGTACTTATATATATCGCTTTTACCCAAATCACACACACACTGATGGTAGAAGCTGCCATGCAAGGTGCTCAACCAAGACCCATCAGGAGCAATTTGGGGTTCGGTGTCTTGCTCAGGGACACCTTGACATGAGCTCGACAGATCAGGGATCAAACCGGCAACCCTCAAGCTACAAGACGACCGCTCTACCCACTGAGCCACAATTTTTTCATAAAGGTTCCTCATGTGTCTTGAAAAGAACAGCATTCATTTGTCAGATTTGTGGTTTATTTATTTAATTGAATGAATTAAATCCTCTAAATGGGATCGGTTCTGGTTCCTTCAGCAGCGGACGGCAGCGTTGTTTGTTTGTAGTGTGCTGTGAGCGTCCATACAAACACACTTTATATGTTTATTTGTGGTTGTTAAAAGAACTTTCCGTCCCTGTTTCTGATTAAACAAGCTGCATACAGCAACAGGTTTTTTTTGTTTTGTTTTTTTGTGGTAGGGTCCTGGGTCCTGGTCCGCATCCAGACACCAAGACCTGCACCAGCCCCGTGAACGACTTTCCAAACCGACTGTTTCCTGAGCCGCTGCGAAGCAGATTTTACCTTACATTTTCTTTTCTAATCTCTCAGCACAAAGCGTACGCGCTGGTCAGTGTCGTTGGTGATTGATTCCTCCCGAGCCAGAGCGGAACGGTTGAAGGTTCGAGGTCTGCAGACCTCTGGTCTACAGGACAGGAACGTTGCGGTAACACAGGACCATGATCAGTCCACCAGCCGAGGCCCGACAGGATGAGAAAACTACGGCCTCACGAGCTCAAAGACAACCAGCTTTTACAGATTTCCTTCTTTCTGATATGGATTAGAGTTGGTTTCCCCATCTTCACCACACTAATCCACAGTCCTCCGGCCTTGCTCTCTTCTTCTTCTACTTCTTCTCCTTCATCTTCTTCTTCTACTTCTTCTCCTTCCTCTTCTTCTTCTACTTCTTCTCCTTCCTCTTCTTCTTCTACTTCTTCTCCTTCCTCTTCTTCTTCTACTACTTCTTGTTTTGCTGCTGTGTTGGCTTTTATTGCCAGCGTTTGTAACTGGTTTCAGGTGCGAACATTTATTCTATTTTTCTTCTTCTTTAGTAAAATCTTGTTTTCTGACAGATTTGTATTTTCTCAGATTAACGACCTGTGATCTCTCATCACTGTTTCTAACGTCAGGATTTTACTGTTTCACTGTGAAGTGTTTAATTCTGCTGTTAAAGGTGGACGAAGCGGCTGTGAAATTAAACCTGAGGGGCTGATCGAGGTTAACAATGAGAGAGAGAGAGAGAGAGAGGTGGAGTCCGACTGCGATGGTCGGAGATCCTGCAGCTGGAGGCTGAGCAGCTTCCCGTCATTCATCCACTTTGCTGGGATTCAGCATCGTTGGTCGGCAGGTGAGTTCACTCTGATTATTCATTAATTACTACAAATTATTCTAGTTTTATTCCTGTTACACAGTTTTTACTGCAGTTTATAAAGTTTTATTTACACCAGTCTGTATTTTGATCTGTTTTTCATTTTTTCTCTGTTCAAATTTAATTTTTTTCATGAATTCATTGTTTTGATAGAAATGATAATAAATATATTAAATAACAGATTTGCATATTTCAGTGGAGGAAAGATAATTCCTACAGAAATTGTAATTATTTCTAAATAATTCTGTATTTTTAATCGATGTTTTTAAATGATCGAGACGTGTTGTTGAGTAAATCTGCTGCAGTTTTAACAGGAGAAATAACAAACGTGTGTAAATGCAGCTGCAAAATTATTTCATTCCCAAAACTAGTTAGAAAAATTCCATCATCATTATTATTTTTTAGTCGTCTGAACACATCTGTCTACACGATCAATTCCCAACCTGAATAGATTTTAAAATCATTTTAAAAAGATTTTTAAAATTGTTTCATTTAAATTCTTTAGATGTTAAATCCGCCTGCTTTCAGTGGTTACTTATTCATTATTTATAATTAATGATAAAAGTCTTTCTCTAAAATTTCTCCACATTAAAACCAAATTAAAAGTGTCATTTATTTGTCGATTATTAAACCATAAACTACATTTACATGGAAAAGAAGTTGTGTAATTCAGTGTTTTGTTAAAGAGGAGAGAAGCGGAGGTTTTATTCATCCCGACGTGGAGGTTTGCTTCCACTGTGTGGATTCAGCTCTGACTTCTCTGGATTATAAAACTGGGAAGAAAACGTGTAAAATGAGTGAAAAACCGACTCCAGATTAACAAGCTCAGCTTAGAAATGAGGCTACATGGAAATAATAATAACATGAGATAAAACATAATTAATCTACAAAGTTTTACCCCAAAAAGTCAAAAATGCTGATGAAAAAAAAAAAAACTTCCTCTAGTTTTTATTTCTTTAATTCAGATCCAGAATCATCTCCAGCTTTATTTCTAATTTTCCTCCAGAGTTTAAAGCAGAAATGAGGTGAATTAATGTCGTTTTTTAACCTGCATCCAGCCTTCAGGGATTAAATGGATTCACTGGTTTTTTATCCCATTAGTTAAAAATGGTTCTACCAACATGTTCAAAAACGTTTAAAAGCGGTGGTTTAAATGAAGTAAACACTATTGAATGACGTGGTGGAGCATCCACCCAGCAGCTGCTCCGGCTTTAAACGTAGCGGGTATTTAACCATCCTCGGGTCCCAGCTTCCAGGTCTGAGCTGAAGCTCTGAAAGGACCTTTCTGACCCAGAGAGGCACATTTCTGGCCCAGCAGGGTTCAGACCGGTCGGACTGGATTTTCTTCCAGGTCCGGGATCTGTTCAGGATGACGATCCAAACTGGTGTCAGGAGCAAAAACCTGATGTGTTTTACTTCTCGCAGCTTCATCAGGATATTTACAGGAAAAGACGACGAGCACTGCAGTGGAAACGAGCTGTTGTTAAGAAAAGACTTTATTTCTTCTGAATGAGTGTCTGTTTACAGACACGCAAAGTCTTTTCATCCAGCTTCACACACACACCGGTCTGGTTTCAAGCCCTCCACAGAACAGAATCTGTACTTTTACAGGTTTTTAATGATTCTTGATGTGTTTCATATGCTGGAGACTCTACTATTTTAGTTCTTTTAGATCTCAGCGCCGCTTTTATTCGGCTGATCACAGCACGGCTTGAACAAATAACTGGTCTGGAAGCTGCTGTACTTGGATGGTTCAGGTCTTACCTCTTCTCTTTTCCTCCTTTTCAGCCCCGCGGGTTCCCCAGGGATCAGTTCTAGGTCCAGTTTTTTTCTCCACTTACATGCTTCCTCTAAGTTCTGCTTTTACAAACCCTGCGTCTCGTATCCGGATCGCATCTGGGATGTGTACGTGTATGCAGACGACACGTTTACATCCCTCTGAACGGCTGTTTAGAAGACGTTAAGTCCTGCATGGCTAAAAGTTTCCTTCTTCTAAATGAGAATTAGCCTGAAGTCCTGTTTCTTTGGCCTCCAGACTGCCATGCTGGCGTGGCCCAGAAAGTTGATCCTGGTCTCTTACACCAAGATAGCAAAACCTCCTGGGAGTCATTTTTGGTTGTGTTTTCTATTTGACAAACACATAAGCGCCGTGATCAGAGCCAGTTCTTATCAGCTCAGAACACTCGTAAAAGTCATTTCCGCTTTTATTTGGTCTAAACTCGACTCCTGTAACAGCCTCTATTCAGGTCTGGGCCAGTCCCTCGTTCTCCGTCTCCGTCCAAAATCCAGCTGCCTGCCCTCGGAAGAGAGACCACATCACACAGTTTCAGCTTCTTTGCATTGGAGTTCAGACTTTATTTATATCGTTTGTTTTTAAGTCTTTAAACGGGCCGGCCCCTTCTTATTGCCGGGTTTGAACCCCACGCTCCCTCCTTGTTGTCCAGGTCCAGGCTGAAACTAAGAGGGGACGGAGCTTTTCCTGTTGACCTCCCCAGCTGTGGATCTGGTTTAAAGACTTATTTTACTCCCTCATCTTTAAACCAGACTAAGTTTTTTTTCTGATTATTTAATGCTTGTCTCTTTTTTTTAGTCCTTTATTTCTTTTAAATCTGTTTTATTTTTTAGGCCCCTCGTTTTTATTTCTGCATACATTGTTTTTAAATGTGCTGATAAATAAAGCTGCTGGCAGGATGTTGGGGCTGTCAGGTGGGGAGGATACACCGTGTCCATGTGAAATGTGTCACCATGATGGAGTCTTTGAAGGACTCAGACTGATCTTAAGCGGTTTCCAGAGTCTTGGGAACCTGAGAATAACTTACCTCCACCATCTGCAGTCAGAACAGTGGATCTGCATTTATTTCACACAGGGCTGGAAGACGGTGGTGAGAAAAGGTGCATAGGGTTAAAAATGACCTATTTAATTTAGGTGCACAACCAGCCAAATTTAGTTCATTTAATCGTGTTGTTACGCGCAAAATTAAATGATTAAAAACTGGTTTATATTAAAGTACATCCACGGTATATGGATACAAGTGGAATAACATCTGCTTTTTCCACATCTTTAAACAACAGTTTAAAAATCTCCTCTAACTCTCAACCTAAATGTTTATGTAATAACATGAAATAAATGTGAGAGAGAGGGATGAACATTTCAGGATTTATTAGTTTAAAGGAAGCGTGGGTCCCTCCAGCAGGCTGCAACAATCCAGTCGCAGCGATCAACACAAATTCAAACGGGTGGAAGATAAAAATAAAATATGCAGCCATCCCGAATATCTCGTCTCACCAGGACAACATGGGTTGCTGCTTAAATCCTTTTTGTCTGGCTGAATTAGTGTTTCTGGAACTGGATTTAAAGCTGAGGAGCTGCTTCCTTCGAAACTCAGGAACAATATCTGGTTTTCCAGCCGTCAGGTGTTTCCCTGCTGGATCAGACAAGAAGCAGGATTACATCATCCAGAGGGAGGAAGTGGCATTTAAATAAAGAATAAGAGCATAAAGTTGTGTAACTATCCAGTTAGCCTCCCCTTCGACTCTAATCCCGATATGGCGTCACGTCTGTTCAGTATCACGGTGAAACTGATGTTTAGTTTGAACTTTTTAAAACCCTAAAATAAAAGATGGAACCTCTTCGTAGTGACTCTGTGAAATGTGCTGTACATCGGGAACAGGTTTTCACTGAGTGGCGGCTCGTTTCCTGGCGTGGAGGCGGGGACAGACACCTGTTCAGGTGATGCTGCAGCAGCCGGTCGTAGGCACCCATAACCCCCCGAGCATGCAGACTCAGTGAGGATCTGACTTTGAAAAGAATAAAAACGGTTTTAATGTGTGGTAAAATAACTGTAGACATTAAGTAATTAAGCTCCCCTATGGACGGCTAATCCAGCATCCTCCTTCATCCTTCCTGTGCTGTGAGACCTCTCCAGCCAGTAAAAACAGTCTTATGTTGACTCTGGTCTCATCCCTTGCTCTGTCTCTGTCTCTCTTTCCTCTGATAACGTCTTCTAACATCCCTCTTTCAAAAGGCCGGTTTGTTTACATCTGCATGCTAGCATATGACTCATGCGCTATGCAGAACATGCAGCACATTTCCTCAACGGCGGGACACTGCTGGGCAGCGACAGCTTCAGAAAAGCACGACGGACGTCACTGTGCCATCAAACGAGTCCAGAATGCAGAATTTGAAGGTAGAAAAGTTACGGATTGGGTCTTTTAAGCGATAATAATGCATCACCGTGCCCCGCAATACTTTCAATAACCAGTCTACGAAATGAAACTCTTTTAATGTTTTTTTCTGCATCAATAAACATGAATGTCGGGGGATCGCTGACGTCTGCCCTCTAGTGGTGGAAAGTGGTAACAGGTTAAAGCTGTCTTTCTAGAGACGTGGCCTGGTGCTTGTCGCAGTTTTACGACTTTGGTGGTTAGAGGCTTCATATGTGAGTGTAGGCCAGGCGGATCAGCCAGCTGCAGCTTTGTGTAGGTGTGTAGGTCAGCATCGGCTCTGACTGCCGCTGGAAGGAAAACTGTCGCTACATTTGTCGCTAGTTGCTTAAATAAAAGAAAAATGAGAAGCCAAACACTCGCTGACTGTAGCGACAGAATCACTCATTTGAACGCTGCTTTTTTTCATACGTGCACACGTGCTGTCAAAAACTAGGTGCACCGCTCCAATTTCATGTACTACCTTCCACAGACAAGCGGTATTTCCAGCCATGAAAGTCTTTTTTAAAGCTTTAAAATGGCTCTGGCTGCTGAAGAGGTTTGAGAAATCCTGCAGAAGGTTCACCAATAATGTCCTCAAACGGGCTTTGTTTCAGTCGAGGTTCCCCTTTTTTACTCATTTAAGGGACACGTTGGTGCATCCTAAAGTTTTCTGTTGCTCAGCGCTGTCAATTATAATAGTGACATTATCCACAATCAGTCATTTTTACACCTTAAACAATAACCTGGTTTCATTCTACTGGTCCAAACAGGAGAAAAGCTTCAGTTTCACTTACAGAAAGATACCAAACCAAGAGCTGAAGCAGCAAGGGTGGACGCACTGATCACCTCTCACTGTCTTTGTTTAGGGTTCCAGATGAAGGTGGAGGGCTTACAGGAGGATGGGGAGTCCAGTTCTGTGCCGTCAGCGGACCGGACAACGTGCCCCAGCTCGACCGAATGCTGCATGTCTCGGCTGCTGAGCGCCGTGGAGAGCGAGCTGCAGGCCGGCCGGGAGAAGGGCGACCCGACGGAGAGAGAGCTGAGGGTGACGCTGGAGGACGCCGAGCTGTGGAGGAAGTTCCAGCTCATCACCAACGAGATGATCGTCACCAAGAACGGACGGTAACAAGTTCCACTCGTTTTCAGCAAGTTCCCGACTTTCTGCAGGTAACAACTGCTGTCCAAACCCAGGTGATGGTTACAGCCCGACCTAAACCGCTGAAAGCTGGATGTCCCTGGTTTGTTTACAGGTTCAGGTAATCCACACCTCCAAGTTAGGAGGTCCTCGAGGCCATAAAAACAGAAATACCGTAAAGAAATCAACTAATTCCAACATATTGCATAAGGGTTCAGAATTATTAAAGATGCATATCTTAGATTCATATCTAATGAGTATAGAACTAAGTCCATCAAGACTTGATCCTAAATCTTTTTGACTGGATACAGTTTGAACGATTGATTACTGCCAGCTTCGGGGAGAATATTCCTGCTTTTAACCAGGTCCACATGTGTTTATCAAGGCTGCTTTGCATGTTTTGGAGCCTTGATTGTTCACGTCCTCAGAATTTAACGCTGCACATTCACAATCTGCTATATCTGAGTGTCCAGTAGGGGGCGGTGTAGGTACAGATGTAAGGCTACATGGTTGATAACAGTAAAAATGACAAGCGTACTTGGTTTAGAGGCCTTACCATCCACGATAATGCTACTGTCATTTGTTTCTGTTGTGATGTAAAAATTAGCCAACACTAACCTCCACTATAGTCACCATGTTTATCTTCTTGTTTACACGCTAGAAAAATTCAGCATCTCTGTCTGGTCTGAGTTCTCTACTGCTCCCCCTGCTGGAATCCTCTGGTAACAACCGTAGTACACAAGCATGAGAGCAATTATACTGATGATGGAGATGATTGCCCATGCACACGCTCATTAAAAAGCAAGTGCATCTCGACCTAAGACAACGCGAGGACTGAAACAAAAATTCTGGTGTGGAAAGTTTTATGGAGGTTCTAGTGTCAGGGAGTCCAAATTCGGTCCTCAAGGACCACAGTCCTGCAGATTTTAGATGTTTCTCTGCTCCAAAACAAATGAATCCATCAGTTTATGAAGTTCTGCACGACTCATTAAACTGATTCAGGTGTGTTGGAGCAGGGAAACATTGAAAACCTGCAGCCCTGCGGCCCTCATAGGACCAGATTGAGTAGCCCTGCTCCAAATGTAAGGCTGGAAAATTTTCCAAATCTTCATAAATAAGCAGAATAAAGTGATTTTTAGCGGATTTGGTTCAATGCTGTGACAAGGCACAATAAAATCTGCTTCTCTCGCAGCCAAACTCCTTTGGCAGAGTAATAACTTTGTTTATGTGGGTTTTTTTAGTGTTATTGCTACAGATTATTCTATTTGCATTAACATGTTAATTTTGACAGCCCTGTTATAAAATTTTCTATTGATACTGCTATCAATGATACTAGCCCTTTATTTACCTCTTGCGATATCACACACCCCTACTTTGGACACTCCTGCTCTAGAGGTACTTAGGAAGGTTCTTGAAGTTCTTGTTCAGGTTGCAGGGGTCTTCAAGATGTTTTAGGAAGATTTTCTCCCCTGTTGAGGCTGCCTTGAACTTCCAGGAGCAGTTACGATGGATTAAGGCGGTTGTAGGATATTCTAGAGGTCATTACTGTTTTGAAGGTGATGAGGGTTTTTATCTATTGAAAAGCTTCACGTTGGTGTTTTTAGTATTTGTGTTCACAAAAATGTGGACAGAAAAAAACAGGAAATCTGGAAGCATTGAAGTAAAAAAATGCTTTTCTTCTTTTTTTTCTTTCTTTTTTTTAATGCAGAGACGCTGATGGAAATATTTTAAGACTGTTGAGAGATTCAGCAGTTTTCAGTAAATCCAGGACTTTTTGTAAACATATCATCACTCACCATTGCACAAACCATACTCATATATTTTTGTTATCTGTACGATTAAGAGAGAAATTTTTAGAATTTATGTTTAATTTCATTTAATGTGTTTGAGTTTAGAATGAAGTTGTGCTGGGGGGTTACTGTATCGTATCAGAGGGAGCGATGTGGCATTACAGGAAATGATCTCTTTTCTAAAGATATAAACTAGGGATGGGACTTTAAGACATTAATTATGATTAATTACAAAAATGAACGCATTTAATCAGAGTTTGCATTCCAAACAATGCAGAACATTTGTCAGTGCATGGTTTCCAGTAAACCAATAACTGCAACGCACATGTCAGAGCTTGAGGAGTTTTCAACGTCCTCCCAGCATCAGTCCCAGTATCAGTCCCAGCATCAGTCCCAGTATCAGTCCCAGTATCAGTCCCAACTTCCAGCATCAGTCGCAGCTTCCAGCATCAGTCCCAGCTTCCAGGATCAGTCGCAGCTTCCAGGATCAGTCCCAGCTTCCAGCATCAGTCCCAGCTTCCAGGATCAGTCCCAGCTTCCAGGATCAGTCCCAGCTTCCAGCATCAGTCCCAGCTTCCAGGATCAGTCCCAGCTTCCAGGATCAGTCCCAGCTTCCAGCATCAGTCCCAGCTTCCAGGATCAGTCCCAGCTTCCAGGATCAGTCCCAGCTTCCAGCATCAGTCCCAGCTTCCAGGATCAGTCCCAGCTTCCAGCATCAGTCCCAGCTTCCAGGATCAGTCCCAGCTTCCAGCATCAGTCCCAGCTTCCAGGATCAGTCCCAGCTTCCAGGATCAGTCCCAGCTTCCAGCATCAGTCCCAGCTTCCAGGATCAGTCCCAGCTTCCAGCATCAGTCCCAGCTTCCAGGATCAGTCCCAGCTTCCAGGATCAGTCCCAGCTTCCAGCATCAGTCGCAGCTTCCAGGATCAGTCCCAGCTTCCAGCATCATTCGCAGCTTCCAGCATCAGTCCCAGCTTCCAGGATCAGTCCCAGCTTCCAGCATCAGTCCCAGCTTCCAGGATCAGTCCCAGCTTCCAGGATCAGTCCCAGCTTCCAGCATCATTCGCAGCTTCCAGGATCAGTCCCAGCTTCCAGCATCAGTGCCAGCTTGCAGGATCAGTCGCAGCTTCCAGGATCATTCCCAGCTTCCAGCATCAGTCCCAGCTTCCAGGATCAGTCCCAGCTTCCAGCATCAGTGCCAGCTTCCAGCATCAGTGCCAGCTTCCAGCATCAGTCCCAGCTTCCAGGATCAGTCCCAGCTTCCAGCATCAGTGCCAGCTTCCAGGATCAGTCCCAGCTTCCAGGATCAGTCGCAGCTTCCAGGATCAGTCCCAGCTTCCAGCATCATTCGCAGCTTCCAGCATCAGTCCCAGCTTCCAGCATCAGTGCCAGCTTCCAGGATCAGTCCCAGCTTCCAGGATCAGTCGCAGCTTCCAGGATCAGTCCCAGCTTCCAGCATCAGTCCCAGCTTCCAGGATCAGTCCCAGCTTCCAGCATCATTCGCAGCTTCCAGGATCAGTCCCAGCTTCCAGCATCAGTCCCAGCTTCCAGGATCAGTCCCAGCTTCCAGCATCAGTCCCAACTACCAGCATCAGTCCCAACTTTCAGCATCATTTGCAGCTTCCAGCATCATTCGCAGCTTCCAGCATCAGTCCATGCTTCCAGGATCAGTCGCAGCTTCCAGGTTCATTCCCAGCTTCCAGCATCAGTCCCAGCTTCCAGGATCAGTCCCAGCTTCCAGCATCAGTCCCAACTACCAGCATCAGTCCCAACTTTCAGCATCATTTGCAGCTTCCAGCATCAGTCCATGCTTCCAGCATCAGTCCCAACTACCAGCATCAGTCCCAGCTTCCAGGATCAGTCCCAGCTTCCAGCATCATTCGCAGCTTCCAGGATCAGTCCCAGCTTCCAGTATCAGTCCCAGCTTCCAGCATCAGTCCCAGCTTCCAGCATCAGTCTCAGCTTCCAGCATCAGTCCCAGCTTGCAGTATCAGTCCCAACTATCAGCATCATTCGCAGCTTCCAGCATCATTCGCAGCTTCCAGCATCATTCGCAGCTTCCAGCATCAGTCCCAGCTTTCAGGATCAGTCCCAGCTTCCAGCATCATTCGCAGCTTCCAGGATCAGTCCCAGCTTCCAGTATCAGTCCCAGCTTCCAGCATCAGTCCCAGCTTCCAGCATCAGTCCCAGCTTCCAGCATCAGTCCCAGCTTCCAGCTCCAGAGCAGACATTCATCTTCAACCAGACTGGAACCTGCTGCTGGCTGATCCCACCTTGGCTTACCGTCACATATTAATACGTATTTATGAAGAGTGTGGAGGAAAACAGGTAAAAGTTCAGTAACATGTTGTAGTTTCTTAGTCTGAGAACAGATGGAGTAGTTGGTTGAAGTAGTTAAAAGGACTCTTTAAGTTAGAGATATTTTCCTTTTTTTTTCTTTTTTTTTCTTTTTTTTTTACTGTTTTGATTTGAAATACAATTAAATGCATTTTTCCAGACATTACTAGAGCTTGAGTTGGCAATATTAATGTCTGTGTCTACTATTTGGTTCATTCATCTACTAAAATCTAATTAAATAAAAAAAATTTGCCTTTTGGGGCAAATATTATTATGGGATGAAAATGCAATTAATCGAGTTAATTCATTACAAAGCTTCTAATAAATTAGATTTTTTTTTAAATTGAGTCTCACCCCTAATAAAACCATACTTCCAGTGGTTGTGAATGTTTCCTGTAAATACAGTTGAACTGCAGAGGTTTTGGATAAAAATCAACAGATTTGAGCAGCTTTTGGAGTTAAAGCTGCATGTTAAACAGGTTATTCATTAGTCTCGATAGCAGTCGCTACCGTCACCTCCATGTGACTTATTCTGTGTCTGTTTTTTTACCGAGCCGAGGCGGGTTGACCAGTCACGGCCTACGGTGGGCAAACACTCCATTTACACCTGCAGGACGCCACTTCAGCTAGTCACTGCCAGAAAGCCATCCGTTCAGTTCATTATTCACTTTATAATTCAGCTTCGGAAGGATGAAACCTTGTATAGAACTTGATAGATTCATATTAAAACAGATAAAACTGTGGTTTATCCTGCTTTCAGTCAATAAAAACATGTTTCCATCCTCCACACAGGGAAACTAAATATTGAAGACAAGTCTTTTAGATAAAATTAGACAAATCAGAAAATAAGAGACAATCCAGACAGACCAGGAAGAACTGAAATGACAATATTTCAGATTTTAAAAGGAACCGTGTATTTCTGCTCTAAAATTATCATTGATACTAATTAATCATTGCCAATAAAAGAGACACTTTATTCTCCACATCAAAACATTATTTAAAGAAGAACAAAGTTGGACATCTACAGAGAAAAGGGACAAGTTAAAAAAACAAAAGCAAAGCTTTGTTCATCCATATTAAAGTCGTAGCTTCTGCTCACGCTTTGTTCAGCAGCAGCCGCTGACCGGCTCCGAGACCAGCTCGATCAGCAGAAACCATCTAGACAGCCAGATCCTTTCTCAGGAGGCGGTGGAGACCAGAAACAGAAACACAAGACAGAGAAACCGGACTGTGATGCACCAGGTGAACACCAACGCAATTCCAACCAATGACCCTTCTGAAAACTGGGAAAGAGAGCCCTCACCACATGAAGCCCAGTGTGTCTGTAAATCACTAAAATGATGGAGGAGCCTATGCGATTTTATAAAAATGGTGGATGACAGTAAAAATCCTGTTCATAAGCTTTGCTTTTTCATTAACAGTAAATTAGTTTTCTTCTTTAAAGGTCCCATCATGTGCAAAATCCATTTTCTAGAGATTTTCTGACATCATATGTGTCCTCGTAGCCTATGTATGAGGTCCAAAATTAAGAAAATTCTGTCTCCTCTCTCACCTGGTTGCTCCACTTTTTAGCCAATGCGTGCTCAAACAGGCGAGTCTGACATCTTTCCCTCTGTGACCTCACAAAGGAAAATAACCACTCCACCCGGTAGTGGACCCGCCCCCAGCTAACTGAGCCTGCCTCTAAAATCACCGAGCGGGCGCCAACGAAAGCCGGATCCTCTCCCAGAGAGGGGCGTGGCCAAGCTCCACTCATGAACATTTAAAGGTTCAGAAACAGCCCGTTTTCAGTAGAGCTCATAGAGCCTCATCTGGAACGGCCGAGATGAAGGACCAAGGCTGAATTTAGGGTAAAACACTTTGAAATCGATGTTGCTGGACCTCTGACACCCGTATGAAGTTGGTGAAAAAATTTAAATATTAAAGAATAACCCACAACATCCTGAAGCCATGTAGTCCATGACAACAGATACAACCTTTTCATGGGAACCTAAATCCATCCAGATGATGCTGGTGCACCATGAGCAGCTGCTTCCTTCCTCATCACATGGTTTCAGTTCCTTTCTGAGACTCCTCTTACCAAACAAAGCTAAAGGTCCTGGCAGATCCTTCCTGGTCCTGTTCCCGATGGAGATTTTCCTTCCTGGTTCTGTTTCTGATGGAGGTTTTCCTTCCTGGTTCTGTTTCTGATGGAGGTTTTCCTTCCTGGTTCTGTTTCTGATGGAGGTTTTCCTTCCTGGTTCTGGTTCTGATGGAGGTTTTCCTTCCTGGTTCTGTTTCTGATGGAGGTTTTCCTTCCTGGTTCTGTTTCTGATGGAGGTTTTCCTTCCTGGTTCTGTTTCTGATGGAGGTTTTCCTTCCTGGTTCTGTTTCTGATGGAGGTTTTCCTTCCTGGTTCTGATTCTGATGGAGGTTTCTCTCCTGGTTCTGCTTCTGATGGAGGTTTTCCTTCCTGGGTGTGATTTTGTTGGAGGTTTTCCTTCCTGGTTCTGGTTCTGATGGAGATTTTCCTTCCTGGTTCTGTTTCTGATGGAGGTTTTCCTTCCTGGTTCTGTTTCTGATGGAGGTTTTCCTTCCTGGTTCTGATTCTGATGGAGGTTTCTCTCCTGGTTCTGCTTCTGATGGAGGTTTTCCTTCCTGGGTGTGATTTTGTTGAAGGTTTTCCTTCCTGGTTCTGCTTCTGATGGAGGTTTTCCTTCCTGGGTGTGATTTTGTTGGAGGTTTTCCTTCCTGGTTCTGATTCTGATGGAGGTTTCTCTCCTGGTTTTGGTTTTGATGGAGGTTTTCCTTCCTGGTCTGCTTCTGATGGAGGTTTTCCTTCCTGGTTCTGCTTCTGATGGAGGTTTTCCTTCCTGGTTCTGTTTCTGATGGAGGTTTTCCTTCCTGGTTCTGCTTCTGATGGAGGTTTTCCTTCCTGGTTCTGCTTCTGATGGAGGTTTCTCTCCTGGTTCTGCTTCTGATGGAGGTTTTCCTTCCTGGGTGTGATTTTGTTGGAGGTTTTCCTTCCTGGTTCTGCTTCTGATGGAGGTTTTCTCTCCTGGTTCTGCTTCTGATGGAGGTTTCCTTCCTGGTTCTGTTTCTGATGGAGGTTTCTCTCCTGGTTCTGCTTCTGATGGAGGTTTTCCTTCCTGGTTCTGTTTCTGATGGAGGTTTTTCTTCCTGGTTCTGATTCTGATGGAGGTTTTCCTTCCTGGTTCTGATTCTGATGGAGGTTTCTCTCCTGGTTCTGGTTTTGATGGAGGTTTTCCTTCCTGGTTCTGCTTCTGATGGAGGATTTCCTTCCTGGTTCTGCTTCTGATGGAGGTTTTCTCTCCTGGTTCTGCTTCTGATGGAGGTTTCCTTCCTGGTTTTGTTCTGATGGAGGTTTCTCTCCTGGTTCTACTTCTGATGGAGGATTTCCTTCCTGGTCCTGGTTCTGATGGAGGTTTTCCTTCCTGGTTCTGATTCTGATGGAGGTTTTCCTTCCTGGTTTTGGTTCTGATGGAGGTTTTCCTTCCTGGTTTTGGTTCTGATGGAGGTTTTCCTTCCCGGTCCTGGTTCTGATGGAGGTTTTCCTTCCTGGTCCTGGTTCTGATGGGGGTTTTCCGTCCTGGTTCTGGTTCTAATAGAGGTTTTCCCTCCTGGTTTGGGCTCTGATGGAGGTTCAGCTCAGAACGGCGGATTGAATAGAAATGATTTGATCCAATCTGTTATTTTTTTCTAGCTGGTCATTATTTATATGTGTTGGTTTATTATTGGATTGAATTGAGCTGGGTCTATGAAAGGGCCTTGAACTGACTTTGTTGAGAGTTGGTGCTGTATAAATAAAGCTGGATTGAATCAGGACAAGTTGGCCCTGCTGTAACTGACTGTGCTGAATCCAGTTCACGTAGAACGCCCATACTGGGTCTGTGGTGCCTCCGCCGGCTCATTCCGGTGGCAAGCTAGCAGCTGAGTCAGCAGGTTTGTTGTTGAATAAGACAGCTGCTCACCATCTGTATCTGTAACTGGATTATTTACAGTGTAATGTCCATCACAGGACGGCTGTGCTCACTCCGTTTGCATATCAGCCACATTTGCTGTTTTACAGAGAAGCTACCGGGCTGTGTGTTCGGTCAAGCTGATAGTAGAGTCAGCTGGCTAATAACTCTGAATCCACAGAACTCTGATAGAGGATCCAAACTGGAACCCTGAGGGACCCTTCCAGTAAAGATGGTTCAGTAGCAGCTGGGTGTGGATCTGCTGCTGCTTTGGTTTGTGGAGGAAGCGTCTTTTGTTGAACTCGTCATGGTGAAAGTGTTGTTTCCCTCCTGTAAGAGGATGAAATTCTGTTTCTGTTCAGTCGGATGTTCCCGGTCCTGAAGGTAAGCGTCTCCGGTCTGGACCCCAGCTCCATGTACTCCTTCCTGCTGGACTTCGTGCCGGCCGACAGCTGCCGCTGGAAGTTTGTGAACGGGGAGTGGGTGGCAGCCGGCCAGGCGGAGGGCCGCGGCGAAGCCCGGGGCCACGGCGGGGTCTACATCCACCCGGACTCGCCGAACTTCGGAGCCCACTGGATGAAGGCGCCTGTGAGCTTCAACAAAGTCAAACTGACTAATAAAGTCAACGGAGGAGGACAGGTAACCACAGTCTGTTGTTCTGTGTGAAACTTTTCTTCCTTTCATTTAAAGTTTATTGTTTCTTTCTCTTTACTGTTTATTCTTTCTACGTTTTTATTATTCGTCTTGTTTTTTATTTTCTTGTACTTATTTATTTTGTTTGTTCTTTTTCTGCTGTCTATATTTTTCTTTTCTAATATGATCTATTGGATTTTATTTCATCATTTCTTTAACTGTTGATTTCCTTCAGTTTTTTCTGTTAATTTTACATTTGCTTTAGATTAGATTTTAGATGTTTTTCTTTAATTCTTTCTTTCTACTTTGTATTTTTTGTCCATAATTTTCTTTGTTTTGATTTTCTTCAGTCTGTTTAGTTGTTTAATTCTTTATTTTATTGTTTCTTTCATTATTTTCAGTTTCTGCTCATCATTACGTTTGGATTTTTCCTTTTATCTCTCCATTTCTTTCATTCTTCTCTTCCGTTCCTCCTCTTTGCTCCTCTGCTGTTTTCTTTCCTTCTTTCTTGACTTTTTCTTTGTTCTTCACCTTTTCCCCTCTCACTCTTCCTCACCTCTGCCGTCTTCTTCTCCTTCTGTCCATTATCCTCCTCTTCACGTCGAGAGCTTCTCTCTCTCCTCCCTGTATTATGCTGGAGTGGGCGAGAGACTACCGCCTCTAATTAGCCACTTCAGTCCCTCTCTTCGCTCACTTCACCTGCTCACCCCCTCGTAACCACGGGAACAGGATAAACAGCTCTTAATTGGCCGGCAGCAGTTTAATGCACTTCCTGTTGAGAGCTGTTCACCACTCGTAGAGGCCTTCACACACACACACACACACACACACACAAATGCAGCACTACAAAATTGGCAGTAATGTTGTTTATATTTACCCCATTATCCCGTCCAAACATGACACGCACACACCGGGCAGTAATGCAGAGTTGGAACAGAGAGCTCGGCCATAATGAAATAATTGCTCAGCTTATTTGTACATTATGGTAATTATGTTTTTTACTGGGAAATTAATTTAGCCATCATGCTTCAGATGGACGAGGGAGACAGAGAGGTAAACTATATTCAAACAGAGCCCACACACACTCCAGCTAATGTGGGCACGCACATCACCGGGGTCACATCTGAAGCCAGCCTCTCAATCTGAATAGAAAACAGTTTGTTTTTGTGTGTCCGCCTGGAGAACTCGGATTGGTTAATTGGACCTCGTTAGCGAGGGGGGGCAGACAGATGGATAAAAGAGCGTTTGGGCCAAAAGACAAAAATGGCTCCAGTCCATGAACTCTCCTCCAGACAGAGTAGCTAGCAAACTGCATTTCTGCTTTTAATGGATCAAAAAGTACAGAGCTGTGTTTGTGAAACTCTGAGTAGTTCAGGGACTGTTAGGTGCTGCTACTGGAGGAAAGGAATGAGAAGACAGATCAGAAATATACCATCAAGCATGGATGGTATGAGACCCATAAACAGTTAAAACTGGTAGAAAAAGTTTGAGACCATTAAAAGTCAGAGTTCAGGGGAAGGGTTCATCACAGCAGGGTAGTCGGTATGACTGGGGACATCTGCTCTGGAGCTGGTTCATTTGTGAGGGGGGCAGGGTTTTATTGTGTTCACGCTGCGCTACTCAAACTAATCGAACCTTTTAAATAAAGTGTTCCACTCGCTGCTAGTGGCGGCAAGACGAGACAACCACTGAAGAAGAAGTCTTGTTAATTCAGGACAACTTGTGTTTCCATCACAGTGAAACATGGAGCTGCATCAGATCCTAGCGGTCTCTGGTGGATCAGATTTCTGTTCGATTGTTCCCGGATTCTTCCACGTTGGACGCTGAGAAGAACTTGAACAAAGAAGCGTAGATGGATGCTAACAGATATAAACAGATTTTAATAATGGTATCATAACAGTTAAAAAGAGGCTCAGATGGGTACAAACCAGTTTAATTCTTGTCCTCTCCTATATTTTAATACCCATTGGAGACCTTTGTGGTCAAAAGTGTTCATGCAAAAAAAGAGATTTTTTTTCTGTGTTATTTCATAAATCATTTAAACAACTTCCATCCTTCTAAAAACTACCAAACATTCAATCATTTTTAGGATTTTAACCCTTTAAATGCCTGTTTGAATAAATTAACTACTGCCTCGTTCAATACAAAAAAGAAAATTATTTTGCATATAATAAATATTAATATTATTATTATTATTATTATTATTATATTTGAGCAGAATTCAGTAGACAGTTTTGGACTGGTACGCTGCTGCATGAATGTGTCTCTTCCTTTCTGTTTCAGATTATGTTAAACTCTCTTCATAAGTACGAACCTCAGCTCCACATCGTGTGCGTTGGCTCCCGTCATCGTCTGGTTTCCAATATTTCCTTCAAAGAAACTCAGTTCATCGCAGTCACTGCCTACCAGAATGAAGAGGTAAATTTAGATTGATCTTATTTCAGTATTACACACTTTCAGCTTTTTTTTTACCAGGAGGGTCTCACTGAAACACAAGATCTTCTCTCTCTGAAGTCCTGTCAGATGACGGTAGAAAAAAACTCATTTCCATAAAAGTAATTTTATAACTGTAATAAAAATAACAGACATTTGAAGAAAATTAAGTTTTACCAACTTAATCAACATATAAACCAATAGAAAACCATCACTGGTGCTTTCTGGACACCTTAAAAGCTGGGTAAGGATCATTTTGATTTTTAACAGTGAGAGCTATAAATGAGCGCATCATCGGCATAAAAACTTACCTTCGCTGGATTTTATCCCCATCCTAACTCATTTATAAAAACTGAATGAAATGGAGGCTTAGATCGATCCCTGAGAAATACAGTGACTTCTCCCAGAAAGATCAACTCTAAGCTAGTCCAGATTATGTACACATCAATGGTCTTTAAGTCTAATTTAAAACCTTTCTGAATGATTTCAGTAATATTTCTGTGGCTGTTTCGATGTGTTTAGATTACAGCTCTGAAGATCAAATACAACCCGTTCGCCAAAGCCTTCCTGGACGCCAAAGAGAGGTAAGAAAACACAAAGAACTGAAGCCGTCAGAAGACTCATGCAGACATCTGAGAGCAGATTTATCGGATTCATAAAGAGCCGGCATCAGAGAGGTTGTTCATGTTAACGGGAAAATCAGTCAAATCAGGCGCAAAGCCTGAACATCATGAAACCCTATGAGTTTTTTTAAAGCAGTAACTTGGAAATAAATTGAATTTAATTTAATAAAACCTAAAACAAGAAAAAAAAATTATGGCAGAGTTTGGTGAAATGTTAGAAATTCTGTGAGGCTCAAAGTCTAAATTTAACAATAAATTTAAAAGGAAGTAAATAAAAAAGAAAAGAAAATAAGAACTGTTGTTGCATTTATTCCATTAAAAGTGTGTGTGTTCTGAATCAGGATCAGTTCAACAACACAAGCAGCAAATGCTGAAACTTGACGCTTAGCATTTCTCACCAGGATAACACAGGAAGTTAGCGTTAGCAGGTGATCAGGCAGGCAGCAGGAGCTCCACCGTCTCAGCTGTTTGGAGGGAAGGTGTCAAGTTATGGAGCTGTTCAAACACACACACAGGATAACACACACACCTCTGATTGTGGCGCTTGATTCGTCCTCCTCAGGAACCCGGGGGGGCGGAGTTTACCAGAGTCATCTGAGAGAGTCGGGATTCAGTCCTGTGAGTCAAACTCATTCCTGCTGAGAATATTTAGTTGTTTTTAAAATTCCAACAAAGAAAAGAAAGATGAAGAAACACCTTTTTTTGTAAAAAGAAGTAAACGCTCATCAGCTGTCCCTGCTGTTTAATATTTATTCTTCATATATAGTTTCTCTCAGAGAAGTTTGACGTAACGAGTTAAATTGGTGTTTCTACTTCCTTCCTGTGTCAGGTTGGTCTCTGTGCACGGCTGGAGGAGGTGGAGCTTTTCCTTACAGCAGCAGTCTCCCTCTGGCGTCGCATCATCACCATGGTTACAAGCATCACGGTTACCCAGGGAGACACACACCTTACCCCACGGCCTACCTGCCACACCGCTCACACTCCTCAGGTAGCACTTAAATTAAAAATGTTTTCATGTTCATTTATTTCTTGATTTTTATTATGATTAGATACTTTTTGTATTTGCTAAAACTTTATTTGCTTTTCATTAAATCTACACTCACCGTCCACTTTATCAGGTTTA
This sequence comes from Melanotaenia boesemani, assembly GCF_017639745.1. Classification (NCBI taxonomy): domain Eukaryota; kingdom Metazoa; phylum Chordata; class Actinopteri; order Atheriniformes; family Melanotaeniidae; genus Melanotaenia; species Melanotaenia boesemani. Next base: position 1,848,642 of record NC_055705.1, on the reverse strand, counting down.
GTACCGTTTCCTTTACCTTCTAGTACCGGGTCGTCCTCTTCATCAGGTCCACCTTCTAGTACCGGGTCGTCCTCTTCATCAGGTCCACCTTCTAGTACCGGGTCGTCCTCTTCATCAGGTCCTCCTTCTAGTACCGGGTCGTCCTCTTCATCAGGTCCACCTTCTAGTACCGGGTCTGACCTTTTTAATCCTGGTGTGATAGATGAAGCAGGTGGTGGAAACCTTCCTCAGAGGTTTTCTCCATATTAACATGAAGCATCACACAGCTGCTGCAGGTTTGTCGGCTGCATCCATGATGAGAATCTCCCGTTCCACCACATCCCAAAGCTGCTCTACTGGACTGAGATCTGGTGGCTGTGGAGGCCGTTGGAGTCCAGTGAACTCATCGTCATGTTCTAGAAAGCAGGTGGAGATGATCTGAGCTTTGTGACATGGTGCATTATCCTGCTGGAAGTAGCATCAGAAGATGCTCCACTGTGGTCATAAAGGGATGGACATGGTCAGCAACAATACTCAGGTAGGCTGTGCTGGTTAAACCAGACCACGTTGGTACTAAGGGGCCCAAAGTGGACCAAGAAAATCTCCCCACCATTACACCAGCAGCAGCCTGAAGCGTTGATCCAAGGCAGGATGGATCCATGTTTTCATGATGTTTCCAGCAGATTCTGAGCCGAGCATCTGAATGTGGAGCTGAAATGGAGACTCATCAGACCAGCAACGTTTCTCCATCTTCTGTTGTCCAGTGTTGGTGAGTGTGTGTGAATTGTAGCCTCAGTTTCCTGTTCTTAGCTGGCAGGAGGAACCCGGTGTGTCTTCTGCTGCATCCTGGTCCAGACAACTGCTGCTCTGGATGTTTTCTCTTCTTCAGACCATCTCTGGAAACCCTGGAGATGGTTGTGGGTGGAAATCCCAGTAAATACTCAACAACCATGCTACGTTCAAGGTCTCTTAAATACCCGTTCTTCCTCATTCTGATGCTCAGTTTTGCTACGTGACTAAATGCTGCCATGTGATTGGCTGGTGAGATATTTGCGTGAGCTGGAACAGGTGGAGCTGATGAAGGGGACGGTGAGTTGATGTAAATCGTGGCGTGTTGAGTGTGCAGATATTTAAACAAACACGACAAGAAGCTTTTTTGGTAAATGTTTGTTTTACTTCTTGAATAGTTGTAAAGATTTTTTTAAGAGGTTTTTATCTTCAAACAGCTGAGTCATGTTTGCATGAGTTGGTAAATATTCCGCCTGGTGTGGGTGTTTTCTGTCAGTGTGTCTGGCTGAAGGAGTTCAGGTGTTAACAGACGGCTGGGGCAGCTCCTCCCCTCGTCCACCCTCCTCCTCCTCTTCTTCACCACCCTCCTCCTCCTCCCTTCCTCTGACCAGCAGCATTACATCCTCGCAGCCTCTTCCTCCTCCTCCTCCTCCTCCTCACAGCTCCAGGTGAGGCTCCGCCCACACTCATACATGGTGAATTGATAAATAGCCCGGTAAAGTCCGGTGTTGAACAGCTGTGTATTTTCAGCCAGTATCCCTGTTTGTGGACGGTCGGATGCAGTGATCTAAGCCCCGCCCACTCACCCTGCGCCACTCTGCATGGACCAATGAGCAGCGAGAGCCTCATGCATCCACCTGGACACAGTCGAGTGGGTGGAGCCGGGTGGCCCCCAGGCCCCTCCCACTCTTACTGAGGAGCTGACTACTGTTTGTTATGATGTGTAAATACGATTTGTGACCATGTGACCACTTTAAACGCGTTCACCTGTTCTGGTCGGTAAATTCTGCTTATTATTAGTGATGTAAATACACATCATGTTTGTTTGACTTGTTAAACTTGGTAAAAGTAATGGCAGGACGGGTCCTGATGTTGATCATAAAACACTGATGTTGTGGCGCCCCCTGCTGTCAGAGGGTGAAATTTTGCTATCGTTTTACGTCAGCTGCTGCTTGTTTTTATGTCTTCTTGCTTCTAATTGTTGGTGAGAAACAGACCTAAAAAGTACGAATTAAACTGCAGAATAAAAAATAAAAACAGAATTATTTTCCTGTTTTCTCGTGTTTCTAGTCATTCGCTGCTTTAGTGACACAGAAGAATGAAGACTTGATGAAAAGTATTCTTGTATTTATTTACAGAAAAATAGAAAACATTATTTAGTTTGCTGAGACCCACTCCTGACTGAAAATCAATGATCACTTTAAAATGCTTCCAAAGAAAGGTTGGAAGTGATTTCCATTCTCTCCTACGACAGAAACCATTCAAGCCAGCCTCGGTCTGGCTCTACATTAACTTTACGTTCACAGATGTCTCCTATAACAAACATTATCAGTGCTGGAACAATCTGTTATCTGGAATAAAATATCAGAGACAGAAACGTAAGCACAGATGAAGGTAACAGCAGCCCTCTCCAACGCCAAACCTCCACCTTCAAACCTCAGTCACTGACATCTCAGCAGAGACAGAAACACCATTTTACCAGCAGATACGGGAAGATCCACTGCGGTCATCAACACAGTCGAATATAACCGAAAAATAACATAACTGAAGACAGGACCCACAAACATTCAGCCTACCATAAACTTTACTCTCTCTCTCTCCCTCTCTCTCTCTCTCTCTCTCTCTCTCTCTCTCTATATATATATATATATGAGAAGGTTATACTGTCCAGGTTTCAATGAAATATGAAGGAAATCACCTTTTTTCCCTGTCTTATTTGCTATATATGCTGCTCTTAGTGGAACAGTCTTCTCTCAGACATTTTCTGGTTTTAATTAAGAAATATTAAAATGTAAAAACCTGCTGCCTTTAAAACACAACTTTTTGTGTACATTTTTATTACGGTTTTATTATGTATTGTTTAACTGTTTTTATTGTTTTGTTGTTTCATTGTACAGCACTTGGAAGTTGCAGTAAATGTGCTATAAATAAAATTTAAATTGACATTTATTTCATGTGACTGTACAACAAATATAAAAGGCTGTTTACGTGTTGGACGTGATGTTTTATCTGCTTCTTTGTGTTAACGTACCCTTCTTTCTGGTTAAAATAATAAAATATGGATGTAAAAGAAGTAAATGGAGTGCTTTTATGGAGCCGACTGATTTCAAAATCGTAACGTTAACCGGAAGTTTAATGATGCCGACCCGGAAGTTGTTGTGTTGTTCGTCAGTGAAAACGTTCCGTCTCGGCGGCTGAATGGACAGACGGTGGACTGATTCTTTATGGTGAAATCTTTAGATTAAAGGTGTGTAGCTGCCCGTGTTTACGTTGGTTGTTTGTATATTAATGTTTTTACAGTTTAAAGTCTAGAAACAGGAATTTGAAGCAGCATGTAAAGCACAGAGGACGTATTTAATCCCAGCTAGGGCACATTTCTTTACTCCCTGAACTCCACACAGACGTGAATACTTTATTATCCAAATAAACAATAAATTCAAACTGCACACGGTTTTTAAAAAAGTATTTAATGTTTATTTCAAAATAAAAGTGGGGTCTGTTTCAGAAAGGAGCTTTAATAACTCTGAGTATAAAAAGAAGTTACTGAGTTTCCGGCTGCAGATCAGCTGTTCCCAGAGTTGGGAACCACCAAAAAATCCATCACCGATGGAGCTCCGATACCCGAAGTCTCCATGGCAACCGCTGACACAAAACGTGACCATTATTTGTCCTCGTTGGTGCACGAGGTTCTCTTTAAAGCGTGCGAGGGAGACGTAGAGGAGTTCGGGGGGAACATGGCTGCTGCTGAGGGGAGAGAAGCATCAGGAAAACTGCTGAAGGCGGAAATCTACTGGTCCACCGGCTGGATGTTTAACCTCAAACTGGACCACGAGGATAAAATTTGTATAAAATATAGTCAGACTTTTATTTAAGTTTAGTCCTACTGGAGAGAAACACACATGGAGGAAACTGAAGGATAAAAACATCCTTCAAAAAGATAAGGCAGGTTGTTTTAGACCATGATTGGACACTTTTCTTCCACACTGGCTGATGTACAAAGTAAAAATTCAGGGGCTGTTTCTACTGCTGGTACTTTAACATGTTCTGCATGTCCAGCGATGTAAAACAAGGTCCCATCTACAAAAACAAAAAAAAAACAAGCTACTGCAGCAAACTTACTGTGACGTCATTGTATGTACACGGTGCAAACTACTATTGATGAGATGCTGATCAGGAATGAAAGAGCAGTTATTACAGGTCTGAAAATCATCCCTCCTCATTGTGTATAAATTGAGCATCTAAGTCTCACGTTGCTATGACAACCCATGTCTGACAGCTGCTACAGGTGGAGGAGACAACAAGCTGCAGAAACAAATAAACACAAAGAACATTCCAGAAAGCTGGAAAATGTGTTTGTTAGCTCTAGACTGAGGTAAACTCTGGGTTTTCTGTTCCAGAAAAAGAGAAGAGGTAAGGCAAGCCCCAGGGTTTGTTACCATGGCAACAGACTCCTTGAACACAACCTGCTGGCAGGTTTTCTAAAAGAGACTAAAAACAGAGAAAATAAAGTGTTTGTCTTTGTTTACAGGTATAAACAGCTGCTGAATCATCCAGCCACCATGGCTCACATCTCCATCAACCAGTACCTGCAGCAGGTGACCTCAAACTCCTTAGATCTCTCAGACCCCTCTTCAGGCCTCTCTGACCCCTCCTCAGGCCTCTCTGACTCCTCCTCAGGCCTCTCTGACCCCTCCTCAGGCCTCTCTGACCCCTCTTCAGACCTCTCTGACCCCTCCTCAGGCCTCTCTGACCCCTCTTCAGGCCTCTCTGACCCCTCCTCAGGCCTCTCTGACCCCTCTTCAGGCCTCTATGACCCCTCCTCAGGCCTCTCTGACCCCTCCTCAGGCCTCTCTGACCCCTCCTCAGATCTCTCAGACCCCTCTTCAGGCCTCTCTGACCCCTCCTCAGGCCTCTCTGACCCCTCTTCAGGCCTCTCTGACCCCTCCTCAGGCCTCTCTGACCCCTCTTCAGGCCTCTCTGACCCCTCCTCAGGCCTCTCTGACCCCTCTTCAGGCCTCTATGACCCCTCCTCAGGCCTCTCTGACCCCTCCTCAGGCCTCTCTGACCCCTCCTCAGGCCTCTATGACCCCTCTTCAGGCCTCTCTGACCCCTCCTCAGGCCTCTCTGACCCCTCTTCAGGCCTCTCTGACCCCTCTTCAGGCCTCTATGACCCCTCCTCAGGCCTCTCTGACCCCTCCTCAGGCCTCTCTGACCCCTCCTCAGGTCTCTCTGACCCCTCTTCAGACCTCTGAACCCTCCTCAGACCTCTATGACCCCTCCTCAGGCCTCTCTGAACCCTCCTCAGGCCTCTATGACCCCTCCTCAGGCCTCTATGACCCCTCCTCAGGCCTCTCTGAACCCTCCTCAGGCCTCTATGACCCCTCCTCAGGCCTCTATGACCCCTCCTCTGGCCTCTATGACCCCTCCTCAGACCTCTATGACCCCTCCTCAGGCCTTTCTGAACCCTCCTCAGGCCTCTATGACCCCTCCTTCAGTTGTTTTGGTTTTTACTTAACACGACTGAAATCAGCGACTTCTTTCTCCTGCAGATCTACGAGGCCATTGACAATCGTGAGGGTTCTTTCTGCGCAGAGCTGCTCTCCTTCAAACACCCTCATGTCGCCAACCCCCGCCTCCAGGTTAGGCCCCGCCCACTCCTGTACATCGTCCTTGTTGCTAGGACACGGCCTCATCTCTGTTTGTTTTCCAGCTGGCCAGTCCGGAAGAGAAGTGCCAGCAGGTTCTGGAGCCGCCATATGACGAGATGGTCGCTGCTCATCTGAGGTGGGACATCCCGGTTCTTTCTTTACTGATTATTGATTATCGATGGTCAAGTCCTCAGAGTTGATGGGAACACACCTGCGTGTGTTACAGGTGTACGTACGCGGTGGCCAATCACGACTTCATTGAAGCCTACAAGTTCCAGACGCTGGTCGTTCAATATCCTTTATGTGATTAGTAAAATACACCATCAGTCAATAATAAATGATGACCTGTAATGACGGATCCTTGACTCCTCACGTCCTTCCTGAGGGCCTTCCAGTCCCATAAAGAGGAGAACTGGTGAGTTCAGTTTGAGCTGACGTTCTCATGAACACGCTGCACGTGAACGCACCGTTGCTGATGCTGGTCTGTGCTTTCAGGGCCCTGCCCGTCATGTTCGCTGTCACTCTGGATCTTCGGATATTCGCCAACAACGTGAGAAACTTTGTACTCTTGTTTTCATCTAAAGTCACATAAGTTTTCATTTCTAGTCCTTCTACTCTGAGCTGATAAATACCTTCACGCTTATCTTTGCGACATAAAAAACATTTTATTTATGGGAATTTGTGAAAATAATAAAAGATAAAATACAAATTTTCCAGAAACAGACAAATGTTTTTTTATTTGTTCATTTATACAGAAATTTTTATATGTATAAATATTAATAATTATATATACCAAGTATAAAAACATAGAAATTCACACTGGAAAATAGTTTTTTACAGACATGATTACTTTTAATTATTTAATAAAACATTTATTTTTATTATTGTAAATATATTTAAAAACCATTAAAATCGGAAATATTTTATTTGAATATTTCAAACAAAAAACTATTTCGTAAATATTTATTTTGATATTTAAAAATTGTATATTACAGATATTTTTATTAATGTTTAAAAAACAATTAAATTTATTAAAAATGTGTAGAAACAAAAACTGAAAATATTTCATGTAAATATGTTTGAAGAATAAATGAGTTTAAACGAAAAGCAGTTTAACAGATGAAGGTGGCCTCCGGCCGAGTGTGTGAACACCAGGAAAGTCAGATGCATGCGTGTGTTGGTGTGTGTTGGTGTGTGCATGTGTGTGTTTGTGTGTGTGTGTGTGTGTGTGCAGGCGGAGCAGCAGCTGCAGAAGAAGGGTAAAGGCCAGCCGGGTGAGATGCTGGAGAAGGCTGCGGAGCAGCTGATGAGCTGCTTCAGAGTTTGCGCCAGCGACAAGTCAGTACACCCTCCTCTTCCTCTAACACACACACACACACACACTCTGACGCCAGCGTTGACATTTCCTCTCCGACTCGTGCAGCCGAGCCAGCATCGAGGACTCCAAGAAGTGGGGGATGATGTTTCTGAGCAACCAGCTCTTCAAGATCTACTTCAAGGTCTGAGCTCCGTTAGTAACGAGGAATCCTTTAGTTAACCGGTGACTGAAGTCATTGATTATTGGCCGTTATGTGTGTGTGTGTGTTCCAGATCAATAAGCTGCACCTGTGCAAACCTCTGATCAGAGCCATCGACAGCTCCAACCTGAAGAACGACTACAGTCCTGCTCAGAAAGTCACCTACAAATACTACGTGGGGCGCAAAGCCATGTTCGACAGCGACTTCAAGCCAGGTGAGCTGCTGCCGTCCCCACCAGTAATCAGGATTAAACCTGCTGGTGGTTCTCTAACGCTGACGTTAACCTGGTCTCTGCAGCCGAGGAGTTCCTGTCCTACGCCTTCCACCACTGCCACCCGTCCAGCCAGAAGAACAAGAGGATGATCCTCATTTACCTGCTGCCAGTCAAGATGCTGCTGGTCAGAAAGTCACCGAGTCCGGGATTTAAAGCTGGTTCCAGAACGTCAGATTAGACACGCTGACACCGGGTTACAGAAAATCTGTTTGCAGGAGCGCGGTTCACGGCCACATTACATCCAGTTAGATCATTAAACTGGATCCAGTCACAGGGAGCGAAGTGGATTTAATCCAGGGTTAATCATGATTATAACCAGTTTATAGTGGGTTAAATTCATGTTTAGGTTCAGTAGTATGAGTGGACACCAGTTCCCTGATTAATATAAACAGAATGACTTTACACTGGTTCAGGTTTTGAGAAAGGGATCAGATGGATGTAAGTCTTGAAAACATTTGATAAAATAAGTTCAGATGTGGATTAGACTTAATAAAGTCACCTAAACAACTTCTTCATCATATCTGGCAAGAGTTTGTCTTTATGTCCAGATCAGGTTTAGCTAAACAAATTTATACTTCACATTTGATCCAGCAGAACCAAACAGGTTTAAACCAGCTGTCATATCTTATTAGATCCAGTAAAATAAGGCCGTCGCTAGTATGATTTAAAAAAGAAAAACTTACAGGTTGCAAGAGTTTTGTGTCATTGTGTAGAGAGATGGTGGTGTTTACATCGCTGCGTTAAAGAGCCCCTTTAAGACCAGAGGCCTACACTACGAAGCGTGATTAACATGCCCCGGATCTCTCTCCGTTACCTGGTTGACTTACCCAGACACTCAGGATCTGGATAAGTTGTACAATTCTGGGAATGCTTTCATTACGTCATATTTCCCAGTTCTTTAAAGGATCCCATGTGAGCGCGTTATATGTTGGAATATCAATTCCTCCACCATGAATGCACAGATAGTTGTTTGTTCTATAACAAAATGCTTCTGTACTTATATGTGAAAAAGAATTATCACTATTATTAACCTCCATGTCAGAAGCAACCCTAGTGGAGCTAAAATGATTTGAAAGCAAGTAAAGAACAAATATAAAAGCATAATTCAGAGCAGTCAGTGACAAGGTCTTATTACTGTATCTGTTGTATGGATGAAAGGAGCACAGTTCATCTGCGATGAACACTGTCTGCGGGGCAGTAAGCGCCCGACTACGATGGGTCACGTTTGCTACCATCGGCTCCAACAGCTGCCATGTATCTCAGCCCATTTGTTTAAAATCTGTACCTTTGTTACAGTATGTCATCAGGAAAGTCCAACTGGTTGGATCTGTCCCTAAACACTCTTTCTCTCCTAAGTGCTCCTCTCACTATCCATGCACCAACGTCAACGGGATCTTCTAAAAATGAGCAGGCCATTTTTCATGAGATCTGATTGGTCAGGAGGAGGAGCTTTTCTACTCACTGATCTCTTATCCAGAACATAACCTCTCTGGAGCAGGTTAGCCGTTCAGCATCTGTTGCTGCGGTCATACAGCTTGGTAAGAAGTGAACCAGCGTCAGAGTACAGAAAACCCAGAGTTAACCCAGTTACCCCAATAAGAGAAAATCCAGCTTCGTAGTACAGGCCTCTGGAGAGGAGAGAGCGCAGGGTCAGTGTTGCCACACTTTCAAGCCACTTAGGCCTTGTTTTTCTGTAAAGTCTCTTAGAAAATATCATCAGTCACTTGTTTTCTGGAGTAAAGTTACTTATTTGGTTGGGCTCATCCTGCTTCCTTTATAAAGTCCTCCTAATTCTGTGTCAGCAGTCTACAATCAGGCAGTAACCCTGAAGATCGGGAAACGTGAATGTAACACTCCTGGTTGCTTGTTTTTCTTGTAAGACCTGGAAACACAATGCAGCAGTCAGAGCTGTAGGGAGGGAAGGGGGAACGTTGGAGCAGAGGAAGTTGCTGCTGTTTAATGGTAAATGTTTAGCTACCAGCTTTAGTTATGAACACCACACAGCTAAAATAGTAGGTAAAGTGAAGGGAGCTGAGCCTGAAGCTAGCTGCTGGGTAAAGTGAAGGGAGCTGAGCCTGAAGCTAGCTGCTTGGTAAAGTGAAGGGAGCTAAGCGTTAAGCTAGCTGCTGGGTAAAGTGAAGGGAGCTAAGCGTTAAGCTAGCTGTTGGGTAAAGTGAAGAGAGCTAAGCGTGAAGCTAGCTGCTGGGTAAAGTGAAGGGAGCTAAGCGTTAAGCTAGCTGCTGGGTAAAGTGAAGGGAGCTAAGCGTTAAGCTAGCTGTTGGGTAAAGTGAAGAGAGCTAAGCGTGAAGCTAGCTGCTGGGTAAAGTGAAGGGAGCTAAGCGTTAAGCTAGCTGCTGGGTAAAGTGAAGGGAGCTAAGCGTTAAGCTAGCTGTTGGGTAAAGTGAAGGGAGCTGAGCGTGAAGCTAGCTGCTGGGTAAAGTGAAGTGAAGGGAGCTGAGCCTGAAGCTAGCTGCTGGGTAAAGTGAAGAGAGCTGAGCATGAAGCTAGCTGCTGGGTAAAGTGAAGGGAGCTGAGCGTGAAGTTAGCTGCTGGGTAAAGTGAAGGGAGCTAAGTGTGAAGCTAGCTGCTGGGTAAAGTGAAGAGAGCTAAGCATGAAGCTAGCTGCTGGGTAAAGTGAAGAGAGCTGAGCATGAAGCTAGCTGCTGGGTAAAGTGAAGTGAAGGGAGCTGAGCCTGAAGCTAGCTGCTGGGTAAAGTGAAAGGAGCTGAGCCTGAAGCTAGCTGCTGGGTAAAGTGAAGGGAGCTGAGCCTGAAGCTAGCTGCTGGGTAAACTGAAGGGAGCTAAGCGTGAAGTTAGCTGCTGGGTAAAGTGAAGGGAGCTGAGCCTGAAGCTAGCTGCTGGGTAAAGTGAAGGGAGCTGAGCCTGAAGCTAGCTGCTGGGTAAAGTGAAGGGAGCTAAGCGTTAAGCTAGCTGCTGGGTAAAGTGAAGGGAGCTAAGCGTTAAGCTAGCTGTTGGGTAAAGTGAAGAGAGCTAAGCGTGAAGCTAGCTGCTGGGTAAAGTGAAGGGAGCTGAGCCTGAAGCTAGCTGCTGGGTAAAGTGAAGGGAGCTGAGCCTGAAGCTAGCTGCTGGGTAAAGTGAAGGGAGCTAAGCGTTAAGCTAGCTGCTGGGTAAAGTGAAGGGAGCTAAGCGTTAAGCTAGCTGTTGGGTAAAGTGAAGAGAGCTAAGCGTGAAGCTAGCTGCTGGGTAAAGTGAAGGGAGCTGAGCCTGAAGCTAGCTGCTGGGTAAAGTGAAGAGAGCTAAGCGTGAAGCTAGCTGCTAGGTAAAGTGAAGAGAGCTGAGCCTGAAGCTAGCTGCTGGGTAAAGTGAAGGGAGCTAAGCGTGAAGCTAGCTGCTGGGTAAAGTGAAGTGAAGGGAGCTGAGCCTGAAGCTAGCTGCTGGGTAAAGTGAAGAGAGCTGAGCATGAAGCTAGCTGCTGGGTAAAGTGAAGGGAGCTGAGCGTGAAGCTAGCTGCTGGGTAAAGTGAAGGGAGCTAAGTGTGAAGCTAGCTGCTGGGTAAAGTGAAGAGAGCTAAGCGTGAAGCTAGCTGCTGGGTAAAGTGAAGAGAGCTGAGCATGAAGCTAGCTGCTGGGTAAAGTGAAGTGAAGGGAGCTGAGCCTGAAGCTAGCTGCTGGGTAAAGTGAAGGGAGCTGAGCCTGAAGCTAGCTGCTGGGTAAAGTGAAGGGAGCTAAGCGTTAAGCTAGCTGTTGGGTAAAGTGCAGAGAGTTAAGCGTGAAGCTAGCTGCTGGGTAAAGTGAAGAGAGCTGAGCGTGAAGCTAGCTGCTGGGTAAAGTGAAGTGAAGGGAGCTGAGCCTGAAGCTAGCTGCTGGGTAAAGTGAAGAGAGCTGAGCATGAAGCTAGCTGCTGGGTAAAGTGAAGGGAGCTGAGCGTGAAGCTAGCTGCTGGGTAAAGTGAAGGGAGCTAAGTGTGAAGCTAGCTGCTGGGTAAAGTGAAGAGAGCTGAGCATGAAGCTAGCTGCTGGGTAAAGTGAAGTGAAGGGAGCTGAGACTGAAGCTAGCTGCTGGGTAAAGTGAAGGGAGCTGAGCCTGAAGCTAGCTGCTGGGTAAAGTGAAGGGAGCTAAGCGTTAAGCTAGCTGTTGGGTAAAGTGCAGAGAGTTAAGCGTGAAGCTAGCTGCTGGGTAAAGTGAAGAGAGCTGAGCGTGAAGCTAGCTGCTGGGTAAAGTGAAGTGAAGGGAGCTGAGCCTGAAGCTAGCTGCTGGGTAAAGTGAAGTGAAGGGAGCTGAGCCTGAAGCTAGCTGCTGGGTAAAGTGAAAGGAGCTGAGCCTGAAGCTAGCTGCTGGGTAAAGTGAAGGGAGCTGAGCCTGAAGCTAGCTGCTGGGTAAACTGAAGGGAGCTAAGCGTGAAGTTAGCTGCTGGGTAAAGTGAAGGGAGCTGAGCCTGAAGCTAGCTGCTGGGTAAAGTGAAGGGAGCTGAGCCTGAAGCTAGCTGCTGGGTAAAGTGAAGGGAGCTAAGCGTTAAGCTAGCTGCTGGGTAAAGTGAAGGGAGCTAAGCGTTAAGCTAGCTGTTGGGTAAAGTGAAGAGAGCTAAGCGTGAAGCTAGCTGCTGGGTAAAGTGAAGGGAGCTGAGCCTGAAGCTAGCTGCTGGGTAAAGTGAAGGGAGCTGAGCCTGAAGCTAGCTGCTGGGTAAAGTGAAGGGAGCTAAGCGTTAAGCTAGCTGCTGGGTAAAGTGAAGGGAGCTAAGCGTTAAGCTAGCTGTTGGGTAAAGTGAAGAGAGCTAAGCGTGAAGCTAGCTGCTGGGTAAAGTGAAGGGAGCTGAGCCTGAAGCTAGCTGCTGGGTAAAGTGAAGAGAGCTAAGCGTGAAGCTAGCTGCTAGGTAAAGTGAAGAGAGCTGAGCCTGAAGCTAGCTGCTGGGTAAAGTGAAGGGAGCTAAGCGTGAAGCTAGCTGCTGGGTAAAGTGAAGTGAAGGGAGCTGAGCCTGAAGCTAGCTGCTGGGTAAAGTGCAGAGAGCTGAGCATGAAGCTAGCTGCTGGGTAAAGTGAAGGGAGCTGAGCGTGAAGCTAGCTGCTGGGTAAAGTGAAGGGAGCTAAGTGTGAAGCTAGCTGCTGGGTAAAGTGAAGAGAGCTAAGCGTGAAGCTAGCTGCTGGGTAAAGTGAAGAGAGCTGAGCATGAAGCTAGCTGCTGGGTAAAGTGAAGTGAAGGGAGCTGAGCCTGAAGCTAGCTGCTGGGTAAAGTGAAGGGAGCTGAGCCTGAAGCTAGCTGCTGGGTAAAGTGAAAGGAGCTAAGCGTTAAGCTAGCTGTTGGGTAAAGTGCAGAGAGTTAAGCGTGAAGCTAGCTGCTGGGTAAAGTGAAGAGAGCTGAGCGTGAAGCTAGCTGCTGGGTAAAGTGAAGTGAAGGGAGCTGAGCCTGAAGCTAGCTGCTGGGTAAAGTGAAGAGAGCTGAGCATGAAGCTAGCTGCTGGGTAAAGTGAAGGGAGGTGAGCGTGAAGCTAGCTGCTGGGTAAAGTGAAGGGAGCTAAGTGTGAAGCTAGCTGCTGGGTAAAGTGAAGAGAGCTGAGCATGAAGCTAGCTGCTGGGTAAAGTGAAGTGAAGGGAGCTGAGACTGAAGCTAGCTGCTGGGTAAAGTGAAGGGAGCTGAGCCTGAAGCTAGCTGCTGGGTAAAGTGAAGGGAGCTAAGCGTTAAGCTAGCTGTTGGGTAAAGTGCAGAGAGTTAAGCGTGAAGCTAGCTGCTGGGTAAAGTGAAGAGAGCTGAGCGTGAAGCTAGCTGCTGGGTAAAGTGAAGTGAAGGGAGCTGAGCCTGAAGCTAGCTGCTGGGTAAAGTGAAGAGAGCTGAGCATGAAGCTAGCTGCTGGGTAAAGTGAAGGGAGCTGAGCGTGAAGCTAGCTGCTGGGTAAAGTGAAGGGAGCTAAGTGTGAAGCTAGCTGCTGGGTAAAGTGAAGAGAGCTAAGCGTGAAGCTAGCTGCTGGGTAAAGTGAAATGAAGGGAGCTGAGACTGAAGCTAGCTGCTGGGTAAAGTGAAGAGAGCTAAGCGTGAAGCTAACTGCTGGGTAAAGTGAAGGGAGCTAAGCGTTAAGCTAGCTGCTGGGTAAGGTGAAGGGAGCTAAGCGTTAAGCTAGCTGCTGGGTAAAGTGAAGAGAGCTAAGCGTGAAGCTAGCTGCTGGGTAAAGTGCAGAGAGTTAAGCGTGAAGCTAGCTGCTGGGTAAAGTGAAGAGAGCTGAGCGTGAAGCTAGCTGCTGGGTAAAGTGAAGTGAAGGGAGCTGAGCCTGAAGCTAGCTGCTGGGTAAAGTGAAGAGAGCTGAGCATGAAGCTAGCTGCTGGGTAAAGTGAAGGGAGCTGAGCGTGAAGCTAGCTGCTGGGTAAAGTGAAGGGAGCTAAGTGTGAAGCTAGCTGCTGGGTAAAGTGAAGAGAGCTAAGCGTGAAGGGAGCTGCTGGGTAAAGTGAAATGAAGGGAGCTGAGACTGAAGCTAGCTGCTGGGTAAAGTGAAGAGAGCTAAGCGTGAAGCTAACTGCTGGGTAAAGTGAAGGGAGCTAAGCGTTAAGCTAGCTGCTGGGTAAGGTGAAGGGAGCTAAGCGTTAAGCTAGCTGCTGGGTAAAGTGAAGAGAGCTAAGCGTGAAGCTAGCTGCTGGGTAAAGTGAAGGGAGCTGAGCCTGAAGCTAGCTGCTGGGTAAAGTGAAGAGAGCTAAGCGTGAAGCTAGCTGCTGGGTAAAGTGAAGGGAGCTGAGCCTGAAGCTAGCTGCTGGGTAAAGTGAAGGGAGCTGAGCCTGAAGCTAGCTGCTGGGTAAAGTGAAGGGAGCTAAGCGTTAAGCTAGCTGCTGGGTAAAGTGAAGGGAGCTGAGCCTGAAGCTAGCTGCTTGGTTAAGTGAAGAGAGCTAAGGGTGAAGCTAGCTGCTGGGTAAAGTGAAGAGAGCTGAACATGAAGCTAGCTGCTGGGTAAAGTGAAGAGAGCTAAGCGTGAAGCTAGCTGCTGGGTAAAGTGAAGAGAGCTGAGCGTGAAGCTAGCTGCTGGGTAAAGTGAAGTGAAGGGAGCTGAGCCTGAAGCTAGCTGCTGGGTAAAGTGCAGAGAGCTGAGCATGAAGCTAGCTGCTGGGTAAAGTGAAGGGAGCTGAGCGTGAAGCTAGCTGCTGGGTAAAGTGAAGGGAGCTAAGTGTGAAGCTAGCTGCTGGGTAAAGTGAAGAGAGCTAAGCGTGAAGCTAGCTGCTGGGTAAAGTGAAGAGAGCTGAGCATGAAGCTAGCTGCTGGGTAAAGTGACGTGAAGGGAGCTGAGCCTGAAGCTAGCTGCTGGGTAAAGTGAAGGGAGCTGAGCCTGAAGCTAGCTGCTGGGTAAAGTGAAGGGAGCTGAGCGTTAAGCTAGCTGTTGGGTAAAGTGAAGAGAGCTAAGCGTGAAGCTAGCTGCTTGGTAAAGTGAAGGGAGCTGAGCCTGAAGCTAGCTGCTGGGTAAAGTGCAGAGAGTTAAGCGTGAAGCTTGCTGCTGTTGGGTAAAGTGAAGAGAGCTGAGCATGAAGCTAGCTGCTGGGTAAAGTGAAGTGAAGGGAGCTGAGCCTGAAGCTAGCTGCTGGGTAAAGTGAAGAGAGCTGAGCATGAAGCTAGCTGCTGGGTAAAGTGAAGGGAGCTGAGCGTGAAGCTAGCTGCTGGGTAAAGTGAAGAGAGCTGAGCATGAAGCTAGCTGCTGGGTAAAGTGAAGAGAGCTAAGCGTGAAGCTAGCTGCTGGGTAAAGTGAAGTGAAGGGAGCTGAGACTGAAGCTAGCTGCTGGGTAAAGTGAAGAGAGCTAAGCGTGAAGCTAACTGCTGGGTAAAGTGAAGGGAGCTAAGCTTTAAGCTAGCTGCTGGGTAAGGTGAAGGGAGCTAAGCGTTAAGCTAGCTGCTGGGTAAAGAAGAGAGCTAAGCGTGAAGCTAGCTGCTGGGTAAAGTGAAGGGAGCTGAGCCTGAAGCTACCTGCTGGGTAAAGTGAAGGGAGCTGAGCGTGAAGCTAGCTGCTGGGTAAAGTGAAGGGAGCTGAGCTTGAAGCTAGCTGCTGGGTAAAGTGAACTGAAGGGAGCTGAGCCTGAAGCTAGCTGCTGGGTAAAGTGAAGAGAGCTGAGCGTGACGCTAGCTGCTGGGTAAAGTGAAGGGAGCTGAGCGTGAAGCTAGCTGCTGGGTAAAGTGAAGGGAGCTGAGCTTGAAGCTAGCTGCTGGGTAAAGTGAAGGGAGCTGAGCTTGAAGCTAGCTGCTGGGTAAAGTGAAGAGAGCTGAGCCTAAAGCTAGCTGCAGCTTCACCCAGGTTTCATCACCTTGTCTCTGCCTCTCCAGCTCGATTTGAAGCTGGAAGTAGGAAAGTCCTGGTTTAGACCATGTTAACCTTTTATTGACAAGGCCTGTTTGCTGCCTCTTGTCTGAAATGACATCCCCAAAACAAATGTATATTTTCACAACTACAAGGCCTGTATGTTTAATCTTGGTCTTTACAGAAAGCTGAGACGTGAAATTACCCCAGAGTCTCAGAGTAAATTCACCTGGAACACAGTAGAAAATGTAAATTATCTCCTAAAAGAAAACCCAGGGCTGAAGCTAGCATCTGGCTTTCCCTGAGTCCATTGATTGAAGTGTGGATCTGCTGTGGATCAGATGTCTAATCTTAGCTTGTTGTTGGTTTTTCAGGGTCACATGCCGACTCATCAGCTCCTCAGAAAGTACGACCTCATGCAGTTTGCTGATGTCACCAAAGCTGTGAGGTAAGCAGAGGGGTGGGGCTGTAAAACAGGAAGTGACGTCATGATCTGGGGTAACTCAGGGTGTGTTTATCAGTGAAGGGAACCTGCTGCTGCTGAACGAGGCCCTGTCCAAACACGAGACCTTCTTCATCCGCTGTGGCATCTTCCTCATCCTGGAGAAGCTGAAGATCATCACCTACAGGAACCTCTTCAAGAAAGTGTGAGTTCTTTTAGACCATTGCTGTGGCGACCACCCTGACGCTTCTCTCCATCATCCGGCCTGAGATGAACATGAGCTTTTTTGGTCCATTTAGAACCAAAAAGATTTTTCACTGTTTATTTTAATCAGTTTTAAACAAGTTTTGGACCAGTCTTCTCACAATAAATGTGACTATAGTGAAGTTTTGGCTGTTTTGTCTTTGGTGTTAAAACGTTTGGTTTAGTTTTTTGTCTCATGCACATTTAACCAGGTTGCAGATATGATTTATGGCCCCAGATGTTGAAAATATTTAATATAATTTTATAATTGTTTGATCTCAGTTATTTTAACTGCATCCTGGTGCCTCATATTTACCCATCCCCCCCAAGTTTTCCTTTTATGGTGTGAAAGTACCAGTTTGTGGTTTCTGGTTGGAGAACTAAATCTGGTCCTGGTTATAAAACCTCTTGGTCTTTACTGTCCCAGAATAATTTGGCCGTAAATTATGGTTTAGCTCCTGTTTTGACTCATTTTTGGGTTTGAATAATTGTGTTATTTCTGACGTCTTTGCGTCTGCAGGTATCTGCTGCTGAAGACTCACCAGCTGCCTCTGGACGCCTTCCTCGTGGCTCTGAGGATGATGCAGGTGGAGGACGTCGACCTCGATGAGGTGCAGTGCCTCCTGGCCAACCTCATTTACATGGTGAGGACACACACACCTGGACACACTGGGGTTAGAGGTGGCCGGACGCTGAGCTCTTCTTCTCTTTTCAGGGTCACATTAAAGGCTACATCTCCCACCAGCACCAGAAGCTGGTGGTCAGCAAACAGAATCCCTTCCCTCCTCTGTCCTCTGTCTCCTAGACTACGTTACCCATAATCCCCCAGCTTGTGGAAACCTTCCTTTTTTTTCTTTTTTTTTTGTACAGTAAAATAGTGTTGAATAAAACAGATACTGGTTTGTAGAGTGTGTCTGTCCTCTGAGCTCTGGAGCAGTGCATTGTGGGTACTGGAGTCCATATTTAGAAAAAGAAACCTTTTAATGTATTTATTCAAACTAAACACATTTAATTTACACATTTCAAATACATTTTAAAAGCCAGAAACTTGATGTTTAAAAGCTTCAGAGGCAGAAAAGCTGGAAAAGGATATTTTTTTGTTAAATGTTCATTTGGTGAAACCAGCTCCTCTTTAAACGAGTGTTAAAGATGGCGGCTGGCCATCAGCGGCTGTCGGGGTACTCGCTGACCTGGGGGGTCATGTGGTCCTCGGCCACCTGCAGCCTTGGTCGGATCCAGTTCAGGTAGCGTGACACTTTGGTGAACACCTGACCGTCGCAGCTTGCGGACGATGACATCAGCAGCCCGGTCAGGAAGGCTGTGCCTTTCTCCGCCGTAGCAACAGGTGACCCTGGCAACGGGCCGCCACACGGCGTCCTGCTGCCGCCATGTGACGACTGGAGCTTCTGACTCCTCGAACTGCTGGTGGAGTTTTCTGTCCCATTTGGCATCATGTTCAGCATGCTCTGAGTTTGATTCTGGATCTGGTTCTCTAAAGGTCTGTTTGGACTTGGGGCATCTTTAGGTTTCCATGACAACCGACTTTCATTGCCCAAGAGGGCGTTCAGCTTCCTCTGAGCTCCGTTCAGCCTCTTCATGCAGAACATTTTGTTGCTGAGCGAATGAGAGACGTTCAGCTTCCTGCGGCATTCCTCCAGCTTCACGTAGACCAGGTCCCTGTTCTGGCTCCGCCCCCTTCTGGCACTGACGCCGCTTCTCCCAGAATGCATCAGGATGTTTTCGCTGAAGTCCCTGGTGGGCAGGCAGAGGTGGATGATGGTGGGACCCAAGGGCAGTGGCGTAGCCAGCTCTATGAGGGCCAGGTCGTTGTCATGGTGATCTACATGGAAACGGTCGTGAAGGTACAGAGCATTGACTGGGTAAAGCATTTTGTCGTTGCCTAGGAGATGAGACATGACATAAACATAAATCAGTGGTCTGACAAATAAATAAAAAACAACTTATTTCATGTTTTCATAAAAAAATGAACAAAAACATAAAAGGAAATTTAAAAATATGTTTTGCTGAAAGTTTCCAACCCAAATTCCCAAAAAGTTGGGACACCGTGTAACATGTAAAACAGAATTCAATGATTTCCAAATCCCATCAGGTCATATTTTATCCCCAGTAGAAGATAAACATGTCAGAGGATGAAACGGAGACGTTTCACCATGAGATGAAAATATGAGCTGATAGTGAATCTGATGGAAAAAGTTGGAACAGGAGCAACAAAAGGCTGGAAAAGTACCTGGTACAAACCAGAAACACCTGGAGGAGCATTGGACAACTAACCAGGTTACCTGGCAACAGGTCAGTAACATGACTGGATATAAAAGGAGCATTTCAGAGAGGCAGAGTCTCTCAGATGGAAAGATGGACAGAGCTTCACCAATCTGAGACAAACTGGATCTAAAACTGGAACAATTTCAGAAAAATGTTCCTGAATGTAAAATTACAAAGACATTGAAGATCCACCATCTACAGTCTATAATATTTAAAAATAAGAAGGAATCTCTGTGTGCAGGGACAAGACTGGGGGTAAAATCTAGATGTTCATGATCAGATAGCACTACCATGCTGACATATGTGGAAATTTATCATTTCAGCCATGGAGAGTAGTGATGTTGTGAAACTGGAGGACATTACAAGACTTTAAAACTTGGTTACATTTTTCCAAAATTACAGTTTTACAGAAACAACCGGTTATTACTAAAGATTCTTCTAATTTCTAATTAGAAAGTTTTAAAATTTAAGTGCCTGTGATGTAGCCTGATCTTCTACAGTTGATAAAATGTGATTTCATGATGTCACAAAGTAGCATGAGGAGACATTTGGTATGTCCAATAAAGTGACCGAATGCAGGTTAAAGCTCCATCATGCAGAGAAGAAGCAGGATGTGAACAGGATCCAGAACCAGCTTCTTCCGTCTTCTCTGGACCAAAGCTCATTTAAAATGGTCTGAGGCAAAGTGGAAACCTGGATGAAGATGTGAACTAGTTTGTGGAAAGCATGTACGGCGTGTCCTGCAGACTAAAGAGGAGAGGGAGCATCCAGCTTGTTATCAGTGGACAGGTGAAAAGCTGCAACTGTTACACCTGTACATTAACACAAGAAAATTTCCTACAACTTTTACAAAAGCAGAAACACACACACACAGAAAAAACAGGGCTGCCAGTCATTAAGAGTTTTTAAATAATAACCAAATCAAAAAGACATAACAGCGACCAGATACTAACTCACAGGAAAAATAAAAAGAAGAATTATCTCTTAGTATAAAAACCCTCTGGACACCTCAGTGACTTTGTCAGCATGCAGAGCATGAGGAAGAGGAGTGATCAGTGATGAAGAGTGGTGAGTGAGATCGTGCAAATGCGACCACGCCTCCACGGGGGTGCATCCGAGGAGAGCCCCCTCAGCTCCTCCCCACATGACGTGCACGCCTCCCAAATCCCTACCTGTGTGTGTGTGTGTGAGAGACAGAGAGAGCAGGAAAGAAGAGAGATCTGGGGATGTACGTCCAGAGGGCAGCGAACTAATGCCTCAAGTGGCATTAGGCACCCCCGCTCCCCGGGATGTCCTCCAGGGCAAGACAAGCCAGGAGAGGCCGCCCCCCATGATTGGGCCATACAGGGACCGCAGCCACTGAGCCTCCACCGACCCCAGAAGGTACCCACCCCCCATATGCTTAACGGGGAATGAGAGGATGGGGAGGAGGACAGCGGCAGAGCCCAAACCCATGGCACACCACCCCCAGGCCTGCCCAGGCCCCTCCACAAGTGCACTTGACCCCCACCCCCAAACACACACAGAAACACATGCACACACCTATATCCTTGCACACCTATATCCTTGCACACTCCCACTCATCCTAACACACACACCTCCTCACCCACACCCACACTGTGTAAACACACACACAGCATACAAACCTCCCAATCTCATTCCCCAGCCACCCCCCCCCCCACCCCCCCCCACCATGCCCTGTGGGAGACGTCCCCGGTGGACCAGAGATTGGCGAGCCCCAAATCCGACACCCCCCACCGCCATCCCCAGCCACCCCCCATCACCTCCCACCCAGATGCGGCCGACCGGACATCCCCCAAGATCAGCAGCCCTCCATCAGTGCAGCCGCCCTGATTTCCGGCCCCCAGGGCAACCACCTCCCCCCGCCCACCCCCGGCGGCGCCCTGAGGAAGAGGGGTGTGAGGTGTCCCCATTGTCCTCCTCCTCCTCCCCACTCATGACTGTTTGTGGTGAGTGTGTTTTTTGCAAGTAAAACTGAGGGGCAGTGACCATATTGTGCCGGGAGCAGGGTCATATTAGTAGTCCCGCCCTCCATGCACCACATGACACGCCCCCCAGAAGTTGTTTGTGTTGGTGTTTTGATGTCTAAGTGTAATTAAAACTGAGAGGCGAGTTGCCACAGGGTGCAGCTAAGGAAGCCACTTGGGTGGCCCCACTGGCTACACCCCGCATGATGTTCACGCCTCCCAAATCCCTATGTGTGAGTGTGTGTGTGTGTGTGTCTATGTGTGTATGTAAGCGAGATAGAGAGAGCCATGACAGCACATCCAGGCAGGCCCAGACCCCCGTCACATATGGACCCCACCACCTTGGAGGGAGGGGGGACCACCCCCAGGCACCAGAGCCCAGAACCCCCACCCAGCCCGCCCCAGAATAGCCCAGCTACCCGGCCCAGGGCCGACACCCACTGACCCAGGCGCCACCAGTGGCCTCACCCCCCGCTACGATCCCAACCGCTGGCCACCCCCCACAGCCCCTGACAGGGCTGGACCCAGAGCTGCCCCCCACCGCAGAGCAGCCCACCAGTCACTCCCGGCCATTTACCAAACCCCCAAAACGACAAGGTCACAGTCCTCCACCTACACTAAGTGATGGAACTAAGCACAGGGGACCAGAGGGAATGAGATTCAGCTAAATAGTTCTTTGAGGAGGCAGACATTGTCTCACTACTGATGTGGTCAACTAAGAGATTCCTAAACTGCTGAATACACAGATTATTTTTGTTTTTCCAGTTCACAAGGATAGTTTTCTTTGCGATACATAATGCTGTGCGTATCATGTGTGCAGAGTTAATTGCCATATTAATGTCACCCAAGTCACCTAATAGACATAGTGCGGGGATTGTAGGAATATTACATTTAAACCATGTTGACATGTCCACACATACCTGAAGCCAGAACCTGGGGACAGGTGTGCAGGACCACAAGGCATGGAGGTAGTTATCTGGTGTGTTTTCATTGCAGTGTGTGCAGATGTTTGATTGTGACAGACCCATCCTGAACATCCTTTGTCCTGTGTAATGAGTTCTATGCAGAATTTTGAATTGTATTAGTTGCATATTTGAATTTTTAGTCATTTTAAAGGTGTTTAAACATATTTGTGACCATTTATCTTTATTAAAGTTACTGGATAAGTCACCCTCCCATTTTGAAGTTGGAAGACAGATTGAGTCTTCTAGTTTGAATAATAGTCTATATGTTTTTGATAATAGCTTTGGGGCATTGAGATTCATGAATTCTGCCACCCTAATAGGTAGCTGTAAGTTTAATTGATTAATGGTATATTTTTTACATATAATAGATTTAAGCTGGAGATATTCTAAAAATGTTTTGCTACTGATTCCATATTGTGAAGTGAGAATATTAAATGATAAGAAGTTTCTATTTTCTATTATATGTTCTAACTGTTTTATTCCTTTATTTTTCCATTGAGTAAAATTGATAAGCTTTTTGTTTTGCAGGATGTCAGGGTTGTTCCAGAGGGGTGTAAACTTACATGGAAAAAGTGAGGATTTGGTTATTTTTAAAAATTCCCACCAAGCCACTAAAGAGGAACTGATATTGATGCTTTTAAAACACTTATGTGTTTTGATGGTTGAGCTGATGAATGGCAGGTCAGAGATAAACAGATCCTCACACAATGCTTGCTCTACATCTAACCATGTTTCATCCAGACTGCTAGGTTTAAACCATTTGGAGATATACTGCAGCTTGTTAGCTAAGAAAACATGATTAAAGTCAGGTAGCTCCAATCCGCCTCTATCTTTAGTCTGTTGTAAAGTTTTTAGACTGATACGTGATGGCTTATTTTTCCATAAAAATTTAGATATATGTGAGTCCAGTGACTATTGCACACATTCAAGCTGGAACTAACAGAGCCTGTTAGTTATTGTATATAAAACAACATTAATCATTACATAAATTAAAAAAGTCTGTTGCATTTATTTCTTATGGTTCTATATGCATTTTTTTTCAGAGTAGTTTCAAGTGAAAACATGTTCGACAGGAAAACATAATTTCCTCATTTAAAAAAGTCAAATACCGTGTTAGCAACAAAAAAACAGCAAAAAAATAAACTGCATTGAAGGTCAGTTTTCTCATCTAGGACCACATAGAAAAGTGGCCTGGGTTGCACCGATCAGAAAAAATCCAATATGAGTCTCATATGGGCCAAACCATCAGAACTGAGCTGCAGTGTGAACGGAGTTTCCTTCGCTCTGATTTTTCCTACGATCACATCGCCGTCCTTCTCCGAAGGTTTGACTTTCTTTTTGAGTCACAGACCCTTGAAGCTATGTCTCTTTTACTAATGAATATCAGAGTTATATGGCGGCATTATCATGCCAAAATCCCGCGAGAGTAAACGAGATCCCGCGCGAGAGGAATTGAGATCCGCGCGCGAGTTCCACGGGGCGTTGTGGAGATACGCGCGCGAATGAAGCAGTCCGAGCGCGCGTGCGCGCGCGATTTCTCCGCACGCGCGGGCAGTATCTCCCCTCGCCTGAGTTTGCTTGCTTGCAGGGAATATCGGAGCCCTCGCGCGGACAATGTCTGCTCGCTGGCTCGTGCTGCTCACTCGCGGTAAAGTTTATTGGCAGTAGGTGGGCGGGGCCAGCAGGTTTTCTGTCATTACACACGATTGGCTACAGTCCCTGTCCTCTGTGATTGGCTGACTCACTTGGAAAAGAGGAAGACGAGGAAGCGGGAGTCGTCTCGGTGTCTCGGCCACATGGCAGATCATCGGGAGGTAAGTTATGCTGCATATTTTGCAACACTAATATTATTTTTGAAAAAGCTTATCATTTCTATAGCTCTTTATTTCGTTAAAATATACGAGGAACTTAATTTACATGGCGGCTGCTTTCTGCCAACAGCTTATAGTTGTAAAGTTGATGTAAGCTAATGCTAGCTGCCTTACCAGTCCTTGATTTGGTTTCGTCTGTTTGGTAGGAACAGTTGCAAGTCGCTGCCAAGCGGATTGTAGAATTACTTAAAACTGCCCTGGCTAACGAAGCAGACCCATCGTCACAAAATCGTAAGTGTATTGTCAATATTGTGTAAGATTATTTAGTAATGTCAGTCCATAAAGATTCCGTTTCATTGTTTTTAATGGTTTCACATTAAGCAGTCACTAATGCCTACTATCAGCCTGAAGAGCATCTCAAAAATAAAAGATCTGATGTCTCAGCAAAATCAGGAAAAAGTAGCCAATGCATTCATTTCCATGCTTCATTATTACAACAGTTTCTTTACTGGCTTCCCTAAAAAAAAAAGAAAAAACAGACAGCTGCAACTCATTCAGAATTCTGCTGCCTGACTTCTCACAAGGCCCAGAAGCCAGTTCTGAGGTCTGTCGCAGTCTGTCAGAGGATAGACTTTAAAGTTCTGTTGCTGGCCTATAAAGCACTGAAGGATTTAAGCTCTAAATACATCAATGACCTCCTGATCCAGTAGGAACCCACTAGACTCCATAGGTCATCTGGATCTGGTCTTTTCTTTTATCAGTTCCTGGAGTCAGAAACAGACATGAAATTGCGTTCAGCTTCTATGCCCCAAAGATCTGGAACTTTAGGGCTGGGTTTAAAAAATCAATCAATCAATTTAAGAATAAAAAAAAAAAAAATCAATCGATTCTGAAAATACCAAAATTGATTTTATTTTATTTTTTAAAGAAAGAGCATTCTTTTATTTGGCCATTCTTTTACTGTAGTGTTTCTGTTAACACTGTATTCTGTTTAACATGTGACGTTGATTATTTTCACAAATAAATGTTATGTATGTGACATGCCAGTGCTTCTGTACATGTTTTAATGGAAACCTGACTTACACACTGTTGAAAGGTTGCTTCAGCGTTTCATAAAAATTGCTATCTTCAAATGTCTAATATTCCAAGAAATATTGATGTGAAATGATTATCTGAAGATGAATTGATATTGAATCGAATCGAAATTAATCTAAGTCAAATAAATTTTTGCTCTTGTGAATCAAATTGATTCAGGAAATTTGGAGTGATCCCAGAAAGCCTCAGATCAGCTAAAACACTGTTTAAATCCAGGTTATAGACCGCCTGTTCTAAGCTGCATTTACATAGATTTCATGTACTTGTTAAGATTTTAAATCATGCATTTTATTCTTTTACTTTTCATCATCCACTCCGCACAGAAGGAAACCGGAGTCCAGAGCAGATGTGGCAGATTGGACTGATGAACACAAATGTTGTTCAGCCTGACATACCAGAGGTATTGCTTAAACCTTTCACTACATGATAAGTTTGCTTGTGATTGTCTTTTAAGGTAGTTTAAAAAAAACAAACATATACTGTTATTTGACTGAAATGTATTTATAAAGCACTTTTCATGCATACATAGCAAAAAGTGCTTTACATATTAAATTCAACAATGTTTTAATTAATTAAAAAATCTCTCACACAGTTATAAAAAAATAGTTGTGTATGTGTGAGTATCTTTTGGCTGTACAGGGGCAATTAAAGTACTGTTACCTTTACACTATAGAGGCTTTGCACTGAGAATGGAAAAAGAAAATAAAATTTTCTTTTATACAGTGGTAGGATATTAAAATTATTTAAACATTATAAAAAAAACACTTCACTTTTTTGGCTTTCTAATTTCCAGTATTAAAACATGAATGTATTGTACTTCATATGTGCATGTTGCAGTCTATTTGCGCCTACACTGAGAGAGAATGGAAATTAAAAATAAACAACTCCTTGTTTAGGAGCCCGATGTTGACTGGGAAATGGCGGCAGACTACAATGGAGAAGATGAGGATGCAGGAATAGTTGTCCCTGAATTTGAGTGCCCTTTGACTCCAGAAGACCTGTCTGAAATTCAATCATTACTTGAGGAAACTGATCCAGAAACTCCAGTCAGGGAAATTTACCTTCTTTGTCGTGAGTATGTAGCTGCAAGATGTAGCTCTTAACAAGTCGACATGGAGGCAGTCAGCCTGTGACCTTGTTAAGGCATTATGGAAGTCTGTTTCTTTCTCTTAAAACTGCACAGAGGAACTGGTTTGCTAATTTGAAAGACATTCACACAACTGTATGTGAAAGGTAAATATGGCATTCAAGACTGATATTCTTGTTTGTTTTAAATCAGTTTGATTGTAATTCTTTCATGCTTTTTATGCTTGATGTTTTTTGTAAAGCACTTTCAATTGCTTAAACTGTGTGATTTGTAAGTAAATACTGGATTAAAATGAAACAGCTTAATACATCTTTGTTCAACTGCAATATTTAA
Source organism: Melanotaenia boesemani (assembly GCF_017639745.1). NCBI lineage: Eukaryota > Metazoa > Chordata > Actinopteri > Atheriniformes > Melanotaeniidae > Melanotaenia > Melanotaenia boesemani. The sequence goes on along the minus strand of NC_055705.1, from coordinate 1,822,753 downwards.
ATTTACATTTTTTTAAAGTGGCATCAAAATCAGGTTTTAAAAGAATTAAGAACTTGGACATCTGTGGTCCTCCTTCATCTCTACTGCTGGTAACTGACTGCAGGTAATGTTGGAGTGGCTGATTTGTCTCAGCCATCAGTTTTTTCTTCCCAGTACAATGGCCAAACGCAGTATATGGGCTGTAGCTAATCAAAAGTAGACATGGAGGAAGCCAGTTTGTGGCAATGGAGCATTGTGGAGGTTCCTGTTGCTGCAAAAGCAGTAAAGTAAAAATATTCCATCACACTGATCATCAAATTAAAAATATTTATTACAAAGGGAAATTTAACAATAATGAGTGTAACACCACTTTTTTTGTATACAAAAGATCTAAATTGGGCCATATTATGAATTAACTGCATTAGAAGCAAGGCCAAAGAGAAGACAGTTGAGTAAGAAATTGTTCAAAAACATAAAAACAAATGTACACACAATTCTGGTAACTTTCATTAACCTGCTACTGTATTGGACTTGTTAAACAATGATCAAACTGGGTGGTTTTTAAACTTTTAAACTTTAATGACGTTTTCCTTGTGGCATCTCCAACAAGTTATGAAAATGTCATCAAGACCTATCCATAACTCTTTGAGTTATGTTGCTTATTAACAAACGAAAACAAAGGTTGGGTAAAACTTCCTTCATGGAGAAAATAAATAACAAGGGGCGCATTGGAAGCCGCTGGTTTCTGGGCAGCAGCTTCTCTTTTTAAGTGAGAGCCAATCACAGAGGACGGGGACTGTAGCCAATCGTGTGTAATGACAGAAAACCTGCTGGCCCCGCCCACCTACTGCCAATAAACTTTACCGCGAGTGAGCAGCACGAGCCAGCGAGCAGACATTGTCCGCGCGAGGGCTCCGATATTCCCTGCAAGCAAGCAAACTCAGGCGAGGGGAGATACTGCCCGCGCGCGCGGAGAAATCGCGCGCGCACGCGCGCTCGGACTGCTTCATTCGCGCGCGTATCTCCACAACGCCCCGTGGAACTCGCGCGCGGATCTCAATTCCTCTCGCGCGGGATCTCGTTTACTCTCGCGGGATTTTGGCATGATAATGCCGCCATAGAGTTACGTACCAGCGACCACATGGAAGTCAGAAGGTCGGAGATCAGATCCCGACTCAAGGAGGAGGCAGCGGGCTGCGGTCAGGACCGCGTACCGACCCAGCACCACGCCACCACAGAGCTCCTCCCCTCTGCTGTTCTGCAGCGACACCTGGAGTCAGAAAACAAACCATCAGGAGCGTTTAGCACCTGTTTGGTCTTTTATTGGGTGTTTGGTCTTTGGCTGAGAACAGCTTACCTGCCAGGGGCAGTTGCCATGGCGACACATCAAGGCGTCGGCGTCGGGAAGCCTTCCACAGGGAAACTTCACTGTTAACACAAAGATGGAGCATTAATGAAAGTGTTTAACGTTCTGCTGTCGCTGCGTTTTTGGACTCGAACCTTTGGGCTCACAGCTCCGCCCGTCGCTCTGCAGTTTGAACCCCGTCGTGCACGAGCAGGTGAAGGAGCGGGAGGACGCCGTGCACAGCTGGTGACAAGCCGTCGGCCCTTCAGTCGGACACTCAGACAATTCTGAGACAGACAGGAAGTGTGTGTTAGATCAGGAAGGTGGCGCCATACAGTGCTCCAACTGTCAGTGAACGCACCGTGCTTGTGGACCTCGGCCTTCCCCTTATCTGTGTCAGTCAAATCTGGTGCAAAGGATTGTGGCATACTCGATGGCTGTACTCTATCTTCCAGCTCTTCCTGCTCTTCCAGTGCTCCCAGTTCACAGGTCTGTCCGTAGTGGGGGGCGCTGCAGGAGCAGGAAAACCCCCCCACCTTATCTGTGCAGTTTCCACCATTGAGGCAGGGGTTGGGCATACACTGGTCCCCATCTCCACCAATAAGAGATAAAGGCAGTAAAAGTCATTTCTCTGGTACCTGCAGTCACTTTGAAAAGATTTAACTAAAATAAAGAAGAATGACGTCAGTATGAAGATTAGCTGCAGCTGCTCCAGGACAAGAGGCGGGTTCAAGTTAATATGCTCAGACCAGCATGTGGTTCAGACCACAGCTCAACAGCATGGGGGTTTGTTTGGTTCAGTTTCAGGCCCTGTTTACACAAAGACAGGAAAATGCTAAACTTTTGTTAAGTTGTGGCGTCTTGTTTCCATGGTAACAGAGTTTTGCATAGAAAAAAACTGCAACGGTTCGACAGAGAAATTTTCTGAAACCACAAAGCGAATCCGTGTAAACTGGAATCTTTCTGTGACGATGATGTCTGTCACGTCATCTTTCGCCTGCGCACTCAGACCCTGTTCACGCCTGCAAACAGGTGGAAAACATCCCTTTCCGAAAGAACTGAGGAGGCCGTACCGTGGATGCACGTGGACTGGTTCAATGTTTATTAAAACTCATTAAAATGATCTTACTGCACACGTTGAACCTGGAATCAACAGTTATTGCCTGTAAAACTGGGGATCACACTCCTCAGCCTCCCCGGTACGGTCTATTCAGGGGTGCTGTCGGATAGTCAAACCTCGGATTGAGGAGGAGCAGTGTGGTTGTGGAACAGTGGACCAGCTCTGCTCCCTCTTCAGGGTCTTGGAGGGGGAATAGGAGTTCGCTCAACCAGGACCTGGAGAAGGCGTTCAACCAGGCTTCCGTGGGGCGTGCTCCGGGAGTATGGAGTGCTGAACCCCCTGTACAAGGCTGCCCTTTGTCTGCGATTCTGTTTTATAACTTTTATAAATTATATAACTTCCTCGCAGAAGCTGATGTGGGATGTCAATAGCTGCATTTCCATTTCAGTTTTCTTCAAAATAAAAGCCATATTTCTCAAATTTCGACAAACTGCAGTTGCGATTTGCAGGTGTTTCCACTGAACAGTGTTTAGCACATTAGCCTTTATTCTTGTAAAATCTTCTCTCGTAAGCTCCGCTTTGAGAAGATTTGTAATTCTTTGTAAAACTCTGCATTTTCTGTTGCTTGTATCAAGGATAGCGTTTATAATTTTTATTTAACTATTTGTAAAAAGCTTCCATCTCCTCCTGTGGCTACTCCTACCGCACCATCTTTATTTGAAACTACCTGGTCACGTGACCGCTTACGTCACATCTGGTGACATGTAAATGTGGAAAAAGTGTTTCCATAACACTTTTGTGATATACTTCTATATAGACACGTCTGAAAAAAATAACACCTCATGAGAGCATAAAAACTTTTAAACGATATTTGAGTTTATTTTCTGAAATGTAGGCGTTTCCATTACCGATTTCTATTGTGATATTTAGGTTTTGTGTAATTCTGGAGGTGATGGAAATGCACAAACAGTAGGTAGAGAAATCTTCCTCCTCAAAGCGGAGTCTCACGGGACGAGATTTTACGAGAATAACGGCTAATGCACTAAACACTATTCAATGGAAACACCTGCAAATCGCAATTATATTTTATCAAAATTTTAGAAATATCGCTTTGATTTTACAGAATATTGTAATGGAAACGCAGCTAGTGGCGGTCAGTTCGTTGACGTCAGCTGTTGCAGCTTCAAGACTCTCCAATCAGAGCAGGCCTACAGCTTTGACTCCTCAGTCCACTTCCTCAGTCCTTACTACAGGCTTCTGTCTGTAGGTGAGGATGAGACGAAGCAGACCGTGGTCAGGAAGTCCTAAAGCAGCGTGGGGGACAGAGTGATAGGCGTCTTTTAAAACAGTGTAGCAGTGGTCCAGAGGGGTTTTGTCTCTGGTGGGACACTTTTGTCTGTACTTTGGAAGCTCGTGGGTGAGGTTTATATATATGATGTATATTTATTAGGGATGGGAAGATTAACCGATATGAATCGATACGCGGTCGTGCGCGTGCACGATGCGAGTGCATCGGTAGAGCAGCAGAGGATGAATGAAACTTTTGAAGCAAATCTAGATGCATCGGTTTTTGCGAGATGCATCGGTTTTTCTGAGATACAGCTTATTCTTTTAATACAGAATGTGTTTATTTATTAACAAGTGTTGTCAACCTGTTTTTTTAGCGCATAATTTAAACGACCTACATAAAGTAGGCCTAAGCAACGGACTTGCGGATGTTTACACTACAACTCATGGGGGCTGTGCGGATGAAGCCAGTGATGCGCCCACAGGTAGTTGTCAGGAAGCGCGAATTAGCAAAACAAACATGTCGGACGCCAAGATCATTTATCCTCCACTTAGTTTCAAGTCCAAAGTTTGGGAACACTATAGATTTTACAAGAAAGAAGGACGACTTGACAAGACAGCTGCAATTTGTAAAATGTGCCGCGCATCTGTAAAATACACGGGCAGTACGACTAATCTGATATCTCACTTGAAGCGGCGCCACGGTGTTGTTGTAGAAGCGTCTGCCAGTGTCCCTGCATCCCCTTCCTCCAGCTCGGATCCCCCTGTAGCTACGAGCTCCAGAAGCGGTGAGAAAAGTATTGCACTCATACATTGTTTTTCTTGGAAATACTTAAATATGTGCCATGTGTTTTAAAATGGCCTAAGTAGTATGTGCCATGTGTTTTAAAATGGCCTAAGTAGTATGTGCCATGTGTTTTAAAATGGCCTAAGTAGTATGTGCCATGTGTTTTAAAATGGCCTAAGTAGTATGTGCCATGTGTTTTAAAATGGCCTAAGTAGTATGTGCCATGTGTTTTAAAATGGCCTAAGTATGTGCCATGTGTTTTAAAATGGCCTAAGTAGTATGTGCCATGTGTTTTAAAATGGCCTAAGTAGTATGTGCCATGTGTTTTAAAATGGCCTAAGTATGTGCCATGTGTTTTAAAATGGCCTTATTGTAAACCAACACTCAAGCTCTGAGAGAAAAAACAGTTTGTAAAAATGTCTTGGCTTTACTTGGTTAATAAAAAATCAAACTAATTCATTGGCACTGCATCCTCTTTCACATTACTACATGAAATTGATCTATTTAAATAGTACTGAATTATTGCATCATATCGTGATATGGGTGTAAATCGTATCATACCGCATCGCAAAATGCCACACATGTATCGTTAATATATCGCATCGGATACTTAGTATCGAGATGCGTATTGGATCGGCATTATACCTTAGATGCCCAACCCTAATATTTATATAAGTTTGACACGTGCTTTAGAGGCAGGGAGACTTTTACAACCAAGTAACAGATCATTTTGTGGAGGAGGATAGGCGACATACAAAGAAATGGCATCAACCCGTTACATTTCTCAGATTAAAGCGGACCAAAAACGAAGCAGGATGAGGGAGAACATCAGTCAAGCGTTGAGCGTTGGTGCCGACTGAAGGAAGAAAAGGGGCTTAAAAGTCAAGCGGAGGTTGCCACTTTCCTTCTCAACAGGTAAGTAATACGTTTGCTAATGCTAATGCTAATCAATGGTCAGCCTTACTGTAACATTTTAATGCTCATTAACGGTCAGCCGGGACTGTAAACTGGCACAGGTGTGTTGCAGCGGGTTTGTCTATGTTCGTTTGTGGTGAGGTTTTTCTTCTTGCAGTCGTTTTTTTTTTCAAGCTGCTGCTTAGTAAATACGGTTAACTTCAGCTCAGGATGTTTGGCGTACCTCGCAACTAGTAGAATCTAAGGTTGCAGCAACATTGAACGAGTGTGAGTGCGACACCTAGTGGTGGGGGGGAGTTAAAGTTGTAGCTATCGCCTTTAAGTGAATTATTCTACTTCTTATTATCCTTTTGATGAACAACCTGTAATAAAATTGATTAAACCACCAGAATTTCAAATTTTAAAACAAAGAATCTAACTGAGCATTAAAATTATTGAATTTGTGTTCACATCTTTATACTTGATCTGTTTAGAATTAATATGAAATGTTTATAACACATGAAAGGAGAAAATGTGCTCTATTCATCGCCCCTTGCTGCTATAAAGGTTTTGTCTAGGCCAGGTATGTTCCTGTGTGTGTGTTGATGTGTTGATGTGAGAAAGAGGAACACTAATGAGATATGAAACATTTCCAGTGGCCAATATGCTGCCAGTTCTTATAACAGTAAATTTGACTCTACGGGATTCAGTGCCTCACCAGCCATGAACCTCACCGCACGTCACTGCTGGACTAACTGGTAAAAAGGGCCAGTTCCTCCATAGCTGCAGTGAGAGGTTCAGGAGATCCTTCGTCATTAGACCTGTGGTTCTCAAACTTTTCCTACCGTGCCCACCCTTTGGAAAAATAAACATTATATTCATATATATATGTGGCAGTATGAGGTGAGGAAGTGCAGTATTAACCAATCAGCGGAAGGGGGCGACGTATTTAAGCAGGCGAGGAGACAGTCTTGGACAGGGTCCGTCTGGTTGGCAGATCGCCTGACTTCCGGCTGATGTGGAGATTGTTGCTGCGCGTAGAATGGGCTATCACCTTGAGACTGCTGTGGTAGGTTAACCTCACTTCTCCTGCTGTATCTGGTTTTACTATCAGAGTAAGTGTTAACAGACTGTGCTCCAGTAGGGAAACCTGTGTGTTGTGCTGCCTCTCGTGCTGGAACGGCTTCTCTGTGTGACGAGCGCTGGTCATCCGGGTAGGTCAATCCACGGTTGGTGGGCGCTTTTCCCAGCTGCATCGGATTTTCATGGTTATCTGTTTTTGTTTTAGGGGAATTTATCTGACGGCATTTTTACGATACAGCCACCTTCTAGACAACAGGCAGCGGTCCGCGGTGGCGTGTGGATCACGAGCTTCACAGCCATTCCCCACGCTGACAGACCGCTGCTCGGCGGATTGATGCTGCTTTGCTTATTTTAATTTTTTGGATTCTTTTTAAGTTATTGGGGACGCATTTTATTTACTGCAGCTCCACTGGAAGCCCGGGACGAGGCCCGCGACGAAGGTTGATACTGGCGGGTGGCTTCCAGTGTGGATATTTTATATTGTAACCGTTTTATTTTTGTTTATTTATTGTCTTTTATTTTGGCGTGCCCAAACTCCACGGTTCTTGTATTAATTGTATTTTATTCTTTCTTTTAGTGGCCGGAAAGTGTAGGAGTTGGTGGTGCCTTAACGGCGTGGGTCCCTCTTCCTGGTTTGATCCTCCCCTCGTTTGCATGCTGAGCACGTCTGCCTGTGCTGTGTGGCCGAAGGTGTGAAGAGTGTTTATCTTGCACGTGTGTCTGGGGTGGTTTTAGTTTGGCTTCCTTCACTTCGTTTGGCCCACCTTCCTCCCGGTAAGCTTCCGCCATCTTTTAATGTTGGACCTTGAGTTTCTTCTTTTAGTCCTGCTTTGCTTTGTTTATTTGAACAATAAAGATTGGTTAATTATTTGGACGCTGGTCTCAAGCCTCCTTAGTAAAACGAACCTGTGTGCTTTGTTGGAGTTCCTGTTATCATTCCCCGTGGTGAAAGTCCCGGGGTGGCGTTGTCTGCAACTAATTATACGATTTACTATCTTTTAGCCTGTATAGCATCCCGAGCTAATGTGTATGTAACCTCTGGCTCCCCCGAGCTTGCCACATATATATAACTATATAACTTATAACTATGTAACTTACTATACTCATAACATTCTAGACATGAGGTAATAAGAAACACATTTACTGTTAAACCAGGAGCGAGATATCTCTTTCATACCAGTTACCTGTTCATCCATATCTCTCTTTCTTTTCTCCCTTTGATGTTTTCGGTAAACCCTGATCTCTGATCTACAGTACTTCTTCTTCTTCTTCTTTTCTTCTTCTTCTTCTTCTTCTCCTTCTTCTTCTTCTTTATATATTTTAGTGGTTAGTAAAAACAAATTGGTGCGTTACTCGTCTGGAGTTTGGACCAGACCAGACCGTTTCCTAGAGCCCAAGTTGTCATAACATTAGTTTGTCTACTACATTTTCCCAATCCCATGGGTCACATTAGGATAGCCAATCCTAACAGGAAAAAACCTCTTTTGCAGGAATTTAGTTGAACTTTTTATCAGATAAATAGTGCTCAGCAAAACAATGGATATGCACGTCTTGTTACCCAAAGGAAGCAAATGCTAGGAGATGAGTAGGAGTCCCAGTTCGGAACCCTGAGGAACTCCAGGACAAAATCTGGTCTGGGTGAAGGAAGCATTATTTACATGTATAAACCAGAATCCATCAGAAAAAGAAAACCCTTACAAGCAAAAATGTTATTCAAATTAACATTTAGATCTACATCACCAGACAGGCTGCGCAGTGAAGGGAATTCGATAAGAAATATAAAAATTTAGCACGTTTACAGGCAAGACACTGACTACCTGGCAGGTTTTATGAGCATATATTAGCAAGGATTTGGTTAATTCAAATCAGCATTTAATTCATGTTACACTTGATTGCACATGTGAAATCATCACTAGTGAAAACTGATCAGTTTTCTGCAACTAGCTTCATCAAACTTTGAAAGTGTTTTTATATCGATGTTACTCTCATCATGGTTTATTCAGTCATGAATTAAATAAATTAAGAAATATGTATTGTGAGCTTCTCAAGTGTTTAGATGAGATAAAACTCACCTAAATAAACAGTCCAGAAGGCGACCTGCAGACAAACAAACAGTATTTAAAATTTAGTTTAGATTTTTCCGGTATCGTCACTGGACTTTGATGATAGAAAGTCCCACTGTCTGAGCAGTGGACCCACCGTCTTTTCATTGTTTTCGAAGACTTCTCGCGCTTCCTCGTAGTTGCAGAGCTCCTCATAGCACTCCCTCTCCAGGTTCCCCTGCAGGATCTCCTCCACCAGGAACTGGTTGGCCCGTTTGGACCGCAGGAACACAGTGTGGGCCCCAGGAGCCCCACGAAACACTGCAAACACAAGAGCCAAGGCAGCGCCGCCCATAGTGGAGCTTCCAATATTACACAGGAAGTAAATTCATAGTCTATTCTTGAATGAAATCTTTATTTTATTCAGCTTTGTTTACATTTCACTCGTTTGTCTTCATGTAAGAAGTAATTCTCTGTCAAACAGGAACAACCAGCTGAGTCATGATGGCTAAACTGGTCTACAATGCTTGGTTTAATCATTTTGTCACACAATGATGTTACACTTGTGATTTTAACTGACTCGTTCCTAAATTATGTGGATGAAAATCCTACAACGCTACATATCTTTATGTAATGTTTTTTCGTAATTTGAATAAAATATGTATCATGAAATGTCTGATTTTCAAACAGCCATCTATAGTTATTGCTCACCACGTATGTGATGTTAATTAATACATTTTTGCTTTTAATTATAATTTACTTCCATTAAGCAACACATTGTTAATGAGAGGGAAATTGTTGTAATTTTTATTTTCTGTCACACATTTTCCAACCTCAGACTCTAACGTCAGATCTAACCTTCAAACCAACCTACTAATCTAAGTACCTGAACCCTTAACAAAGTCCCTAACCTACTTACCCAGCTCACCTATCCAACTCACTTACCTAGTATAACCTAAACCACATGTTATGGATGTTAGGTTATGGATGTCAGTCCATAACCTAACCGAAGTACTTAACCTGCACAACTAACTGACTTACTCTACTAACCTACTACTAATAGAACTAATAGAACTTACCCATCATTACTACCATAACTTACCTCTCTGACCGTTCCATCCTTCTGTCTTACAAACTAACCTTCTGTAATGAAACCCTAAAACTACCAACAAAAGTACATAACCTGCCTACCAACCCCGTCACCCCCACTGTACCTAAATTACTAAACTAGATTCTCACCTATACCTACCTAAGCCTAACCATATAATCTATCCCTCCCACCCCTGCCTTAACGTTAAAGGCCCGTTTATGTTCGACGCAGAAGATGGATACGAAGATGGACGGACAGTTTCGTCCGTCTTCTGCGTTGGTTACTTGCAAAATTTGGTCCGTTTTCACGGAGCTCAGCAGAAAACAGAGCAATACCACCGGAAATCACCGGGGGCAGTGCTGAGCAGAATAGGTGATATGCAACCAGAGAAAGAAACAAAGCAGAGAAGAAGAGGAGGATTAGAAAGAAAAAAAAACAGGAAAAAAAATTATGAGGACAACTGTAGAAATTGTGCGAGCTTTTGAAGACAAATGTCTGACCCTGGCGTCAGATTGTGGGAGTGAACTCTGAACTCAGCATCGCCCACTAGTGGAGGAATTGACTTAGCAAACGTGGCAACGTACAAGACACACAGACGTATGAGGACGGCAATGTATGACAACGTTTGAAAAATCGTCCCTATTTACAGGTCTTAACATCATACCTAGCTACCTTAGCTAACAACCCATCTACCTGTCCTAAAAACTAACTAACGGTTAGGCAGACTGGTTTTTAGGCTAGATGGGTGGTTAGGTCCTAACCCAGTGGTTCCACAACAGTAATGTCAAGCACCCCCACCACCACCACTTTGCACCCCAACGCTTACAAAGAAAAAAATAAAATAAAATAAATGTACAAAAAAATGTGCCACAAAATAGTCTTTAGTTAAATTGGCTGCGACTTGTTAACTATAGTCAGCGTATATTTTTGTGAGGCGTTTAAAACCAGGAAACTCTGCAAACTACTTTGTGAGTTGAGCTTTCAGTGAGACGGATGCTGCTTTAGTAAAACTGCTCTGCTATATGTGACAGTTTAGTAGTTTATTTCTAAAGAAATCCACTGTCTTTGTGTTCAGGATGAGACATCCCCAAGTGGCTTCCTGCTGTCAACAACACACACACACACACACACACTCTGGCGTCATAACTCTGGGCCCTGCCCCCCTGGTTTGGGAACCACTGCTCTAACCTCCCAACCTATCTTAGTAAGCTACCTAACCCTAACACTAACCCTAACATGTCCTAACCCCATACAATACATTTATCCTCACTGCCTTACCTGACCTAACTACCTATTCTACCTAGCTAACTTTAACTAACACACATTATTTAAGTTATTTTTTCACCAATCATAGATTTCTGGGCATATTTCATAAAATTAAAACATAATCAGCAATAAACACACTTAATTCTCATTTATTGGTTAATAATCCTCATTGTAGGTTAAAGTTAGACAGAAATATCATTTAAGTTGCTTTCACCACCTTACAAGTCATTATTATACTTTGTACTTTACAGCAGATCAGATTTTTGTGTTCACAGCGTTGGTACTTAAACACGTCTGGTCGGTGGAGCAGTTTAACCAGGAAGCTCTTACCTTCGCCGTGGCCGAACACCTGAAGGAAACCTCCGAGGAGGCAAAGCGCCGTCAGAGATGCTGACATGATGCCGACCGCCATGACACTGAAAGCAGGGCCTCCACACACACGTACACCCGGTGACTCACACACTCATTCAGCAGGACTTCCCACAAACGGCGGCGTCTCAGTTGGATCTTTATCGTGTTTTTAACCAGTTCTACCCTTTAACAGACGCAGAGTTCAGATAAAACCACCTGTTTTCAGTTTCATTTCCGCCTACAGGTTGTTTTCTGGGTCTAATCTTGTAAATTTGGGAGCTTTAGTTAGTTAAACACGTCAGTGTGATAGTTTCTGTAAAGAGTTAAATGGAAATAACAGTTCTAGGCGAACGTCGTGTTCCAGGTCTGGACTTTGGCCTCCCAAACTACACAAAACAAGCAGCAGCTTTGACCTCGAAACTTGTCCACTCATCATGTTTACTTTGAGTCAAACGGGGGATTTTTCACCCTGATCAATAATTAATACGACATTTGATGATCCAGATCAAGCCGGACAGACCTGATGCTGCTGTAGACAGCGTTTCACCCAAGTTTAGCTTCATCTGAACATGAACATGACGGAGAATTTTACTGTTACCAGAAAATACTGCCACACGTCATAAAATAGATTGGAGAATTATTCTTGTAGAAATATTTTCTTTACCATGTAAAACTGAAGGTAAGGTTTTGTTCAGCATGTTATCACCGCTAACAAACATTATAATAAACACAAAACAAAACTTTCCTGCTGATTTGTAAGGAAAATATTAAACCGTATGAATAAAAAAAGCTGCTAAATTTGCTGTCGGGAATAAACCTTATTTCAGAATCATTGAAAAAAGTTTGCAAAAAATATTAATTATACAGACGCTGTAGATTATTTCTTTATTTGTGTCAGATGTAGCTTCAAAGCTCATTAATTCCAGTAACAGATAAAAATACAGGAAAGCAGACATCTGGTTCAGAGATTCAGAATGTGTCCATACTAATAATTCGTTTAAATCAACATGTGAGAGAAATGATCTTCCATGGAACTGAGCTGGTGGAGACCACAGACGGAGCTAAAAGAGTCCAAACGCTCGGGTAGCTTTCACAGCTGCAGAGACGACTTTATAAATTCTGATATGTCAGATTTGTGAAACTGCAGCGGAGGCCAGATGGATCGAGCTGAGGAGCTCTAACGGTGGATTAGGCGAACATGTCTGCTTTGAACAGAATGATGTTTTACAGGTACAGCCTCTCGATGGGGCCGTGGTGTCTCTTCAACCTGCCCTTCCCTTTGCGCATCAGGTTGTTCATAACTAGACGGATCCAGCGAATGTACTTGGACACTTGTGTGTAGACGCCATATTTGCCTTTGCGCGCGCAGCCCTCGCCCCAGCTCACGATGCCGGTGATGAAGTAGGTGTCCTTGTAGCTCGTGACGTGCGGCCCACCGCTGTCGCCCTGGCAGGCATCCTTGGCTATTGTGTCGTAACCGGCGCAGAACATGTGCAGCGAGATGCGCAGCTGCGTGGATTCGATGCAGGTTTGCCGATCCACGTAGGGCACGGCGAGGCGCTGCAAGGTGGGGGACGCCTGCCGACCCTCACCAACACGTCCAAAACCGCTGACTAGACCGTCTGGCTGGCGCATCAGGACCTGTAACAGGAGATGAGGTTTAACTCAGGCCAACAGGAAGCAGCGCTCTTCCCACCTGATTTTATAGATAAAACGTCCAGAGAATCTCCTTATTCACATTTTAATTTTATTCTTCATACTTATCTTTATACTTAATACAATGCAATAAAATAAATCTATAAAATGATAAAATAAAGAATAAAAAAAGAAAAATTCAGGTAAAAGCTAAGCTAAAAAGGTCTGGAGCCTTTTTATAAGACATCAACGGTCCCTGCAGCCCTGACAGTCTCTGGCAGGAGGTTCCACAGACGAGGACCGCGAGACGAGGTCCATGGCCCACGAACAACCACCTCGGTGCAGGCCTGTTGGTGAGGAGGGATCCCAGGGCAGAGAGGAGCGAGGCAACCCGTTACAGTTCGCAAGCTGCATCCATGAGAAGGTTGTCTTTGGTTTGTAACTCACCAGAGAGCAAATATCTTCCAAAAGGTTAGCTAGTGTCTTAGCTTAGGCGAGTCCGAGTCACTAGTCATTAGCTAGTCTGAGTGGCGGTACCAACACGTTTTCATTAGTTTATAGTACTTTTCATCAATAACAATATCGATACTTACTGGCATGATTTTACAGTCTGCATTAATATCATTACTGAATATGGAAAGATACAAACTTAACATCAAAACTTTAAAGCATTTTTTAAACAATAATTATACTGATGAGTTAATTAAACAAAAATAAGGTAAACACATCTTTTAAAAATGATGAAATTCTTAAACTTGATACAAGATTATTTAAATTTATTAAATGCAAAATAATAAATACATATATATAATAGTAATGTGCTAAATATAATAAAACATATTTTTCTATAACCTGCATTAAACCAGTAAAATATCAAACAAAACCTCATCGTCACTAACAGCAGCATCATCATCATGACTTCTGATTGGCTGCCATAGTCATGTGACACAGAAGGACTACACTGTGTTTTTATAGCCTAAAACAGTCATCCCCAGTCCTGGTCTTCAAGGCCCACTATCCTGCAGGTATTCCATGTCTCCCTGCTGCAACACACCTGATTCAAATGAACGGATCTCTGACCAGCTCTGCTCAAGTCTGCTAATGAGCCAACAATCAGAGTCAGGTGTGATGAAGCAGGGAAACATTCAACGTCTGCAGGCCTAGAGGACCGGAGTTGGGGATTCCTGGCCTAAAACTCTCAGAAGTGAAACAAATGTCACGTTTTTATCAACAGAGTGGTATCTCGATACTCAAAAAAGTATTGAATCCTATATTTTGACTGGCTGACATCGAAGTATCGACTCCATCGATCCGCCCATCCCGCTTAGCTGGTAGTTGGTTTTGGCTAACAGCTGATCGGTGGTAGTTGATTTTGACTAACAGCTGATCGGTGGTAGTTGGTTTTGACTAACAGCTAATCGGTGGTAGTTGGTTTTGGCTAACAGCTGATCGGTGGTAGTTGGTTTTGACTAACAGCTGATCGGTGGTAGTTGGTTTTTGGCTAACAGCTGATCGGTGGTAGTTGGTTTTTGGCTAACAGCTGATCGGTGGTAGTTGGTTTTGACTAACAGCTGATCGGTGGTAGTTGGTTTTTGGCTAACAGCTGATCGGTGGTAGTTGATTTGACTAACAGCTGATTGGTGGTAGTTGGTTTTGGCTAACAGCTGATCGGTGGTAGTTAGTTTTGGCTAACAGCTGATCGGTGGTAGTTGATTTTGACTAACAGCTGATCGGTGGTAGTTGGTTTTGGCTAACAGCTGATCGGTGGTAGTTGGTTTTTGACTAACAGCTGATCGGTGGTAGTTGATTTTGACTAACAGCTGATCGGTGGTAGTTGGTTTTTGACTAACAGCTGATCGGTGGTAGTTGGTTTTGGCTAACAGCTGATCGGTGGTAGTTGGTTTTGGTTAACTGCTGATCGGTGGTAGTTGATTTTGACTAACAGCTGATCGGTGGTAGTTGGTTTTGGCTAACAGCTGATCGGTGGTAGTTGGTTTTGACTAACAGCTGATCGGTGGTAGTTGATTTTGACTAACAGCTGATCGGTGGTAGTTGGTTTTGGCTAACAGCTGATCGGTGGTAGTTGGTTTTGGTTAACTGCTGATCGGTGGTAGTTGATTTTGACTAACAGCTGATCGGTGGTAGTTGGTTTTGGCTAACAGCTGATCGGTGGTAGTTGGTTTTGGCTAACAGCTGATCGGTGGTTTATCCAGAAATCGGTTCAAATAAAAATCATTCTGTGCTGAAATCAAAATTTAAATACCAGGGTTTAAAAAAGGATTAAAAACTGGTAAAACATACGAACCAGTTAAAAAGCTACAAGAATAGCCTAATTCAGTCCGAGCGTGTAATTTTACATATTTATAGTGTTGAGAAATAAAGACGTAAATATTGTGAGAGTAATAATCTCTTTGACAATAATCATAGCAAATAAATCTATAATTGTGACATTCCTACTTCCAACACCAGGGGGCGCTGCAACAGGCTGTTAACTGAGGGTTGTTTCTGTTTGTTAAGCATTTGGTTCAGATGGGTTTCAACTCAAACGACTAACAGCTCATTTATGCTAACTTACGAAATTATCTGCATCCATTTTAAACTTTGTCAAACATCAGTGCCCTCACACTTCCATGTGTGCTCTATGTTGGCATGGTTGTTAGAAAATACCTCCACTAGACGAGCTCAGAGTTCATTTCCAAGACGAAGCAACGTTCAACCGAGATACACACATTTGAACAGCTTCTTTTAAACAAAATGTACCATACAAACAAAATAAACATAGTGGACAGACAAGACGGTAAGTATACGTATGCATACTTAATGTTCAGCTGTTAGCACTTCTTATCTTCTCATTAGACATGCGAGCGGGATACAAGCTAATTAATAACAAACATGTTTAATTTGGTTTTTAAGTGATGCCAGTAGCTTCAGTGTTTACCTTTTCAGCGAAGTCAGCGTCTGGTATGCAGGCCGGCAGGATGTACCTGGTGAACTTGATGGGCGTGGTCAGTTTGATGAGCGCGATGTCGTTGTGGTACGTGTCCGGTTTGTACATGTAGTGGGTGGCGATGGACGCCACATGGTGTATAGCTTCATTACCATCATTTACCTCCGTGTCAAACTCGCCTGAGTGTACAGAAACAATAACACATTTAGTTTAATAAAAAAATGTAAACTTCAGCATAATGATTTACAAATATAATATTTTTACTAACTGATAATGCTTTAATTATGGTTTTGAGAAAATTTAATTTAATATAATTTAATAATTCTCCGGTCTGGCTTACATAAAGACTCACCAGCTCCTAAAATAAAAATACCTTATTTTTAAAAAGGCGTATAATCCCACAATCACCAGAAAATTAGCAAATAAACAGATTTAGATGTAATTCCTAAAAAGATTACAATAAAATATCAATAAAGTACATTTAAAATGTCCAACATTGTGTTCGCTTTCAACTGTTTCTACAAAATTATATTCTGTAAAATTTTTAAACCACAGATAAAATCACATTATAATCCTCTTAACCCTCCAATGCTGTGCACATCCTGTTTGCTGCATGAAGTTTCTGAGACCTATTCCATCACTTTACGGTTTGCTCAAAACCCTGTTTTCTATATTCTAGGGATGGCCCAACCTTAATTCTGTCGATACAGTGCCATTAGTTTATGGTACTTTTTCATCATTACCAATATTGATATTTCTTGCTCCTTAAAGGAAAATCACAATTGTACAGTGTACATTAATATCTTTATTGTAAGGGCAATATGGAACATAAATAAAATTCCAGAACATTAATACCTGAAAGAAATGCTTTTAAACAATAATAAATTATACTGATGAGTAAAATAAACATAAATAAGTAATAAATCTTTTAAAATGATAACAGCAGCAGCATCAACATGACATCTGATAGGCTGCCATAGTCATGTGACACAGAGAAATGAACAAGTATTATACTGGAGCAGGTGTACTGGAACGTTCCGGGAGCAGACAAGGCTGCAGCAGCTCCTCAACCCGGGCTGGTCCCTGCCTACAGACCTCTGATCTGCAGGACCAAACCCCCCCCAGAACCATCCAGGTCTGGACTGAGGAGGCTTCCTCAGCCTTACAGGACTGCTGTGAGCACACAGAGTGGGGAGGGTTGAAAGAGGACGCAGATCTGGAGGAAAACACATCGTCTGTGCTGACTTATGTTCACTTCTGCTCTGATGCTGTTCTTCCCACAAAGACCATCCCAGTTTCCCCAGCCAGAAGCCGTGGGTGGACAACCCTGGACAGCCTGCAGTTGGTCTACGGGGAGAAGCGTTCTACGGAGGATGCTGTCTCCATAGCGCTTCACACGGTCCTGACTCACCTGCAGCATCCCAACACCTGTGTTAGGACGCTGCTTTTGGACTTCAGCTCAGCCTTTAACAACGTTCTCCTGGACCTGCTGGTCCTGAAGCTCCACAACCTGGTCTACAGCATCACTCTGCACCTGGATCAGGAACTTCCTCACCAACAGGCCCAGGTGGTGAGGATAGGGAAGTCAGCATCTTCACCGTCAATCCTCACCGCTGGAGCGCCGCAGGGTTGTGTGCTCGGCTCTGCCCTCTTCACCCTCTTCACACAGGACTGGTCTGCCATCCACCCACCAACACGGCTGGGAAGTCTGCAGATGATCCCACCGTGGTGGGTCTCATATCCAACAATGATGAGACCACTACAGAGAAGAGGGCCAGAGTCTCACAGAATGCTGGTCCAGGAACAATCTGGTTCTTATCAACAAGACCAGGGAGGTCCTAGTAGCTTCCAGGAGGTCCAGAAAGACTGAGCACGGTCCTCTCTGCATCCATGGAGAGGCAGTGGAGCGAGTGGACAGCATGAAGTTCCTGGACACCCACATTTCCTCTGACCTCTCCTGGACTGAACACTTCCACCTGGTGAAGAAGCTCTTCTTCCTCAGGAAGGTGAAATGACGGGATTCTCTTCTCAGCTGCTGGTGAACTTCTACAGAACCTCCATGGAGAGCTTCCTGTGTCTCAGATCGACGGGACGGCAGCTGCACAGGACCACAAGACCTTAGCCCGGCTGGTGAGGACAGCTCAAAGGATTGTGGGTCGGCATCTACCAGATCTGGACTCCATCTACACCACCCGAGTCCAGAAGAGGGCCAGACACACTGCAGCTGACCCCGCCCACCCGGGCAACACCCTGTTAGTACCGCCTCCATCAGGAAGCTGGACAGGACCATTAAAACCACCACAGACAGACTCAGAGACAGTTCTTCAGCAGAGCTGTGGAAACAGCAGTAGAAGATTCACACCTTAGACTCGCACGCACGCACACACACACACACACACACACACACACACACGCACACACACACACACACACAGACCTCCGTCCATGCACCAGGATGCACTTTAACTACCCTGTAAATATGACTGTCTGCTGGGAAATCTCTCATTTATGTGAATATAGAGGTGTTCTATATTTTTAAAATATTTTATATCTTTATTCTTTACTTACTTGTGTGTGCCTGTTATATTTCTATTTTCTTATTTATGTTATTTGTGTTTAAGCCGAGAGATTTCTCAAAATTTCATTGTGTTTGTATAATGACAATAAAGATCTTGAATCCTGAATCTTAAAAAGGGTTAAATCTGGTTGCAATGTCCACATAGTACATTTGAATTATGCCTGCATAGTATGAGTGTTTATCCCAAGGGTTTTCTGCAGGACCCTTTTCATCCTTTATCCCTCTTCAGCAAAGCAGGATACATCAGAGAGTATTGAGACATCTGTAGCTGTTTAATAAGAGGTTCTAGGACTGCTTGTGATCCGACCTACCAAGCTTGACGTAAATGTAGCGTGTTTCGTTGATGCAGTGGGCGGCAGTCAGGATTATGTATTCGCTGAGGATGGTTCCCCCACAGAAGCCTTGGTCGTCCTCGTTCAAGAGGAGAGCCTATGGAGACAAGACAAAAACAAAGAGTGGTTAATGGAATGAGAGGACGAAGCTCTGGTGGGAAAAACAATCACTGGATCCGAGTCTCTGTCTCTACCTGCCACGGACATTCTCCTGGTGGACACTCTTCTCCATTGACAATGCGAGCGTCACCCACCCTCTGTGGAATGATCTTTTCTTCAGAAACCACCTTCTGGGGCTGAATCGAGTGGCTGGTGTTGTTCAGTTTGAGCAGATCAGTGGTGTTGTGCTGCTGCTCGGTGAGGTTAGCTTTCATGTCCAGCTCTGTAGCGTTCCCCCGCGTTAAGTTCTTTCGCTCGTAATTGAAAATGGTCCGGATCTTATCCGTGAAGATGGCCCCACATTTAAAGGTCTCTGCAAGAATTTGTGAGACGTTTAGAGGTCAGGGTGTCGTGATCTGTGGGTTTTTGGTCTAGGTCTGGTTTTGCTATTGTCTTAGTTTCTGGTTTTGTCTCATTTTATTTTGAAGGTTTATCTGTTCAGTTCACTTCCTGTTCATCACACCAGGTTTCATTTTCTAACCTGCTCCTCATTTAGTTTGTACACCTCAGAGTATATTTTTACTCCTTGGCTTCGTTTGGTCACTGCCAGAGGCGTCTTTGTGTTGTTATTGGAATGAGTCTGCTTCTTAGTTTTGGTTTTCTAGTTAGTCTGTCTGTGTCGTCTTCAGTTATCATCATTAAACCGTTAATTCCTACGTCTTTCTGCCTCCTGCCCGTTCACCCTACATTTGAGTCCTCATCCTCCAATCATCTGCCATCATGGTGCTTAGATGCAACACACCAACCAACAATAGAAAACGTCGCTATCTTTATTAAGTTTTGTCTTATTATTGGACTTTAGAAAGTGATTATGTTTATGTGTTTCTGGTTTTGTTGTATAAATGCATCTAATATTCTTTTTCCTCATGTTTTGCACCTCAAGCAGACAGTAACTAACCTTTTAAGATAAGATTTTTAATTCCACATGAAACCTTAATAGGTGGTCAAAGCAAGGATGACCTGATTTTTTATAAGCTAGCAAAAACCGCACTAAACAACTTGCTTGACTTGAGCATCAAAACTCAGGTTAAAATCAAGTTTTCTGGCTTCCTGCAGCCTGCCTGATTTCTGACAGACTGCCAAGATTAGAAAGAAAGGCACTAAAAGAATTTGGGACACCAAAACAGATTGATTTGTCATCAGTGAATTTAAAGAAACTTTGCTAAGACCTGTAAACCCATTGCCATGTACAAATGAGTGTCATCAGCATAAAATTGTAAAGCACATCATCTACATCAAGGCAACTCAATTCGGTCCTACGAGGGCCGCAATCCAGCAGGTTTTCCATGTATTCCTGCACCAACACACCTGAGTCAAATTAATGAGTTATTGTGTAGAACCTGATTGGCTGTTAGAGCCACCTAATTTGACTCAGGTGTGTTGGTGCAGGGATACATGGAAAACCTGCTGGATTGCGGCCCTCGTAGGACCGAATTGAGTAGCCCTGATCTACATCTTTAAGAATTTGAGAAATTGAACAATCAGTACAGTGATTTTCTCTCACTGTTTGAGTAGCAGGATTTGTCGTCCGAGGCCAGAAAATATCCATCAGCACAGGAACATTCAATGCTTCTTCTGACCACACTGCAGTAATGTTCACAGCCGCCATTTTCTGTGTCACAGAGCTGAGGAATAACTACAAAAACAGGAAACAAAGTGAGGGCATTTTATTCATTTTCTAAAGTATCACAGTATTGTAGCGCTATGGTTGATAAAACCCTAAAAAAAGGTTGTTAAACTGCTACATCAGACATCACTTGAACCACTCCACAGTGGCACAGGTGTGGAACAGCACACATGTATTATAGACTGAACAGGTTTAAATTTGAGGGTCTAGAACAAACTTTTCTAGTTTTTCTTTTATGAAAAACTAAGGTTTACAGTCCAACTTCAAATTTACAAAAACCTTGCAGGTTTGACCATTAACTCATTTAAAAATGCCTAATAAGATCCCAAATAAAGCAACTTTCCTATAGATCAACACAAATAGAATCTTTTTTGCACCATGAGTTGCATCCTGGCCATTAGAAAATCAAGCGACTCCTGAATTTATTTCCTGACACCGAGTTTTAATTTAATCTTTTCTTTTGCAAGCTTTCACTTTTTCTGGTCAAAGGTCAATAACGTGTATTTCAATATTTACGTTCTGCAAGATCTTCAGACTAAATGCATGTCCACATTGATGATAACATTTCTTCTTTTTTTACACACAGTAGGAGAGCACACTAAATCTGTGGCGGAAGTCTTCTTGTTCTTTTTAGTTTTATGGTTCCAATGCAAATGTTCGCTCGCTGCACATTATTACACACCGCTGTACATGTATGTGGGAATTTCCTGCATTATAAGAGCTAGGTTTGCAGGAATTGATTATATGTTGTGTGATTCCCGCAGTGAATTTCAATTCATGCACCCAGGTGAGGGAACACAAGAGTTAACATCAGCTCTTCAACTTTGTCTAATTTCCTTCTATTCTGCACAGTCAGCTACAGCAAGTTATTGATAGAGACTCGTAGATACCATC
This sequence comes from Melanotaenia boesemani, assembly GCF_017639745.1. Lineage (NCBI taxonomy): Eukaryota > Metazoa > Chordata > Actinopteri > Atheriniformes > Melanotaeniidae > Melanotaenia > Melanotaenia boesemani. The sequence goes on along the minus strand of NC_055705.1, from coordinate 1,801,397 downwards.
AGTGACAAGATGACAACATCTATGTACAAAGGTATTAGGCTCATCAACAGTGCTTTGGGTGAAGTTACAAATTCCCAAGTAACACAATAATCTCATATAGTACACATCTATAACACTACATGAGAAAACATTCCAGTAAAACCATCAGCCTTTTGTCACAAAGCAAAAAGTGTTCAGGAAGATGACAGAGCCCAAGGCCTTCAAGATTTTCCAAAGTCCAATCAGATCAAATATAAATGGAATGTTTTCAAACAATCATAATCCACAAAGGTCCACCCCAAATCCACACCCACAGAAGTCCGTTGAACATCCGCTGAGAGGAAAAGATGATTTGGTTGTACAAAGTGGTTTTAACAACCATCTCTGTTAGAGAGAGCAACATGTGGACCACCTTTATTAACCTTCTGCCACCTCAAACCCAAGTAAGCAGCAGAGGATGGATTCACAAAGCTTCCTAAGACAACAACCCAGCCTTTACCAAAATATGCCTAAACCAAACCTACAGGATTGAGCCTGACTGTCCATAGTGGCTCTAGGTTATGTACCAATTTCACAGTTGAAGCCCTTGTATCCCTCCTGGCAGTAGCAAGTGTAGCTTCCAATCCCGTCTTTGCATTTTCCCCCATTAAGACAAGGGTTTGACTCGCATGCATCACCATCTGTAGGAAAAGATGGAGTAAGTAGTTCTCTTGTGGCAGTGGAAGTCTGTAAAAGGTTTCTAGATCAGTTTAGAAAAGGGCCTTACCTACATATATGGCCCAGAACTCATCCTAAAAGGAAAACATAATTGAATAAAATGGTTGAAAACAACAGAAACCTTGATCAGAATGTCTAAATAAAGAAAAGGAAAGTTCATGTTTATGTCCAATGGGACATAAAAAGGTTAAAGATTTGGCTCTGATAAAAAGCTGTGTTTGGTGTGAAGGTGCAGGTGATTCATACAGTTTTCTCCTTGTTTTCAAAGATCTCTCGCGCCTCCTCCCAGCTACAGCGCTCCTCCATGCACTCCCTCTCCTTGTTGCCTTGTTTCATCTCCTCTAGAAAGCTGTTGGCCCGTCTCTGCCGGGCCAGAACCTGACTGGCTGCTCGGCCGTCCAAGAAAACTGGTGATGGAAAAAAAGTTGGCTCATGGGAGAAATGCAGCTTAAAAAACAAAGTGCATTTAGACATTTCTAAACAATATTTAAAGGAGGTGAATACATTCACCAGTGAATGTTGATAGAATTTAAGGTTCAAGGCATTAATAAACTATAAGGATGAGGTTCTGGTATCAGACATCGGACCAGCAGGCCCGCTCACATTTAAGAAAATTTGCCAGGACTCTCTTTGGACTGGGAAATATAAGAATGTTTTGTCAGGATCAGAGTAAAAGAAAGCTTTGCCAATTATTCAGTATGCTATGCACTCACAACATCATGGGGTCATCATGGGGCCAACTGCCAATCAACAACTCCCCCCCCCCCAACTTCCTCCCCAGTCAACATGCTTCTTCTTCTCCCCTTTAAATTCCACATTCCTCCCTGCTGTCCTGCTCGTCTTCAGTCCTGAAGGCTGAATCTAGATCGGGGCAAACCTACCATGAGCGGCGGTCAGGTGAAGCAGGAGGAGGCCCGTGGACAGTCGCAGACACCAGAACATGGTCCCGGCTGGATGTGAGCTCGGCTGGAGAAACCTCAGTGATCTGAGTGGGAGTAATGGAGTCTGAATGTGGAGAGAGGAGGGGAGGCAGAGAGGGCAACGACCTGTACTGAGGGAGGAGAGAGCCGGGGGAGGAAGCTTGGGCTGGGCGGAGCTTTTCTCAGGCATCCAGGCCTCCCACTGCAAGTATTTCACCCTCATCATAACTTTAGAGGAAAACTGCAGCTCCTGGAGTGTACTGCTGCAGGAAGCTGGGACTTCACACATGAGGGATTACACAAGTCAGAAAAATGTTGTATATCTCACACTGGCACTATAAACATCCCCCACAGTTCATTTTGTCTGAAATAAGCCTCTTTAGTTCCTGTCTCGTAAAGATCCTCCTCCCTAAACACCCACTTTCCTCTGATGGCTGTCTTCGGGAAGCCTGCAGGAGGCAGCACCTGCAGGGGGCAGCGTTCAGGTCGCACAAATGACATGTTACTTCGCATCAACACGCGCAGCTACATGCCAAACGAACACGTGGCAGCCATGATACGTACGCAGGGACACGTAACTACCAGCAAGTACATCCCAGCCCTAAAACCCAACAACAACTGCACGATCATCCTTCATGCTCTGGTTTTAATAAGTCCAGACACTGAAGCTGAGCGTCAGCTAAGATTAATGCTGTTATTACCTCATTTTCTGACCGTGAGCTGTCAGTGCGGCAGTCTTTTTTATTTTCCTAAAAGTTGTGTTTAACAAAGTTAAAACCCGTTTTAAATTTTGTAAGCTAGAAGTGACATGGTTCAGATTCTGAGGCTGGTCACTGGGTGTCAGAGGGGTTGATCTCATGTTAATGTTTCCATGGCAACAGGTTCGTTATAGGCTGAAGTTTGGACCTCTGCGGTGAGTCTCCTGTTGTGTACATTGGAAAAAAAGGAGGACTTGTGCCGTTTCTTTGTAAACTGGTACAGAAACAGAGTGAGCATGACTGAAGAGGCGGTGGTGAGCAGGCAGCAGAGATTTACTGTAAATGAGGATGTTTAAGCTCTGACTCAACATGTTCAGCTGAACTGCAGCCAATCAGCCGAGTGGGAGACGATCACCGTCCAAACTGAATGTTTGTTCTGCACAAAAGCTGCAGGACATTTTCTAACTGCAGTGAAAACAGATTATTCACCATGGTCTGCACAAACAGAGGGAGAAATGAAGAGAAAACGTACCCTCCGTCCTTCATCCTGCCAGATTTCAGCATTAAATCAACAAACATGATTAAATGAACTGGTTTTAATCATCTCTGGCAGGAAAATAGTTTTCATTTGCAAACCTTCAAACCAAGTTACATTTCAATTCCTATTTCCACATTTATGACCAAGGCTCTATATTAACACTATATTTTGCTTGAGCTGGGTGTTGTTGTTTACAAGCTATGTTGACAACATACATGCTTTAATTACGTTATGCTCTATGCCATAGACGGGTAGGAAGGATTCACTCCATCTTCTGTACACATACATACGTAATTTGGTCAATTTTCAGATGAAAGGAACAAAGAAGCCATCATCTCTGCTGTTTATGGCTCTTTCAGCATGTTTTCTTTCGCCATGTTTTCCTTTTGTCTGAAACGGACGACAGACTCAGATTTGAGCTCTGCACTGCCCTCTGGTGGACATGTAGCCTAACAATCATGATGCTGGGAGAACGTGCCCAGTGATGCTTCAGCTGGTCATTTATGTACATAAAGGGAGCATACATTAGCCTTTTCTCCTGTCACAGGGTCACATTATGCAGCTTGTGAACAGGTGGTGTTAATTATTATTATTTTGTAATAATCAACACTTCAAATGCAAAATATGCAAAGTAGCCATGTGACCATGTAAACTCCACCCACACCCAATCAAGTCGGCCATATTGTGGATAGATAAAAAACCCTTTCCATAACCGAGTCAACCAACTTGTAGCCATTAATTATTCCAGAAATATAAATATAACAAAATGTGTAATGTAATATAGAGGAGACTCCAGGAAGAATAGTTACTGATGTCTCAGTAGCTAATGGGGATCTTGAAAAATTAAATGAAAAAAATGAAAAAAATCTTAAACTAATTGTTTTTTTTATTAATCATCACTAAATGGAATGATTTTGAAAGGTTGATGGTTTGGGATGCAGCTCATATTTTATTTTAAGCCCCCCGTCCAGCATGGTAGCAGAAGAATGATGGTCTGGCAGCTCCTCTTGATAATCTGATTTATTTATTTTAATATCCTTTATTCATTTTGAACTATTGAATTCCTGTAATCTTGCTGGACCTGACCAGATGGGACAGAAAAAAAGGAGAATAGTGATCAGAAGTAAAAACAAAAGTAGAAGAAAGTAGCCATAAACATGATAGCAGACATGTTTGGTTGAATGGCCTTACTTACCGTCTGTAATACGCTGCTGTTGCTCCTACCGTGATCTCAAAATGAACCGAATACTAACCTCCTCTATTGTCACCATGTTCATCACTGATAAAATTCAGCGACTTTATCCAGTGAACATTTTCCATTTTATTAAGTCATGTCAGAATATTAACTGTCTGAACTGGGAATGAAGCACTTTTCTCAAACTGGTTTCTATCCCTGCTTATCAGGGAGAACTGGTGTCGCTATGGTTGGCTATTCTTGGTGCCATCCACCCAGTCCACAAAGTTGGCCATGTTGGTGTACACCCCATAATACCCTGGATGTGAACAGCCCCGCCCCCAGCCAACCACACCCATCAGGAAGTGGGTGGAGCCATACTGCGTAACTAGCGGGCTGCCATCATTTCCACAGCAACTTTCCAGGTGGCCCTGAAGGTATCCGGCGCACAGCATGTTGTTGGTGAAGTTGAACTGGGCCTTCTGGGAGCACTCAGAGTTCTGGATGATGGGAACTGACATCTTGCGGAGAACTGGGGAGACTGGAGCCCTATACTGGGTGTCAGCGTTGCCCCCGGTGGTCCTCCTGCCCCACCCAGACACAGTGTGGTAGCGGACCGGCAGGAGCTCCTGCTCAGCAAAGTGCTGGGTGGGAAGGCAGATGGGGATGGCATAGCGGTTCAAGGTGACGGACCGGTTCAGCTGGAGCAAGGCGATGTCGCTATCTCCCGTTGCAGGGGCGTATCTTTCATGTGCAGTCACCATGGAAACGGGGATCTTCTCTTCTGTGCCCTCGTCTACATCTAAGTTATGTTCCCCTGGTTACATAAAAGAAGCTGTTAAGTCATGTGACAAAAATGACAAAACTATTACTTATTTTAAAAGTAAACAAACAAAACAAAGTTGACAACTTTGAAAAACATTATTGTTTTTCCTTTTTATTGGAGAAACTGGCGTATACCTGATGCTCGTTGTCTTACCAGCCAGCACAGTGAGGTTTTGGGCATAGTTGCCATAGACACAGTGGGCAGCAGTGATGACCCAGTCTGGGTGGATCAGGACACCTCCACAGTGACTCTTTCCATTTAACTGAATCAAGACCTAATAAAAAAATACGATCAAATCAATAAAACAACAAAATGCTTCCAGATCGTCTCAACACTTCCTAACCACATCAGTAATCTGACTGAGACCGCTAGTAGAGATGTGACGTTCATGAATGAATCGATTCTTTTGAACGGCTCTGGTAAATGACCCATGAGAATCGAGTCACAGTAGCGAGCCGTACGTTTGAGATCGGTTCATTTTTATATACAAATTGCCCACGCAATGTGACATGGAAGTCTGATGTCCGACATGCTCAATTCACCTGAATGCATCGCAGAGCAGCTCTAGGGAGGAGCTAAAGGTAATGCGGGAACAACGCAGTAAACACTACGGTACAAAAGGGGATTCATTAATGAGCATTGCTGAACTCGGGGGGGGAACGAAACAAACAAACAAAAAAAAAACTCTCCAATAAGATGCGCAAACGGAGCAGCATTTGGATGCATGTTTCTGTTGAAAGCCAAGGTAAGGCAAAGTGCAATATTTGCCAGAAAAGTCTATCTTTCAAGTCTGTGTCTACAAACAATTTACACCGGCACTTAAAAATCAACACCCGGCAGTAATTGTGTCAGATGTTAGAAACCAGGAGACGGACTCCAGCACCAATGACAGTGATGTCTCCTTTAATGCAGCTCCTTCAACTTCTGCTGTCTTAACATCAGATAGTGAAAGATCCCAGACCACTCTGACTCCATTTTCAGTGCCAGCATCACCTAATGGTCCTTCAGACACCACCGGGGTCCTATCACTACGTCGCCAAGCACCTTGTTCTTCCACAAAAAACATTCCTGACACAGGTATAAAAGTATTACAGGACATTAATGGGGAAGACTCTATTCTTAGCTTTCAAGAACTGATATCAAAATATAAGACTGATAACCACTCTCTGTTTTTCTACTTTCGGATCAGATCTGCATGTAAAGCCTATGGGGTCCCTTGGGGAGCGGAGCTGAGTGACCACCTAAATGACCACTCTAAATGGTTACAGGATTCCCCCAAGAAAACAGTGTAATTTCTGTATAATAAACTCTTAACTCAGGGCGTTATGTGCTCATCGGGTATGAAGGCATGGGAAGAAGAAGTCCGAGCCCGATTGGGAAACAATTTGGCGTAATGTTGAGAGAACCTCCAAGAATCCAAACCACCAATTCATACATTTGAAGTTCTGTCATAGAGCATACTTGACACCAATTGTGAGACACAAGATGGGGGCTGCTGCGGATCCTTATTGCTCTTTCTGCTCTCCGGGGACCGTAGGCTCATTTATTCATGTTTTCTGGGAATGTCCTGGGCTTGGGCAGATCTGGGGGAGAGTACTAGACTGTCTTGGGATGTTAACAGGAGTCATTTTGCCACTGGAACCTGCTGTACACCTTTTAAATGATGGCTCACATTTGTCCCTTCAGGAAAGGACTCGTAAGACCTGGCTGGCAGGCCTCACAGCAGTCAAAAAGATTATAGCACAGAGATGGAAACCACCTAATGACTTATCATTCACACACTGGCTCCGTTGTTTTATGGACATTGCATATTTGGAGTTATCGTCTGCAAGGGTCAACAACGCAACCCTAAACACGACTGAATCATGGAGTCAATTGATAGATGATCTTAAGAGGTTGCTTTCTGAATGAGACTTTTAAGTGTATAACAGCATAGTAAGAGGTCTGGTTGGTGGCAGGGGTAGGGGGGTGGGGTTTTCTCTTTCTCCTTCTTTTTTTATCCCTTTTTTTGTATACCATTCTTAAAGAGTAAAAAGCAGAAGATTTGACGTGTTTAATTGCATTTGTATATATTTCTGATCTTCTCAATAAAAATTTAATGAGAAAAAAAAAAACATTCCTGACACACCAAAAAAAACAAACAACTGTAAGTCAGTACAACTTTGGAACACCTGCCTTGACCCCGTTGAGACAAGCAAAGATAGACGAAGAACTTGCCAAAATGATTGACACTGACTTCCAGCCATTTGCAATTGTGGAAGATAAAGGGTTTAAAAAGTTCTGCAATGCTGACAACCATGTAGGAGGGTAGTATCCGAAAAAATGTCAGACATGTATGAGAAGGAAGTAGCCTCACTTAAAAAAAGGGTGTCTGAAGCATCAGCTGTGTGCCTTACAGCAGACTGCTGGACATCAAGAATGACCACCTCCTTCATGTCCTGTTATACTTGACTGCTTTGAATTTAGTGAGCGGCACACAGCAGACAACCTGGCAAAGAAGCTCATGAGTGTTGCAGAAGAGGAAGGTTGACAAGAAAGTGATGTGCTGCTTAACAGACAATGCTGCAAACATAATTAAAGCTATCCAAATCATCAATAGCACACACTATAAACCTTACAGTTAAAGATGCCCTCAAACATCCTTGACAAAGTTAAAGAAGCAGCTGAATACTTCCACAGAAGCACAGTGGGTGCTCAAAAACTGAAAGAAACACAGCTCCAAATGAAAATGGACATACTACGGCCCAAATAGGACTGCATCACCAGGTGGAATTCCACCTTTTACATGTTGCAAAGCTTTCTCGTCCACAAAAACCCCATCATCTCCACCCTTGCTGTCACCTGTTAGACCTCTATCACAGCATGAATGGATCATTATGCAGGAGATGTGCAACATTTTGAAGCCATTCGAAGAGGTCACCGTGGAACTGAGTGCAGAAAGGTATGTAGGTCAGCTGATCAGCAGTAGATTTTTATATTATGCATAAAATTTTCCAATAAATAATTATTTAATTATCTTCTCACCAGCTATGTGACTGCCTCCAGAGTACTCCTGCTGGCCAGGGGACTGCAGAGAGCCACGACTGACTTTCAGAGATGTGCAACAACCCAGGAAGCAAAAGACATGGCCAACTGTCTCATTCCAAATATGTCAGCTAGATTCCGCAAGATGGAGTACAACCACACCCTTGCAGATGTTGCTACACTTGATCCCCGGTTTAAAAAAATTGCTTTCACCGATGACAGTGCTGCAGATGAGGCCTTTCAAAGGATGAAAACTGCAGCAGCAAGACTCACACAAAGCAGCAGCATGGTCCCCCAGCAACTAGACCCTGAGGAAGGAGACAGCAGTGCTCCGCCAGAGTCCGTTTGGAGCTATTTCAATGACCAGGTAAGGGGGTGAATATTAATCACATTAGTCCGTTAAATATAAGAGGATGTATGTATGTAAGCTCATCATAAAATTGTTATACCTCTCACCCTTGTGAGCAGGTTGCTGGAGCAGTGGCAACCAGAAACCCCACAGCAGATGCCATCTTGGAGGTGCGGGGTTATCTAGAGGAGCGTCTTCTTCCTAAAACCGAAGATCCTCTTATGTGGTGGAAAAGCCGGGTCCTCGTGTACCCCAGCCTTACCAAGGTCATGGCTAACAAGCTCTGTGTAGTAGCAACATCAGTTCCATCTGAACGAGTATTCTCTAAGACAGGACAAATCCTGTCAGAGAGAAGAAGTGGCCTGAAGCCAGCAAAAGTTAGAGAGAGGAAGTAGAATCCACAAAGGATGCTAGTACTTTATTATTTTAGGAATGTCTAATTTTGTTCACACTTCGAAATTATTTAGACACCTTTGCACTTTATTGTTGTTTACATTGTTCTGATGTGGATTAGAGTTAAGGAGTTCAGGTCTACACACTAGGTACAGTAGTAGTTTTGATGTTTGAAGTATTCTATGGAAACAAATATTGTGACTAAAATTTGCACTGATGTTGCTCAGGTTGATTCCATTGCTTGTTGTATTTTTCCTGTATTTTTGTATTTTCTGTATTTTTAAAAACCTTTCATAGTAGTTTTTTAACTTTTGAAAATATTCTTGTGTGAAAATTTAGGATTAAAATAATTTTGCGTGGAAGCTAATTGTAGCCAGCTCAGTTTTATTTGTGCCACAAAGTCTTGTTAAGTATGGGGATATGGAGCTACGGTAACCATGGAAACACAAGCCAACTGAAATATAATAACCAATATTTCAAGATAATTCCCACCAACAGAGTCTATATTAGTTTAATTTAAATTTTACCATATAATCACTACCACTGATTATTGCCTTTATAAATATGAGTTACCCTGCAGTTTTTAAAAGAAAAAAAAGAAACAAAAACAAACGAGACAGTCTTTTGAACGGCTCTTTGGAAGGAACGGATCCTCAAGATCCGGCTCCCTTCAAAGAGCCATAAATCCCATCTCTAACTGCTAGCATGCTTCACTGAATATCACCCCGCACACAGCAAATTCATTTCATTCATAATAAATGAAATGAAAACAACACTTTAGTAATCCCAGAGGGAGATACAAAGATTACAAACCCTGCCCAGTCAATCATAGTTATAATAAACTCCGGTTATATTAAACTCCGCCCACATCCAATCATGCCAACCATCTTGTAGCCATTAAGTTATTCCAGAAAATTCACATTTTTTCTTGATTTTTTAAATGTTAAAACAAACTTTGGCACACTAAAAATGTTTAATTAATTCTAGAAACGCTGCTGGACGATAAAAACCATTTGCATAATTAAATGAGAACATTACAGAAAAATATGACAGAAGCAACGACCTTCAATCCAAACTAACACCAGACAACCAGCTGCAGCACCTGGACAGAAACAACAGAGAATTTCCTGCAGCTTTTACAAGAAAGCAAAGCTGATAATCATCAGGAGTTCCTAAAACATTAAAAATAACCAAAACAGTTTGATTTTAACCCAGTTTTATCTCATTATCAGTGTTATTCAAAGACCTTGGCAGTGATTATATATGGTGGTATGATCATAATAAAACATTCCTAAATATGGACAGGCTACTGTAGCGTTCTTACCTTTGTCCAATTAAAAACCCATACAGGACAACTAAGTATTGTTTAAACTCACTTATGTTTTGTGTTAGCTAATGTTAGCTTCTCAGTAATATGATTACGTTTGAGCAGCAACACTTCAACAAACAAACAAGCAACTTTAATATGAGCATTTAAAACCTTAAATAAAATAAGAAGTTAAAGAAACCCCAACAAGAACTAAAGCTGGTTACAAAGGACCAGGGGCGCTGCTAGAGATTTTGGGCCCCATGAAAAGAAACTGAAACTGATGCTATATGGTTGTTAGTAGTTAATCTTCTGATATCTAGAAAATATAAATATTTCTCTGATTGGATTGAAACAGTCACCCAGTCTGCTGCTCTAGAAATGTCTCTGTTCCTACTGCAAAGCAGGAGGATGGGTCCAAACTACTGACCTAATATTACTATGATAGCTGAGAAAATAAATGCAAACTATTTTTATTTAATATTAATCATTCCAACTTTTTTTCTATTATATAATGTTTTTTCTCCACAATAATCAATTAATTCAACACTCAGCTGCTCACCTCGTTCCTCAGGGGCCACCTGGACATGTTCAGGTGGGCGGGGAGGGGAGGGAGACATGGTCAGGTGGGTGGGGAGGGCGGGGTCACCTGGACATGTTCAGGTGGGCGGGGAGGGGAGGGGGACATGTTCAGGTGGGGGGAGGGGAGGGAGACATGGTCAGGTGGGTGGGGAGGGCGGGGTCACCTGGACATGTTCAGGTGGGCGGGGAGGGGAGGGGGACATGTTCAGGTGGGGGGAGGGGAGGGAGACATGGTCAGGTGGGTGGGGAGGGCGGGGTCACCTGGACATGTTCAGGTGGGCGGGGAGGGGTGGGGGACATGTTCAGGTGGGGTGTGGAGGGGGACATGGTCAGGTGGGTGGGGAGGGGGGGTCACCTGGACATGTTCAGGTGGGGGGGGAGGGGTGGGGGACATGTTCAGGTGGGGTGTGGAGGGGGACATGGTCAGGTGGGTGGGGAGGGGGGGTCACCGGGACATGTTCAGGTGGGCGGGGAGGGGTGGGGGACATGTTCAGGTGGGGTGTGGAGGGGGACATGGTCAGGTGGGTGGGGAGGGGGGGTCACCGGGACATGTTCAGGTGGGCGGGGAGGGGTGGGGGACATGTTCAGGTGGGGTGTGGAGGGGGACATGTTCAGGTTGGGGGGAGGGGAGGGGGGGTCTGGCAACATCTGCTTCGGCTGCTCTCGTGTCTGTTCGAACATGCATGATGTTTTAATAGAGCAGCTTGCTAATCGTTTGCCTGCCTTGATTATTTGATTAAAACAACAGTGAAATTAAATAAAATCCAGTTTTCTTCAGAAATATGAGCTAATATGGAGTAAAGTGAGCTAGCTTATATGAACAAAGTTTAGAAGAGACAACAAGCTAATGTTCCACAACTTTCCATCAGACGAACTAACCGACCACCTCGCCTCTGAAAGAACTGGGTGACGTACTGTCCACCCCTCTGTTCTCTCTCCAGTCTCAGCTTTTTTCTTTTTGTTTTAAGCTTCCTGACTTTTGAGGCATGCTGCCGTCTTACCATCCACTCGCTGTCTGTCGCAGCTGAAGGAGCAGATGGACTGAACCATTTAAGGGAAATATAGAGGGGGGGGTTGAGTGTTCAGAAATGTTTCCAAAACAAAAAAACTTAGTGATACCGTTGCATTGTGACTAAATTACAATTGCACTGAGGGCCCTTCTGGGCCCCCTGTCACTCATGGGCCCCATGAATCCTTCCCCTGTATCCCCCCTTTTCGCCGCCCCAGCAAAGGAGGACACACTTACAGAGCGAAATGTTCAAATATCCTTCTCCTTTCCTTGGTTGACTTTGACCAGATGGTGTTTCCAGATATACAATGATTATTGTATCTATACAGCTGTTAGGGCCTAAATTAATGATATACAATACTTTTTATAAATGTCTAAATACCAAAGGTAATTTTTATTGACATGAACACCCCCACAGCTCAACTTGTTTGCTAGCTCAACTGCGCTGACGCTAACGGTGGGCCGATTCACTATTTAATCAATGTGCTGATTCAGTTGCAATTTGTAAATGTTCAAAATGGATATTTTTTATAATAATTAAATGAGAGGAACACAGCTGCAAAGTGTGGCAGGAACATAAAAGTTGTGCGTGCCGCCCAAACCGGGACGAACCGGTTCGAGCTTCATCGCCCGGTGTTCGTAACAAATTAAGGAGCAAAGGTGGAAAACGCCATGCTAACAGCTGATAAGTAGCTTGTTTTTAAAACCTAGAGGGATTTGTCAAGTTGTTTTTAAACACTGAACAAAATCGATCATTTTAAAGTGATAGAAGGATATTTCTTCATTTCCCATTTCCAAACACGGACCAGAAAGAATTTTGTCTTGGTGTGGGAGCAACTTCTTTTTATCTAAAGATATTAAGCAGCAGTCCTTCGTGTCTGGAGCAGTAGGGTTTACCTGCCAGGGACTCTCCCCTTTGGGACCGAGGTTGTCTCCCACCAGTCTGATCTGGGTAACGACACTCTGGTTGAGTCCGGTTTCTGCTGGAGCCACCTGACCGCATGGGAACTCAACTGCAACACAGTCACATCAATGACTGATATTGTCACTATGAAACTTAAATCTATAAAAGGTCAGTGAAGCTTGATCAGCTCATTTAGCTGAATTAAGGAGGAATTAAGGAAGATAAAGCAGTTGCCTCTCAGCTCCAAGACCATTTATCCCACAACAATCTGTATGAACATTTTCAATCCGGTTTCCGTCCACTCCACAGCACTGAATCCGTGTTACTTAAAATCACTAATGACCTCCTTCTGGCAGCTGATTCCGGTCTGTTATCTATTCTCATCCTCCTTGATCTGAGTGCGGCCTTTGACACCATTTCCCACTCCATCCTTCTGGATAGACTCTCCTCCATCGGCATCACTCACTCCCCCCTCAGCTGGTTCAAATCATACCTCTCCGGCCGCACTCAGTTCATCCAGTTGAAAACATTTACCTCCCAGTCATTCCCAGTCACCACTGGTGTGCCCCAGGGCTCTGTCCTTGGGCCCCTGCTGTTCCTCATCTACCTCCTCCCCCTCGGTTATATATTTAGAAAACACCACATACATTTTCATTGCTATGCGGATGACACCCAGCTCTACCTCTCCACCAAGCCGAACTCTACCCTCCCACCATCTTCCCTCACAGATTGTCTTCAAGAGATTAAGTCCTGGTTCACCTCAAATTTTCTTAAACTAAACAGCAGCAAAACAGAAATTTTACTAATAGGCACCAAATCCACTCTCTCTAAATCTGACAGTTTCTGCATTCCCATTGATGATTCTTCCATTTCCCCCTCCCCTCAGGTAAAGAGTCTGGGTGTCATCCTTGACAGCACTCTGTCTTTTACATCACATATCAATAACATAACCCGGTCAGCATATTTTCACCTTCGTAATATCAACCGCCTCCGCCCCTCCCTCACCCCTCACACCGCCGCCATACTCATTCACAGTCTTGTCACCTCCCGTCTCGACGACTGTAACTCCCTTCTGTTCGGTCTTCCCCAAAAAACTCTTCATAGACTTCAGCTGGTTCAGAATGCAGCAGCCCGGGTCATCACAAGAACCGCCTCCACCCATCATATTACCCCTGTTCTGCAGCAGCTCCACTGGCTCCCCGTCACCTACCGCATCCACTACAAAATCCTGCTGTTCACCTACAAGGCCATCATCACCTCGCTCCTCCCTACCTTTCTGATCTCCTCCATGTCTCCATACCAGTCCGTTCCCTCAGATCCTCCTCCTCCATCCACCTCATCGTCCCCCCCGCCCACCTTGTTACCATGGGGAGCAGAGCTTTCAGCTGCTCTGCTCCTCATCTCTGGAACTCCCTCCCCCCAGACCTCCGTAACTCTGATTCTATACAGCTGTTCAAATCCAAACCCAAAACACATCTGTTTAAACTGGCATCCTCACTGTAATATTTCACACTGCTTTTATTATTGTTTTATGTATCCGTTAATTTATGAATGTATTTATTGATTTGTTTTATTCTTGTGTTTTATCCTGTAAGGTGACCTTGAGTGTCAAGAAAGGGGCCAACAAATAAAAAGTGTTATTATTATTATTATTAATAATAAGAAGAAATTATTATTATTATTATTATTATTATTATTATTATTATTATTATTATAATAAAATACTGAAATAATCAGTTAATCTTTCTTTTATCATTAATCATTGATGGTTTCTGACAGTTAAAAATGGAAACAGTTGAGGGAGTCTTGTCTGAAGCTTTGATACCTTTGGCAACACACTGTTGTCCATCTTCTCCGAGCTGGTATCCCTCAGCACAGAAACATCTGTGTCTTTCTCCCGAACCACCACAGAAGTGCTGACAGCGTCCGTTGTGGTAAAGACACCCGAGCGAGTCTTCGAACACTGTGGACGAAACGTCCATCACAACGGCTTCCAAACTAAAGTTCCAGTAATACATTTTTGGGTTTACTTTATCTAATGGGTCTCCAAAATCTACATTTAAACATTTTATATAAACACAAATGTCTCCTTTAAAAAGGTGACATTGATTATATTTTATTTATATTGGTTTTCAGTTGATGTCATGTCCTTCGTGGCCTTCAGGGAAAGTGTAATATAACAAATAAAACTGTAACAAAGTTAATTTATTTTTATATCAACATAAACATCTTTTTTTGTTATTTGCTGGTAATGATTTTTTTCTAAATAAAGTGAAAATTTTGTGATTAAAACACATTATTTGTTCTGTATCTTAGCAATCCCAAAATGTAGAGTTTCTAATTCCACAGTTTTTAAGCTCATGAGTGGCCACAACACCTTTTATGATAAAAACTTTAAATTACGGCTCTGTGCCTGTTGCTTTAAAACTGCTTTATTCATACTGACATGGGTACATCTCTGCAAACACAAGGTCTGTTTGGACACTTTTGGAGTCATTTAGGAAACACTTGTGAGATTTGTTAAGGTGTGTAAATATCAGTATATGTGCTACTGGTGAAGGATAAATGAACTATTATTATTATAATATTATTGTAGTTGTCAGTGCTTGGAAGCTGTAGCGTGACAGCCATGTTTTACCCGTCTGACAGTGTCGTCCTTCGTATCCCTCGGGACACTGGCAATCATAGGAGCTGCCAGTGTCGGTGCGCGTCCCGTTGTTATGACATGGGTTGACCTTGCAAGGGTCGCGACCTGAAAGCACCATTATGGTTAAAATCAGAAAAGAACACATTTATGAGGATAATTACAATAATGAAAAAATGGTAAATTCACAATAAACTTGGCAGAAAAAAGTAAGCAGATTTATAATAATACCAACTGGCATTTTTTATATAACTGGAAAGCTTTATTAGTCAGCTCCTCATTAACAGGAAAATATTGTCAGGGATTGTCACATTTCAGGGAGGTACTACCCACGCGTTTAGCTGTGTTGCTCATTACACAGAAACAGGAGCCTTGCAAGTTATACATGAATGTAAAGGTCATTAATCAGGCTTTCCAGTGTTGTACAATTCAATACACGCTGGTATAAAATCAACCAAAGATAAGTGTGCTTACTTTATGCTAAGTTAATGTGATAGCTGTACTTTAAACTGGTAGTTTAAGATGATCACAAATATCACCTGCATATGAAACATCTTTGTACCTAAACATGTATTTGTATGTAAGAGATTAATATGTTTTTTATAGTAGATGTATTCAGGATAGATCACTCTCTTCACACTAGTCCCCAAAAATAGTAAATAAAGAATAAATAATGTGTCCAGTACTTACGATTGTACCTCAGCCAGAACTCCCACTGAAAAAATAACCAAAGTATATCATTTTATCAAGCGGGGTGCGTTAGTAAGGCTACAAATCTTATATTTTTTCCACTGCTAGTAAAACATGAACAAATTTGTGAAGGTACTTTGGGCAAACGCTAACAGAACAGCATAGAGTTAAACAACCAAAATAAAATCAAACCATGTTCAAATGTTTTATAGCTTTCGTGTTATTGTGGGACTTATTGCAAAAACGTGCTCATCCTTTTATCTAAACTGGTTTAAAATTTTCAAGCATGACATTTCTGATCTCTAGAGTTAGTTTAGAGGCGTAGTCAGGTTTGTCTAACCGCCTTGTCGTCGTTTTCAAATGCCTCTCGAGCCTCTTCGTAGTCGCAGATCTCCTCGATGCATTCCCTCTCGATGTTTCCCTGTTTAAACTCCTCCAGGAAGCCGCTGTTCGCTCGTCGCCACCTCCGCAGAACTGTGTCAGCCTCCTGCTTCTCCACAAACACTGAAAAACAAGATATTCCATTTATTTTATTCCTTACACTACTTTCAAAATTTAAACACCAGCAAATGTTTTAATTTCTGACCATTTGCATGAACTTTTACAAACAAATGTCGTTACAAACATCCTGACCTGCAGCAGCAGCGATTCCCAGAAGCAGAGTCCAAACTGTGCAGCAGCTCCTCAGCATGTTGGTGGTGATCGAAGTCCAGCAGGAACGAGACAAAAAAGCGGGGTTTTCAGGGGGGCTCGGGCGTTTACTGTAAGCGACTCCCTGCTATTTTAATCAGGTCTGCAAACAAACCTGAAGCGTAGGAGCCGCTCACTCTTTACTGACGTACTGTAAATACAGCTGGACATTAAAATATTCACATTTTAGAAACAAGTCGAAACAGTGCCAAATATTAAATTAAATAACTTTATTAATCCAGCCAGGGGAAAATATGGTGTTATAGTATTTTTTTCTTTTTATATATATATATATATAATTAATTATATAATTAATAAATAATTAATAAACATATTCTTGTATGGATGATCAGCTCCAGGAGCTCCAGATCATTCCCCAGAACAGAACCAGAACTTCTGGATCTTGATTCCTGAAAGATAATATGGCCAAAAACTCACTGATAACATTTAGCTGTCCTGTACGGTGGCTGAGAAGTGACAAACAAATTTATATTTAACGAAACACATTTTCAAATTTAAAAACAAATTTACCAAATATTAAACTTCTGTGCAAGTGCCAAGACAAATCTACGAAAGGCCAAACACAAGTACAAATCCCGAAGTAAGCCAGACTACGAGATGCGTCATCGCTGCTTCGCTTCCGGCATTCAGGACGTTCCCGGTCCGTCGAGACACGCCTGCTGTTCGTTTGTTCTGGGGTTTGTATTTGTGCTGAGCCTCTTGTAGATTTGTCTCAGTACAAGAGTTTAATATTTTGTAAATTTGTTTCCTAAAATGTCATTTTGTTTTTAATTTTATTGTGTTTTGTAAATGTGTTTTGGACTTCTCAGCCACCATAGTGCTGCGTGCAGATTTTTTTTCTTTGTCCAAGTTGAAAATCACTGCAGGACCACCTCGTTTTTAACTTCCCGCTAGCTTTGTTACCCAGTCTGCTAGCGTCTGAGATCTGTTTCTACAGTAGTTTCTGCCTCCTCTGCAGTCCTTCTGTGTCCTTGTTGGGCTCGTTTGTTAGATTTCATGTCCTGTCAGAGCATTTGGAAGAAACATTTTGAATTTCCTCTGATTTCTTTCTGCCGTGCTCCGGCGTTGCATCCTCTTTGTTTCCTCTAACTCTAGATGACTAACTTTGTTGAGGTATTTGCTCATGCATTTGGGTTTGGGGCAGTTAGTTGGTGTATCGTACTAGCACACAGTGTTTCTGTTGTCATAGATACTCATCATAACAAATCTTTAAAAAGTCCAACGTAAAACCCAATAAAAACAGCTTGACAGTGGACTGTAAAATTTAATGTTTTAACTGTTGCCCATAGGATCATTATAGTTTTAACTACATTTGACAACTAAACTTTCAAAAGCTTTAAGAAGTTTTACGAAAATCTGCATGTCAGGGAAAAAATAATATTCTATGATATTCACAAAAAATGCTTTAAAAAGGTAATAATCATCAAACAGAAAATTTTACGTCTGTTGTTTTTATTAATTTTATGGGAAACATAACCGAAGTAGCTGGTTTTCCTCAGGTGGTCCGGTTGTGAAGCAAAGCTTCTGTGATGTTTTGAGACGTTGCTGTTCGGTTGTGGATCCACTCCAGGTAGTTGGACACTCGGGTGTAGATGCCGTAGTTGCCCGGACGGGCGCAGCCCTTCCCCCAGCTGACGATCCCCAGCAGGAAGGCAGTTTTCCTGTAGTTCGTCACCAGAGGTCCGCCGCTGTCGCCTTTACACGAGTCCGACCGACCGTCTAAGTATCCGGCACAGAACATGTTCTCGGTGAGCTGAACGCCACTTTCCTCGACGCAGGTCTGCGTTCGCATCCGCGGCACCATCGTGCGTCTGAGGAGGTTGGAGGTGGGCCCGTTTTCACTCCGCCTCCCCCAGCCGCTCACCGTGTGCAGGCTAACCGCCCACAGCTCGCGTTCGGCCAGAGGTCGCGTAGGCAGGCAGATGGGTACGGCGTACGGTGTGAATCGGATTGGAGACGCCAGCCGGAGGAGGGCGATGTCGTTGTTTGCGGTGTTCATCTCGTAGTTTTCGTGCATGATGATCTGTGCGACCTGGATGGGCTGCTCCGTGGATTCATTCACCGCGATGTTGTGTTCACCTGAAAATAAATTAGCAAGAATAGCGGACATGATCCATCACGGCGGAGAGAAAGCAGCTTCATCAACCATTAGCTTTACCAGCTGTAGAACAGCTTCATACCTGCGATGACTTTAAGGAAGCGTTTGTCGGTGGTCTCCAGACAGTGAGACGCTGTGAGGATCCACGTTGGTTTATAAATCACTCCTCCACAGATACCTTTGCCTTTGTACATCAGCAAAACCTTCAGACAACACACCAGAACTGTGTAAGGGAATAATAATAACATAATAATAACAATTCATTTAGAATGCGCCGCTAGGTGGCAGCAGCAATTGTAGTAGCTCTGTTTTTAACTTGTGATTTTTTGCAATATAGCCGTCTTTTTAAGACATCAGCTGTCAATCTGTGTCTGTTCGGGTAGATTTTTTCGCGCTGGTCAGAGGCTGTGCTATACGGGAGATTTTTTCTGAATATTTTTTCTTTTTGCAAGACTTGTTATTGTGAGTCTCCATGGCAACGAGACTTGTTTACCATCGGGATCAACTGATAAAACTCTCCAAACTCAAGATTATCAGTGAAACAACACTTCAAATCCCAACGGAGTTGAAAAGAAAGAGAAGAGGATGCAGGGCAGGAGCGAGGCAGAGAGAAAAACGGTGGCGATTCAAACCGTTTCTTCCAACGGTTGTTATGGGAAACGTGAGATCGCTAGTTAACAAAATTGATGAACTTCAGGTGCTAACCAGGTCTCTTAAAGAATACAGAGAGTGCAGTATTATGTGCTTCACCGAGACATGGCTGCATGAACACATCCCAGACTGTAATGCGTCTGTACACGGCTTCAGGACGGTCCGTGCAGACCGCAATAAACAACTCAGCGGGAAGCTGAAGGGAGGTGGAATTGCGGTGCTGGTAAACCAGCGCTGGTGTCATCCTGAACATGTCACTGTTAAAGAGAAGATCTGCAAAAGAGACATTGAACTGCTAGCTGCGAGTCTCCGCCCGTATTATTTACCCAGAGAGTTCACATGCGTTATTCTGGTAGCGGTATATATATTACCTGGTACCGCTCCAGACGCAGCCTGTGATGTCATTAACTCTGTAGTGGCCAGGCTTCAAACACAACATCCAAACGCATTTGTGGCGATCTCTGGAGATTTTAACAACATCTCCCTCTCTGCAACTCTACCAACTTTCCAACAGTTTGTCAGCTGCTCCACCAGAGAAAACAAAACGTTGGACTTATTTTATGCAAACATTAAAAATGCATACAGCTCCTTTGCCCTGCCACCTTTAGGAAGATCAGACCATAACCTAGTTCTTCTCTCCTCCTCCTACAAGCCCATCGTTCAGCAACAACCAGTCATTAGAAAGGCTATTAGAACCTGGTCTAATGAAGCTGAAGATGCTCTGAGAGGATGCTTCGAGGCTACAGACTGGAACGTCCTATGTGAACCTCATGGAGATGACATCAATGCCTTGACTGAGTGTGTGACAGATTATATTAACTTCTGTGTGGACAGCACCGTTCCAACAAGAACAGTGAGGTGCTTCCCCAATAACAAACCCTGGATCACCAGTGACCTGAAAAAGCTGCTGAACATCAAAAAGAAAGCTTTTAGGGATGGAGACAGGGAGTTATTGAAGTCCACACAAAAACAACTTAAAACACAAATGAAGAAGTGCAAGGAGGACTACAGGAAGAAGTTGGAAAGTAAGCTTCAGAAAAACAATGTGAGGGATGTGTGGTCAGGAATGAAGAAGATCACTGGCTTCGGGATAAAGGAGGATCAGACTGATGGAGGTCTGGACAGAGCGAATGAACTGAACATGTTCTTCAATAGGTTTAGCTCACCTCCTGCTTCAACCCCAACTAGCCACACACCCTCCATGAGCCCACAGCTTTCCTGTCACACCTCCACTCTGTCACCCTGCAGCTCAGTCAAGGACCTGGACACAACCTCATCTCCCTCCACATCAGGACTTCCTGAAACCTCCTCTGCCTCCACCTCCACTCTGTCTGTCTCCTGTAACCAAGTCATGCAACAACTGGTGAAACTGAACCAGAACAAGGCTGCAGGTCCAGATGGTGTCAGTCCCAGAGTTCTCAAGACCTGCTCAAAACAGCTATGTCCGATTCTCCAGCACCTGTTCAACACCAGCCTGAGCCAGAAAAGAATCCCGGTGCTGTGGAAAACATCCTGCCTTGTTCCAGTGCCTAAAAAACCACAACCAGCTGAACCAAAAGACTACAGACCAGTCGCCCTGACATCTCACGTCATGAAAGTCCTGGAGAGACTCTTACTGGCTCACCTCAGCAAGCAGGTGAACACCTTTCAGGACCCATTACAGTTTGCATACCGTAATGGGCTTGGGGTTGAAGATGCCATCATATACCTGCTTCAGAGAGCCCACTCTCATCTGGACCAGTCAGGCAGCACTTTGAGGGTCATGTTCTTTGATTTCTCAAGTGCTTTTAATACGATTCAGCCTGCTCTGCTGTGTGAGAAGCTGCAGAAATTCCAGGTGGATCCCTCCACAACCACCTGGATTTACGACTACCTCACAAACAGACCACAGTTTGTGAGACTGAAAGGTTGTGTGTCTGAGATGGTGGTCAGCTGCACTGGAACACCACAAGGGACTGTACTTTCACCATTTCTATTCACGCTGTACACCTCAGACTTCCAGTACAACTCTGAGTTCTGTCATCTGCAGAAATACTCTGATGACTCAGCAGTTGTTGGGTGTATCAGTGATGGACAAGAAGCAGAGTACAGAGAACTGGTCGGTCAGTTTGTGAAATGGTGCGGTGACAATCATCTCATCTTGAATACCAAGAAAACAAAGGAGATGATTGTTGACTTCAGGAGGAACAAGAACACACATAGAAGTGTTTCCATCATGGGAGAGGAGGTGGAGGTGGTGGAGGAATACAAGTACCTTGGAGTTCAGCTGGACAACAGACTTGAGTGGAAAAGCAACACTGAGTACATTTACAAGAAAGGTCAGAGCAGACTCTACTTCTTAAGGAAGCTGAGATCTTTTAACGTCTGCACCAAAATGTTGCAAATGTTCTACAGGTCTGTTGTTGAAAGTGCAATCAGCTTTGCAGCAATCTGCTGGGGCAGCGGCATCAGAACCAGAGACTTGAAAAGAATTAACAAACTGATCAAGAAAGCCGGTTCTGTGCTTGGAGTAACTCTGGAGCCGCTGGAGTTGATCATCAAAAAAAGAATTCTGTACAAGCTGACGAAGATAATGGAAGATCCTTCACACCCTCTACACAACGCCGTGACGAAACAACAGAGTGTGTTCAGTGGGAGGCTTGTTCAAGTCCGATGCAAGACAGAGAGATACAGAAGATCCTTCCTTCCAGCAGCTATCAGGCTGAAGAACAAAGCCCTTAATTAATTAATGTGATTGTTTTACTTTACTAAAAAAAAAAAAAAAAAAAAAAAATTACTACTACTACAATATTGAATTTCCCTTTGGGATTAATAAAGTATTTTTCATTCATTCATTCATTATTTTCTAAGACAGCCACATTTTGATCGTACCTTATCTACTTGTTCTCTATTATTTAGGTAGATTCAACTTGATCTAGAAGGTTCCTTAATGTACAGAAAACTTTAATATTCTTTCTCACTTGAGTTATTTTGGATAAAGCAGCTGCAAAAATGTCTAAATATGAATTTTATTAGTAAATAAAGGATTTTAACATCAGAAACTCAGAAGTCTGCAAACATGACAAATACTACTCACAAAAAGTTAGGGATATTCAGTTTTCTGTATATCAGAATTCACCTAAAATGCACCATAAGCTTTCCAAGTGAACTTAATTTGACATCCTCTAACTTTTTAAATGGACTTTTTAAAGTTTAACCATATAATGTCGCATGTATCATATTTGATACATTGAGTTACTGGGACCTTTTGCATCACTTTATGGTAAAACTTGGCTCAAAACCCTGTTGAGCATAATCTGATTGATTGAAAATGTTTATTTGAACATAATTACAAATTACAAAAACAAAACAAAACAAAAAAAACCTAAAGTTAAAACGAAGTAGATAGAAGCAAAAGCTTATCTACTCCCACCCAGGTAAATTACAGCAATTTGTAACCATTATATCATAATCACATTCATCGTTAACTACTAGGCATTACATAGTCTTATAATTTATATCTTATAAAGATCAAATACTGGTCCTCTGCCTCCTGGAGGTTTATCACACACTGATAAACAGTAAATATACATAAATCTTTTCTTACAGCTTTTTCTCTAAAGCAGAACCTAAAACACTAAATCCAGTTGTCTGAACCAGATGTTCAGTTGCCTGAACCCACTAATTGAATCAGTCACTTTTGGCAAAACCATAAGTACTATATATATATATATATATATATATATATATATTAGGGCTGCAACGACAATAGTCGACAATAAAAATAGTCGACAACGAATTTAGCCGTTGACTATTGTCGGTAAAAAAAACAACAAAAAAAAACTACAGAGTGAGCCATCGTCTTCTAATCCTATCTCTGCTGAGAGTTGCACAATGCACATGCGCAAAGAGGGCAAAAAAAAATATAGAGTGAGACATCGTCTTCTTCTTTTTTTTTTTATCTCTGTTGAGAGTTGCACATGCGTAATAAAGTCTGCCAGGGGAAAAATATGGTGGCGGACCAGAGAGGAAAACCACGGCGGAGAACGTTAAAAGTCTGGGATAACGTCACGTTAAACTTACAAAATAAATTAAATACATGTGAGATTTGTAAAGCGGACCTTGTGTACCACGGAAGTACGTCTGCAGTGCTCGAACATTTAATGAGGAGGCACATCAGATTTACTTAACAACCTCATGCAAGATTTCAAAGCTGAAAGTGAAATAAGATCCATATATAATAATCATGAGATACATAATCCGATTGGTCGACTAGTCGTTTTAATAGTCGGTGACTAATCGACCATCAGAATAGTCATTAGTTGCAGCCCTAATATATACATATATATATATATATATAAAATTGTCCCCTCGTCCTCCGTGGGCAGTCTCTCATCCATCCAAGCTCGGGTCCTCTACCAGAGGCCTGGGAGCTTCAGGGTTCAGCGCAGTATCTTTGCTGTTCCTAGGACTGCACTCTTCTGGACCAAGATGTCTGAGGTTTGTCCTGGGATCTGCTGTAGCCACTCTTCCAGTTTGGGGCTTACTGCCCTGAGTGCTCCGATGACCACAGGCACCACTGTTGCCTTCACTTTCCAGGCCTTCTCAAGTTCTTCTTTCAGGCCTTGGTATTTCTCCAGTTTCTCATGTTCCTTTTTCCTGATGTTACAATCGCTTGGTATTGCGATGTCAACCACAACGGCTTTCCTCTGCTGTTTGTCCATCACCACAATGTCCGGCTGGTTTGCCATTACCATTTTGTCGGTCTGAATCTGGAAGTCCCACAGGATCTTAGCTCGGTTATTCTCTACCACCTTCGGAAATGTTTCCCACCTTGACATTAGGGCTTCCAGTCTGTACTCCACACAGATGTTCCTGTACACTATACCAGCCACTTGGTTATGACGCTCCTTGTAAGCTTCCCCTGCCAGCATCTTACACCCAGCAGTTATGTGCTGGATTGTCTCAGGGGCCTCTTTGCACAGTCTGCACCTGGGGTCTTGTCTTGTATGGCAGATCTGGGCCTCTATTGCTCTGGTGCTTAAGGCCTGCTCCTGTGCAGCTATGATCAGTGTCTCTGTGCTGTCTTTCAGTCCAGCCCTTTCTAGCCATTGGTAGGATTTCTCGATATCAGCCACTTCAGTTATCTGTCGGTGGTACATCCCATGGAGGGGCTTTTCCTCCCATGATGGTTCCTCCATCACCACATGATCTGTTTTCCACTGCCTGAGACATTCACCGAGCACTTAATCCATTGAGGCCATCTTCCTGATGTATTCAAGGATGTTGGATGTTTTATCCTGGATAGTGGTTCTGACACTCACTAGTCCTCTGCCTCCTTCCTTGCGCTTAGTGTACAGTCTCAGGGTGCTGGATTTGGGGTAGAACCCTCCATGCATGGTCAGGAGCTTTCATGTTTTCACATCTGTGGTCTGAATCTCTTACTTTGGCCAGTTTATTATTCCTGCAGGGTATTTGAGGACCGTCAGTGCATAGCTGTTAATTGCCATGGACCTTGTTCTTGCCATTGAGCTGACTCCTTAGGACTTGCCTTACTCGTTGGGGGTATTTGGCTGTGGCTGCTTTTCTTGTGGCCTGTTTGAGGTCGCCATTTGCTTGTGGGATTCCAAGGTACTTGTAGCTGTCCTCAGTGTCTGCTATTCTGCCGTCTGGGAGTGAGACCCCTTCTGTATGGACTACCTTCCCTCTCTTTGTCACCACACTTCTCAAGTCCGAATGACATTCCGATGTCATTGCTGTAGATCCTGGTTGTGTGGATCAGTGAGTCAATGTCTCGCTCGCTCTTGGTGTACAGCTTGATGTCATCCATGTAGAGGAGGTGACTGATGGTGGACCCATTCCTGAGTTGATGTTATACATCTCCAAGCATTCCAGGATCCATGTGTGTGGCATTGAGTCATAGGCTTTCATGTAATCAATCCAGGCAGTGTACAGATTAGTATTCCTGGTTCTGAGCGACTGTTCTATCTACCAGCAACTGGTGTTTTGCTCCTCTGGTATTTTTTCCAATGCCCTTCTATGTTGTGCTCATGTATTGATCCATGTGCCCACTTATCTTAGTCGCTATGATGCCTGACATGAGCTTCCATGTGGTGGGGAGACAGGTTATTGGGCGATAGTTGGATGGAACTGTTCCCTTCAGGGGATCCTTCTGGATCAGGATTGTCCGGCCTTCAGTTAGCCATTCAGGGTGGGTCCCATCCTTTAGCAGCTGGGTCATTTGCGCTCTCAGGTGCTCATGGAGTGCAGTTAGCTTCTTCAGACAGTAGGTGTGAACCATGTCAGGCCCTGGTGCTGTCCAGTTCTTCATACCTGAGACTCTTTGTTGAATATCTGCCACTGTGATAGTTACTAGTTCAGGGAGGTTTCTGTGGTCTGCTCTTAGATCCATCAGCCACTGTGCAACACTGTTGTGCGATGCCTGTTCTTTTCCAGTATTGTTCAGTCTCCAGCCTTGGCAGGTCTGCCCTGTTTTTATTACCCTGCCACTGAGAGTACACGTTAGCTGGTTGAGTTGAGAACAGCCGGTTTATTCGCCTTGCTTCAATCTCTCTTGTGTACCTCCTGGTTACCTGTTTTTTCATTGCACCTTTCTGTAGCTCTGATAGTTGGCTCACTTCTCTCTGAGCTGCCTTGATTTTAGCCTTTTAGCTTTCTTGCTCGTTCCCCAGCACCTGGCACAGACCTTGTTTGACCGGGCGATTTCTGAGCCGGTATGTCTCATGTTCCCTTGTCTCTCATCATATGAGGTAGGCAGGTCTTACCAAAGGACCCACACTAGGTGTTGGTAAATGCCCCAGCTGGGATGTGGACCCGTAAAAGTCGGATGACTTACTCACACCCACTCTTTATACATACATACATATATATATATATATATATATATATATATATATATATATATATATATATATACATACATGTATATATTAAAAAAAGTAAAAGTTATGGTGGGAATGTTCTCTAACAGCAGAATTTAATGGTTAAATATGTAAAGAAGCTGCAGAAGATGTAAAATGTGTCATCTTTATGAATGAATGAATGAAATGAATGAATGAATGAATGAATGAAAAATACTTTATTAATCCCAAAGGGAAATTCAATATTGTAGTAGTAGTAATTTTTTTAGTAAAACAATCACATTAATTAATTAAGGGCTTTGTTCTTCAGCCTGATAGCTGCTGGAAGGAAGGATCTTCTGTATCTCTCTGTCTTGCATCGGACTTGAACAAGCCTCCCACTGAACACACTCTGTTGTTTCGTCACGGCGTTGTGTAGAGGGTGTGAAGGATCTTCCATTATCTTCGTCAGCTTGTACAGAATTCTTTTTTTGATGATCAACTCCAGCGGCTCCAGAGTTACTCCAAGCACAGAACCGGCTTTCTTGATCAGTTTGTTAATTCTTTTCAAGTCTCTGGTTCTGATGCCGCTGCCCCAGCAGATTGCTGCAAAGCTGATTGCACTTTCAACAACAGACCTGTAGAACATTTGCAACATTTTGGTGCAGACGTTAAAAGATCTCAGCTTCCTTAAGAAGTAGAGTCTGCTCTGACCTTTCTTGTAAATGTACTCAGTGTTGCTTTTCCACTCAAGTCTGTTGTCCAGCTGAACTCCAAGGTACTTGTATTCCTCCACCACCTCCACCTCCTCTCCCATGATGGAAACACTTCTATGTGTGTTCTTGTTCCTCCTGAAGTCAACAATCATCTCCTTTGTTTTCTTGGTATTCAAGATGAGATGATTGTCACCGCACCATTTCACAAACTGACCGACCAGTTCTCTGTACTCTGCTTCTTGTCCATCACTGATACACCCAACAACTGCTGAGTCATCAGAGTATTTCTGCAGATGACAGAACTCAGAGTTGTACTGGAAGTCTGAGGTGTACAGCGTGAATAGAAATGGTGAAAGTACAGTCCCTTGTGGTGTTCCAGTGCTGCTGACCACCATCTCAGACACACAACCTTTCAGTCTCACAAACTGTGGTCTGTTTGTGAGGTAGTCGTAAATCCAGGTGGTTGTGGAGGGATCCACCTGGAATTTCTGCAGCTTCTCACACAGCAGAGCAGGCTGAATCGTATTAAAAGCACTTGAGAAATCAAAGAACATGACCCTCAAAGTGCTGCCTGACTGGTCCAGATGAGAGTGGGCTCTCTGAAGCAGGTATATGATGGCATCTTCAACCCCAAGCCCATTACGGTATGCAAACTGTAATGGGTCCTGAAAGGTGTTCACCTGCTTGCTGAGGTGAGCCAGTAAGAGTCTCTCCAGGACTTTCATGACGTGAGATGTCAGGGCGACTGGTCTGTAGTCTTTTGGTTCAGCTGGTTGTGGTTTTTTAGGCACTGGAACAAGGCAGGATGTTTTCCACAGCACCGGGATTCTTCTCTGACTCAGGCTGGTGTTGAACAGGTGCTGGAGAATCGGACATAGCTGTTTTGAGCAGGTCTTGAGAACTCTGGGACTGACACCATCTGGACCTGCAGCCTTGTTCTGGTTCAGTTTCACCAGTTGTTGCATGACTTGGTTACAGGAGACAGACAGAGTGGAGGTGAAGGCAGAGGAGGTTTCAGGAAGTCCTGATGTGGAGGGAGATGAGGTTGTGTCCAGGTCCTTGACTGAGCTGCAGGGTGACAGAGTGGAGGTGTGACAGGAAAGCTGTGGGCTCATGGAGGGTGTGTGGCTAGTTGGGGTTGAAGCAGGAGGTGAGCTAAACCTATTGAAGAACATGTTCAGTTCATTCGCTCTGTCCAGACCTCCATCAGTCTGATCCTCCTTTATCCCGAAGCCAGTGATCTTCTTCATTCCTGACCACACATCCCTCACATTGTTTTTCTGAAGCTTACTTTCCAACTTCTTCCTGTAGTCCTCCTTGCACTTCTTCATTTGTGTTTTAAGTTGTTTTTGTGTGGACTTCAATAACTCCCTGTCTCCATCCCTAAAAGCTTTCTTTTTGATGTTCAGCAGCTTTTTCAGGTCACTGGTGATCCAGGGTTTGTTATTGGGGAAGCACCTCACTGTTCTTGTTGGAACGGTGCTGTCCACACAGAAGTTAATATAATCTGTCACACACTCAGTCAAGGCATTGATGTCATCTCCATGAGGTTCACATAGGACGTTCCAGTCTGTAGCCTCGAAGCATCCTCTCAGAGCATCTTCAGCTTCATTAGACCAGGTTCTAATAGCCTTTCTAATGACTGGTTGTTGCTGAACGATGGGCTTGTAGGAGGAGGAGAGAAGAACTAGGTTATGGTCTGATCTTCCTAAAGGTGGCAGGGCAAAGGAGCTGTATGCATTTTTAATATTTGCATAAAATAAGTCCAACGTTTTGTTTTCTCTGGTGGAGCAGCTGACAAACTGTTGGAAAGTTGGTAGAGTTGCAGAGAGGGAGATGTTGTTAAAATCTCCAGAGATCGCCACAAATGCGTTTGGATGTTGTGTTTGAAGCCTGGCCACTACAGAGTTAATGACATCACAGGCTGTGTCTGGAGCGGTACCAGGTAATGAATGAATGAATGAAAAATACTTTATTAATCCCAAAGGGAAATTCAATATTGTAGTAGTAGTATTTTTTATTTATTTTTTTTTTTTTTTAAAAACAATCACATTAATTAATTAAGGGCTTTGTTCTTCAGCCTGATAGCTGCTGGAAGGAAGGATCTTCTGTATCTCTCTGTCTTGCATCGGACTTGAACAAGCCTCCCACTGAACACACTCTGTTGTTTCGTCACGGCGTTGTGTAGAGGGTGTGAAGGATCTTCTATTATCTTCATCAGCTTGTACAGAATTCTTTTTTTGATGATCAATTCCAGCGGCTCCAGAGTTACTCCAAGCACAGAACCGGCTTTCTTGATCAGTTTGTTAATTCTTTTCAAGTCTCTGGTTCTGATGCCGCTGCCCCAGCAGATTGCTGCAAAGCTGATTGCACTTTCAACAACAGACCTGTAGAACATTTGCAACATTTTGGTGCAGACGTTAAAAGATCTCAGCTTCCTTAAGAAGTAGAGTCTGCTCTGACCTTTCTTGTAAATGTACTCAGTGTTGCTTTTCCACTCAAGTCTGTTGTCCAGCTGAACTCCAAGGTACTTGTATTCCTCCACCACCTCCACCTCCTCTCCCATGATGGAAACACTTCTATGTGTGTTCTTGTTCCTCCTGAAGTCAACAATCATCTCCTTTGTTTTCTTGGTATTCAAGATGAGATGATTGTCACCGCACCATTTCACAAACTGACCGACCAGTTCTCTGTACTCTGCTTCTTGTCCATCACTGATACACCCAACAACTGCTGAGTCATCAGAGTATTTGAGTCATCAGAGTAAATATATAATATATATAAATATATAAATATATATAAATAATATATATACCGCTACCAGAATAACGCATGTGAACTCTCTGGGTAAATAATACGGGCGGAGACTCACAGCTAGCAGTTCAATGTCTCTATTGCAGATCTTCTCTTTAACAGTGACATGTTCAGGATGACACCAGCGCTGGTTTACCAGCACCGCAATTCCACCTCCCTTCAGCTTCCCGCTGAGTTGTTTATTGCGGTCTGCACGGACCGTCCTGAAGCCGTGTACAGACGCATTACAGTCTGGGATGTGTTCATGCAGCCATGTCTCGGTGAAGCACATAATACTGCACTCTCTGTATTCTTTAAGAAACCTGGTTAGCACCTGAAGTTCATCAATTTTGTTACCTAGCGATCTCACGTTTCCCATAACAACCGTTGGAAGAAACGGTTTGAATCGCCACCGTTTTTCTCTCTGCCTCGCTCCTGCCCTGCATCCTCTTCTCTTTCTTTTCAACTCCGTTGGGATTTGAAGTGTTGTTTCACTGATAATCTTGAGTTTGGAGAGTTTTATCAGTTGATCCCGATGGTAAACAAGTCTCGTTGCCATGGAGACTCACAATAACAAGTCTTGCAAAAAGAAAAAATATTCAGAAAAATCTCCCGTATAGCACAGCCTCTGACCAGCGCGAAAAAATCTACCCGAACAGACACAGATTGACAGCTGATGTCTTAAAAAAAGACGGCTATATTGCAAAAAAATCATAAGTTAAAAACAGAGCTACTACAATTGCTGCTGCCACCTAGCGGCGCATTCTAGAACAACATACATAAGATGTTTTTTAAGAGAGTTTTGATGATAGAGAAGAAAACCCTGATCTGATAACATTTGATATTTCCACTCTTGAGAAAATACACCCGGAAACAGTCTGCAGGGCCCCTCATTGATGCATCTCTGCACCCAGGTTAACCTTCTGGACTGCAGGTTAATAATAAATGAGTGTCAACACACTGTATCAAATGGATGAACTGTGTCTTCATTTTCCACCTACCTGCCAGGGGCATTCACCTTTTGGACACTCGACTCCTCCTACGATTCGGAGATTTTCATCTTTCATTTTTTCCTGTAGTACAGGCACCATGCCGCAAGCTATCAACTCTGAAACAAGAAAGCAGATAGATACTGTAATAGCTTTGAAGGGCATTTTTCTATATTACTTTGGTTGTTTTAGCAAAGATATTTGTAAATTAAAGAATAACAACTAGGATATAACAATTGTACATTATAACCTCATTTTAAAACATGGTCTCCCACAAAGACTCACACCAGAACTCCTTCCATTTTTTCATGCTGCCATTTAAATGTTTAACAAATGATTATTTCTATGCTGACGATATGCAGATTTATGTTCCTGCATCTATTAAGAAATGCTATTCAGATTTCCCATATTTTTGTTAAAGTCTTTCCCATGTAGCCCATCTGGTGACATTGGATGAAAGTATATTTTATTCATGGCCACAGATAATAAATAATCATTTTTACTTTATTAATCCTGATTGGGAAATTCAGCTTTGCATCCTGCAATCCTGCATTCTCTAGTACATCTAGAGATGGGACGGCTGCCATGTCAGCAGCCCAGCAAACAGTTGTGAGGGTTAAAGGTGTTCACCTCTTCTGGCACTCTGGAGACTTGAACCAAGGTTCTCCAGACCCAAACACACCTCTGTAAAAACTAAGCCACCATTCCCTTTTATGACTAGCTACTAAATCATGAACAAGTGGGAACAAAATTATCCATCCATCTATTTTCTATACTTGCTTATTCCATTCAGGGTCTTGGGGGAATTGGAGTCTATCCCAGCTGCTACTAGGCAAAGGGAGGGTACACCCTGGACATGTTGCCAGCCTATCACAGGGCTGGAACTAAATTAAGCAGCCAAATTAAGTGTATCTGTGCTTAATTACAAAATATCACAGGATATATTAAATTAAACTAACACGTGGTATGAGCTGTTCGGTCCCTGTAAGACCAGTTTCAGAGTATGGTCCACATTGCCAACAGTTAGTTGGATTAGTTTCCAGTTTCCAGGGTTGAACTTCACCAAGGCTGCCCTTTGTCACTGATTCTGGTCATAACTTCTGTTAACATAATTTCAAGGTACAGCCAATTTCTAGTTTTTATGCTAAAATATCATTTTGCCCTCTTTCAAAACTGCTCTTACTTTGAAAACTCTGCTCCTCTTCTCAAGTTTAGTGTTGTATGTTCCTCATGGTGATGCTCAAGCCCCTCAATCACTCAACACTATAGAATTCTGCTACATATTTAACACCAGCTCCATATGCATGCTAATTTATAGTAAGTCAATTCTATAGCACTATAAGAGCTGAATAGTTATGTCTCAATTTAAGATTTCTTTATTTTATACCTGGCATACAGTACATTTGTATAGGTACAGTTAGTTTTTAAATTAGTACTTTTACTGAGTTAGCAAGTCACTGTTTTTCTTTCATTAAAAAAAACCCTGCATATATCAAAAGAAAAACTTAACTTAAATAAATAAAAACATAATGCTGGGTTGGGTAATCCATATGTGTTTTCTGATGATCCCAGTTAATTACAGATTTTCTGAGTGCACTGTAAAACAAGCGCACCCTGAAGAAGGCGATTTGCTCGGTCAGTATTTATCTAGTATTCTGTTGGCTGGAAGACATTTGACAGACAGTTCATTCAGCAACTCAAGAGAGAAGAAAAATATCTGAGAGCACAAGTTGTGAGAATGAGTCTGAGTGTGGGGGGAAGAGACCAAGCTGGAGTCCAGGAGATTTGAACCTGCAACCCTAAACCTGAGAAGAGGAGCAGAGTTTCAAAAGGAAGACGATATATTTGAGAGCAAGAAGGGACTTTTTGAGAGTGAGAGCAGAGTTTTGAGAGAGAACAACTTTATATTTAAACCTGAAAACAAAAAAATCTTGCTCTTAAATCAAACAATTATGCTCTCAATTAAAGAGGGAAAAACCTCCATAGGTTGAAGATCAGCACCTCCAAATCCAGGAAAAAGGTGTCATGCCCTTTCCAGGTTTGGAATGAGATTCTGTCCCAAATGGGGGGATTCAAGTATCCAGTCTCACGAGTGGGAGATGGACAGGCGGATCGGTGCGGCGTCTGCAGTGATGCGGACTCTGCATTGGTCTGTCGTGGTGAAGAAGGAGCTGAGCCAAAAGGCAAAGCTCTCAATTTACCTGTCGATCTATGTTCCCACCCTCACCTATGGCCACGAGCTGTGGGTAGTGACTGAAAGAACAAGATCGCGAATACAAGCGGCCGAAACGAGTTTCCTCCGCAGGGTGGCCGGGCTCCCCCTTAGAGATAGGGTGAGAAGCTCGGTCATCCGGGAGGGGCTCAGAGTAGAGCCGCTTCTCCTCCACATCAAGAGGAGCCAGATGAGGTGGATCAAGCATCTGGTCAGGATGCTTCCTGGACGCCTCCCTGGTGAGGTGTTCTGGGCGATTCCACTGGGAAGATACCCTGTGGACCCAGAACATGCTGGAGGGACTATGTCTTTCGGCTGTCCTTGGGAACACCAGATGGCCGAGGAGAGGGAAGTTTGGGCTTCTCTGCTTGGGCTGCTGCCCTGCGATCAGACCCAGGATAGGCAATAGAGGATGGATGGATGGATGGATGGATGGATGGATGGATGGATGGATGGATGGATGCATGGATGCATGGATGGATGGATGGATGGATGGATGGATGGATGGATGGATGGATGGATGATCATAAGATAATATACATTCCATGCTCCAAATGTTAAGGCCGGCACATTGCCCACAAGATGAGATAAATTTGTTTGTTTTGAACAAAGTTCATTCTGGCCAGTCCGCGGTGGGGCTGGAGTGTCTGTTGTTCCTCAGAACTATCTATTCAACCTTGTTGAACCTTGCATATCCGCAGAAAATTAGAAATTATGCAGAAAGCTTCCCACTTTTCCACATTAACCCCGCCGACTTTACATTTCTGATCAATCAATATTTGTTGTTGGACAACACACGAGAAAATTTCTGCTGTGATGTCTTGGTAGGTGCTGACATTCTTGTTGTGGTTCTGGTCTCGTAGCCCAACCCATCAAACATACACGAAGTCATTTATCTCAAACGAAGATACCTCACCGAAGATCTGAAGACTCAACTAACCTTTGGCGACACAGCTCCGTCCATCGGTGCTGAGAATGTAGCCGTCTGCACACGAACATGACAGCCGTCGTCCAAACGCATCCTCCTCGCAGAAATGTTCGCAGTCTCCGTTCTGCAGCAGACAACTGTCCGACTGAGTCTGGTGTTCTAAAACACCAAACCAACATCTATTAGTGTGTATTCGTCATAAATATAAGAGAACATAATGACTTGTCAGTGTGTGCGTTTTAAATAATAATTGAGTTTGTGGTGCAGCAAAGCTTTGAGAATTAGTTTGACCCTTTTTGACTGATATTTGATTGTAATATATCACTTTAAGACAAGACCCCTTTGAAAAGTACATTCATTAAAATGCTGTTTCTGATAGTAACGAAGGAACATTTCTACATGTAAAGAACTACAGCTGATCGCGGCTTGAAGCTTCTAAATATTTCGTAAAATTTAAGTGTTTGACTTGTTAACATAAGAGGATTTAGTTTACAGTGTGTTTTATCTGCTTTTATATAAACAAATTAAGTGGAATTGCAGTCCACATGTCGGTGCCTTCAGACTGAACTTCGTTTCCTGAAAGTGTTGAACCAGTTTGGACGTTGTACTCACCGAGCTCACAGTTGAGTCCTCTGAACTGAGGCAGACATAAACAGGTGTGGGATGCGGCCTCGGAGAGGCAGGTGCCGCCGTTCTGACAGGGACTGGACTTGCAGTGGTCCGGCGCTTCAACAGAAACACAGCAGATGGTTTCATGTTGGTGCTGATGGTTCTCAGGGACCTCTGAAACACATGACTAAGGAAAAAATGACATTTCTGTGGTGTGATAAAAAAAGGGGTTTTATGGCTCTAATAATCCTAAACTTAGGTATTACACTCATGTCCACTTTATCAGGTCCACCTTTTAGTACCAGGTTGGACCTCCTTTATTGTCCAGAACTGCCTTAACTCTTGATGTGATAGATTTTAACCAGGTGGTGGAAACCTTCCTCAGAGGTTTTCTCCATATTGACATGACAGCATCACACAGTTGCTGCAGGTTTGTCGGCTGCATCCATGATGAGAATCTCCCGTTCCACCACATCCCAAAGCTGCTCTACTGGACTGAGATCTGGTGGCTGTGGAGGCCGTTGGAGTCCAGTGAACTCATCGTCATGTTCTAGAAAGCAGGTGGAGATGATCTGAGCTTTGTGACATGGTGCATTATCCTGCTGGAAGTAGCATCAGAAGATGCTCCACTGTGGTCATAAAGGGATGGACATGGTCAGCAACAATACTCAGGTAGGCTGTGCTGGTTGAACCAGACCACGTTGGTACTAAGGGGCCCAAAGTGGACCAAGAAAATCTCCCCCCACCATTACACCAGCAGCAGCCTGAAGCGTTGATCCAAGGCAGGATGGATCCATGTTTTCATGATGTTTCCAGCAGATTCTGAGCCGAGCATCTGAATGTGGAGCTGAAATGGAGACTCATCAGACCAGCGACGTTTCTCCATCTTCTATTGTCCAGTGTTGGTGAGTGTGTGTGAATTGTAGCCTCAGTTTCCTGTTCTTAGCTGGCAGGAAGCTGCTAATAACAGGTGGAGCTGAACAGGTGGAGCTTAACAGGTGGAGCTGATGAAGTGGACGGTGAGTTTATGGAAATGCTTCGGATGTTTCAGGTCGTTTCACAGGATTAGAAATGATTAATGAATAAAAATTGTTCTTTGCTAAACTTTGAGACTGAAAGGGGAAAAAATGTTCTTACTGGTGTAAATCTTCCAGAACTCGTTCTGTGGAAACAGACATAAAGTTTAGAGTTAAGTAAAAAAAAAAACAGTGATTTCTTCTGGTCTTGTTTGCTTTTATTTGTGTGCAGTTTGTGTGTTTAACACCTTAACACCTGAATTTATCCTTACAATTATAGAAAAACAAAATAAATACAGGAAAACAAAAAAGACTTGAATACAATAAAGTTAAACAAAATATTAAATAAACTATTAACAATAAATAGAGACGAACAGTAAAATTTGTATATTTATTTATTCAGCCTGGTGAAACCAGTCTCATCTTAGAGACATAAAACCATGTGTAACCTGTACATTTCTACTTGGAGTTTTAGTTCTGGTCCTGAAAGACGAGGCGAGGTTGTTTCGAACCGTTAGTTACCCTGGATGG
The DNA here is from genome assembly GCF_017639745.1 of Melanotaenia boesemani. Lineage (NCBI taxonomy): Eukaryota > Metazoa > Chordata > Actinopteri > Atheriniformes > Melanotaeniidae > Melanotaenia > Melanotaenia boesemani. The sequence continues at coordinate 1,765,551 of NC_055705.1, read as the reverse complement.
CCTTTGCTTCGCCTCCACACGTGAAGAAGTTTGGAGTCTCCAAAGTGGGTCAAACACAAGCATTCGGTCTCCAGCTGATGCTGAGAAACTTATTTTATGTGATTTTATTTTATTTTATGTATAGACTGGACGTCTGTGATGTCGTTTTTGCTGGTTGTCCAAACACCTTTTCGAAATATTGATGTTTCTGTCTGAGGCAGGTGAAGTGAAAAGGTCTCCTGACGCCAGTTTGATGAATAATAAAAAGGTTTAATACAAGTTCACCTCTGGACCAACCATGAGATTTGCTTACCAGGGACAGTATGTTTAAGCATGTAGTTCATGGAAGGCATATGCAACACGCTGGATCTGGATACTACGATATCCTTCAGCTCATCCATAACTCTGACTGGAAGAGCTCACATTTCCCATGTTCAGGTTTCTCTTCATGGCTTCCAGTGAAGGTTTCAAGCAAAGTGGGTACTGCAGTTTTAAAGCTTGACACACAGAGTTTGTCCATTCAGAGACACCGTAGTAAAAATGGTGTTAGCTGCCATGCATGTGGACCAACGGCAAGTAACAGAATAAAAGAATAAAAGCAAGCGTTGTTTTAGTAATTAGACAAACACAGTTTTTAATGATAGATTTACATTTTTGTCACTGATCTTTGATTTTATTTCACACCTTTAAACTTCTTCCCTGTTCAGCACTGATGTTGTGTTACAGCGCTGTATAAATAAAGTTGAGTTGAATTCTGCAGGCTAACTTGTTGCTCGTTTTTTCGGGTCTAACATGGAGGCTAAATAAATAAAGATTGATTGATTGGCATGTGTTAAATCAAAACTATTGATAAAAATAAAATCTCAGCTTCAAATGTAATGAAAGTCTGAAGTGTGCTGAGAAGTACCGTTAGCTCGGTGTGCTCAAACACCTCCCGGGCCTCCTCGTAGCTGCATTTCTCCTCCACACACTCCCTCTTCAGATCTCCCTTCTGCAGCTCCTCAAACCAGCCAGAGTTGTACCTCCGGGTTCGGACCAGGACGCCATGGGCCTGATGTAGATCCAGAAAGACTGCTGGACGTGGAGGGGGCAGAGGAAGTCAGGATTTCGTTGAGGCTGATATCTACATGTACATGATGGACTTTCATGGAATTAAATTACAGGATGAGCATCATGAAAATGGACCAAATTTCTGTTGTTCAAAATCCAGAGAAACTCGTTTTGGTTTAGGTCCTGTGTCGATGCGTACATCCTGACCACCACACCTGCTGTGTTTAGAGTTGCTGTCATGGTAAAAGGGAAAAACTGCATCTTATAGACTACTTGTGGTAGAAATGCTGGATCTTTTGAAGACTTTATTAACTTCTCTGAGTCATCTGTCAAACTTTCATCTATGACGACAGCGACGTGACTGATTTCTGTTCAGAAATGCTGTTTTATGGCTCAATAAAAACAGAAAGTGGATGTATTATCTAAAAACCACGGCCATGTAGCATGTACGTGGGTGGTGATGTTTCACAATGTTGGACATTAATGTACCAATTTATAAAATGAGCCCTGAGTTTACTTTGTTTTCATTGTAAGCTTAGTTTTGAATAGAGTAAAAAAAAAAACACTTTCGATGGCTAAATAATTCTGAATTTCTCAGCTGATGTGAGGATGCATCTCTGAGTGCTTGACCAACCTTTCTGTGTTCAGGGGCCTTATTTCTAAAACCGTGTGTAGCAAAGCAGACTACAGGTGGCGTATGCAGGGAAAAGTAAATGAAGCACACAAAAACTTCCAGATTTATAAAAGTGTGCGCATGCTCGTCCCACACATGAATCAGAATCAGCTGGAAGGTGAACACCTATAATAATTACTCATCATGTTATTTCCATGATGCTCAGGAGATCCTGATGGACCACGTTTAATTGTTGGGCACAGCATGGTCGTCACCAGAGTCAGAAAGGTGGAGAAGGGCAGCAGGTGGAGATGCTATCAACGCCGTGTCAGAGGGAAGACACGCCAGAGAGGAGGATCAGCTCTTTTATTCCTTTGTTTTCATTTAGAAAATGAACAAAAAAAACAAAACAAAACAAATTTAATCCTAGAGGGAAACTGCTGTTCCTTTACTTTCATTAGTCCCCAGAACCCTCGTTTCCAACAACAGAATACGGAGCAGATCCTGCAGATGAAGCAGTCGCCTCAGTTACTGTGGACCCAGGTCAATGAGCCACATGTTGAATCACATATGATTTAAACGAGAATGAAAATACTTTGGTTAATGACAGCAGATTTAATTTTTAATTAGCAATTTCCCTCTGGAAGGTGTCGGTTGCTCAAAAACCCAGTGTTGGCAGCACTTGCAGAGGGACTGGCACAGCCTGGTTCCTCCTGGTTCATCTCTGTAACACTGGGCCCAAATCACAGACGTCCGAGAGCACCGCAGAGGACTGAGAGCATCGCAGAGGACTGAGAGCATCACAGAGGACCGAGAGCATCACAGAGGACTGAGAGCATCACAGAGGTCTGAGAGCATCGCAGAGGTCCGAGAGCATCGCAGAGGACTGAGAGCATCACAGAGGACCGAGAGCATTGCAGACATCCGAGACCATCTCAGAGGTCTGGGAGCATCGCAGAGGTCTGAGAGCATCGCAGAGGTCTGAGAACATCGCAGAGGACTGAGAGCATCGCAGAGGACCGAGAGCATTGCAGACATCCGAGAGCATCTCAGAGGTCTGGGAGCATCGCAGAGGTCTGAGAGCATCGCAGAGGTCTGAGAACATCGCAGAGGACTGAGAGCATCGCAGAGGTCCGAGAGCATCGCAGAGGACTGAGAGCATCACAGAGGTCTGAGAGCATTGCAGAGGTCCGAGAGCATCGCAGAGGACTGACAGCATCGCAGAGGACCGAGAGCATTGCAGACATCCGAGAGCATCTCAGAGGTCTGAGAGCATCGCAGAGGTCTGAGAGCATCGCAGAGGACTGAGAGCATCACAGAGGACCGAGAGCATCACAGAGGTCTGAGAGCATCGCAGAGGTCCGAGAGCATCGCAGAGGACTGAGAGCATCGCAGAGGACCGAGAGCGTTGCAGACATCCGAGAGCATCTCAGAGGTCTGAGAGCATCGCAGAGGTCCGAGAGCATCGCAGAGGACTGAGAGCATCGCAGAGGACCGAGAGCATTGCAGACATCCGAGAGCATCTCAGAGGTCTAAGAGCATCGCAGAAGTCTGAGAGCATCGCAGAGGTCTGAGAGCATCGCAGAGGACCGAGAGCATCGCAGAGGTCCGAGAGCATCGCAGAGGACCGAGAGCATTGCAGACATCCGAGAGCATCACAGAGGTCTGAGAGCATTGCAGAGGACCGAGAGCATCTCAGAAGTCTGAGAGCATCGCAGAGGACCGAGAGCATCTCAGAGGTCTAAGAGCATCTCCGAAGACCAAGAGCACAGCATGCAGCATTCAGAACTGGTTCATGAGCCATTCAGTAAGTCTTGCTGGTCTCCGAAAATCCACTCACTACAGAGTTTCGCGCCATATAGTCCAGCAGAGCCACATAAGCCACTGTGCGCATTGAGTAGCCTTTTTATATCCAACCACCAATTTTCTGAATAACTGCAGGTGAAAATACCCTGATTGTAGCCTGGATGATGAGCACTGTCTTGGCCTTTGTTCCAATCAGTTTAAACACTCTCAGAAACACCAGGACTCGGTAGATTAACTTCCATAGAGTTTACTGAGACTTTGTAAAACTGCAACACAGTACATAAAATATTGTATTACTAAACAAATAAACACAGCGTGGGAGCAACAATGTACGTTAGCTAGGTGAGCTACGTAGCTATTATCATAATAATGCAAGCTAATAAATTAGCGAGTAACAACAGAAGTATAAAGCTAATCTGGTGCGGTAGCACGATAAATATCTTGGCCGTCTGAACATTCACACAAATTAAAATTCTCAAGTAGCCTGGTAATACAAAATAAACACTACTTACAGACGTTGCCTGAGCAAAAGGAGAAAGAACTGTCCAAACTGAGGAGCTGACAGCTATGTGTGCTTACACGAGAAGAGCTGGAAACTGACTGCAAACTCCTCCTCCTGGATTCCCAGCATGCACTGCTCACAGATTGCTTTAACTAAACCTATGATGCTGAACTGAATAAACAACATTTGTCTGAAGCATAACACTCCCCGCTTGGGGTCTCAAGAGAGCCCACATTTACGAACAGAATCAGTCTTTGGAGAGAGGAGCAGAACAACTTCTGCGACAGGGCGGAAGAAAGTCTTTTTGTGCCCATCTTTGACAACTTCCACTTCAACCTTCCGAACCAGCCCATCTTCTCCAGGAAAGGTCTTTGTGATGATGCCCATAGGCCATTGGTTCCTCTTTGCCAGGCTGTCTTTTAGAAGGACGATGTCCCCTTTTTGAAGGCTTGTCCGTTGTCCTTGCCACTTGTGCCGAAGCTGCAGCGTTCTGAGATATTCATGCTTCCAGCGATTCCAAAACATGTCCGCCAGAGCTTGAACTTGTCTCCACTCCTCTCTGAGGAGATCTGCCTCCCCAAACCTGCCTGGTGGGGGAGGAGGCACGGCCCTCGTCTTGAGGGTCAGAAGCATCGCTGGAGTGAGGATGAGAGGTGATTCTGGGTCTGATGAAACCGGGATGAGCGGTCTAGCGTTCATGATGGCCGCCACCTCAGCCATAAGTGTTGTTATGATCTCGTGTGTCAGGCGAGACTTTCTCTGCTCAAGCAGCATACAGTCCAGAATGCGGCGAGCAATGCCAATCATCCTCTCCCATGCACCACCCATATGAGACGCATGGGGAGGGTTAAACACCCAGGTGCAGCTCACTGTGTCCAGGTACCGCTCCACACTATTAAACCCTGGATTCGTCTTATCCATTTCAAGTTCGTGGGAGGCCCCAATGAAATTAGTTCCGCAGTCTGGGGGCTTTGCGGGCCCCCTTACTGCAAAGAACCTCCTCAAAGCGTTGATGAAGCTGCTGGAACTCATGGTCTCAATCACCTCGATATGAACTGCCCTCGAACACATACAAGAGAACATGACGGCCCACCGCTTGGAGTTGGAGGCTCCTCCCCTTGTACGGCGTGAGACGATGTCCCACGGTCCAAAAACATCAACGCCTACGTAGGTGAAGGGAGGTGCGACTTGTAGCCGTTCTGCCGGCAGGGCTGCCATTTGCTGACGTTCTGTCCTTCCCCTCAATTTTCTACATATGACGCATCTATACAGCAAACTGCTGATGCAGCGTTTACCACCCACGAGCCAGAACCCTGCAGCTCGAATGGCACCTTCGGTCATATGTCTCCCTTGGTGCTTTATTGCCTTGTGATAATGAGACACGAGCAGGTTTGCTAGGTGATGCCGGCCAGGTACGATGATAGGATGAGTCTCATTCTCACTCAGCCCTGCCTGGCCAATCCTGCCTCCTACTCTTAGGAGTTGATCCTGATCCATGATGGGATGTAGCTTCCACAGGCTGCTGGAAGCTGGGATGTTGGACCCTAAGTTGATGTGCTTCAGTTCCTCTGCATAACATTCATTCTGGACACTCTTTATAATGCATACTTTAGCCTTTAACAGCTCCTCTTCTGAAGGATGACAAAGGTGCCACCCCTGACATTTATTCTGGATGGAGTGGGCAAAAGAACGGGCTACATGAATGAGGTGTGCTACGGCTGTGAGAAGAGTGTCAAATCTGGAGAAGCGTTCAAAGCGCTGTGGGTGTACTACATCTCTGGGAACATGTGTGAGGTTTGTCACCACCTGAGGACGCACTTCAGAATCGATGTCAGGGTTGACGAGACCATATGTTTCTTGGGTTTCAGACGGATGTACAGGTGAGTCATGAAGAAAGGCTGGTCCCTTGAGCCATGCTGTGCTGCCAAGTGAGGCTGGCGTAACAGTTCTTGACCCAATGTCGGCTGGATTAAGATGTGTTGGAACATATTTCCACCGACCAGGACAAGGTGATTGGAGAATGCGTTGTACTCTGTTGTGTACATAGACATAAAATCTCCTTGTCTGGTTGTGGATGTACCCCAGTACCACCTTGCTGTCGGTGTAGTAGGTAATGCAGTCGAATGTGGCGTCCATCTCTGTGACTATAGTCTCGGCGATCTCGACAGCCAGTACAGCCGCACAGAGCTCCAATCTTGGAATGGTTAGGCTGGGCTGAGGAGCCAACTTTGCCTTGCCGAACACGAAGCCAACTTCAGCCTGCCTTTGGTGGGTTGTGACCTTAATGTATGCCACAGCTGCTATTGCTTTGACTGATGCATCAGCAAAGACACAAAGTTCTCTTCCCAGCGCGTCTGTAGTGGAGAAAGACGTATAGGGGCGCGGTATTTGGAGCTCCCGTAGGTCCTGAAGTGACTGTTTCCATCTGGTCCACTCGATCTCCATGTCCTTAGGAAGAGGTAAGTCCCAGTCCTTCGCTTGCATAGTGAGCTCCCTGAGTATGAGTCTGCCGTGAACCGTAATGGGTGCCAGAAATCCGAGGGGGTCGTAGAGGCTATTCACTGTTGAAAGTACCCCTCTACGGGTAAACGGCTTCTGATCGTCTGCTATCTGAAAAATGAAGGCGTCTGTACGCATATTCCAGCACAGTCCAAGGCTGCGTTGGACAGGCAGGTCATCGATGAAGAGATCAAGGCTGTTGACGTTCTTGGAGCGATCTTCGACAGGGAATGCCTCAATTACAGCAGGTCGATTTGAAGCAATTTTGTGTAGTCTGAGGTTAGAAGCTAATAGCATCTTCTGTGCTCGTGTGACGACATCGATGGCTTCCTCTTCGGTGCTGAAAGACTTTAAAGCGTCGTCAACGTAGAACTCGCGGTCGACGTATCTTCTTGCGTCACTGCCATAGTCAGCTTCTGCTTCCTCAGCTGCGCGTCGTAGGCCGTACACAGCGACAGCTGGCGAGGGACTGTTCCCGAAGAGGTGGACCCGCATTCTGTAGTCTACGATATCGGATGTAGGATCGTTATTCCTGTACCACAGGAAGCGTAGAAAATCCCGGTGATCCTCCCTCACAATAAAGCAGTGAAACATGTGTTCGATGTCAGCTGTGATTGCCACCTGTTCCTTCCTGAACCTCATAAGGACGCCTAGCAAGTTGTTGTTGAGGTCAGGCCCGGTGAGCAAAACGTCATTGAGAGACACTCCCTCGTATGACGCGCTGCTGTCGAAGACTACACGGATCTTATCGGGTTTTCTGGGATGGTACACGCCAAACAGGGGCAGATACCAGCACTCTTGTCCAGGTTGCAGTGATTGGGCTACTTCCGCATGTGCTTTCTTGAACATCCTTTCCATAAACTCTAAGAAATCGGCTTTCATCTGTGGCCGCTTTTCCAATGAGCGCTGAAGCGAGACTAAACGGTCAAGGGCCTGTTTCCTGTTGTTAGGGAGCCGCTGTCTCGGTGACCGAAAGGGCAAAGGTGCAACCCAACTTTTGCAAGTGTCCTGATGGCACTCAGTTTCCATTATTCTCAGAAACTCCAGATCTTCTTTGGATGGAGCAAACCTGTGGTCGTCGGAAGTACGAGCAAAAACAGTTCGCCCTAAGCTGTCTGTGGAGGATGCCAATTGGCTGCATGTAGGGGTTTGTGCTGAATGGTGTCGAAGTTCAGAGTTTTGACCAAATACCTCCTTCACTCGGATGTGGTTGCTACACGGCTGGAGATAACTTGCACGACCATTCTCTAAGATGGCTGTTTTACAACTTCTCACTTCCAGTGGTCTGTGGGCCCCTCCAAGGCACACGTCGCCGATGACGACCCATCCTAGGTCGAGCCTTTGAGCGAATGGAGCATCTCCTGGGCCGCTTATCTGCTCTCGGATCTTGTGGACCCGTAAGATGTCTCTACCCAGAAGCAGGAGTATCTTAGCATTTGGATCCAGGGGTGGTATTCTGTCTGCAATGCTTTTCAGGTGGGCATGATGGTAAGCCGCGTCAGGTGTAGGAATCTCGGTGCGAGCATTAGGGATTTGATTACACTCCAGGAGTGTAGGCAAAGGGATGCTCAGTCTCCTGTCAACTGGCTCCACGGTGTAACCACTAGCTCTCCTCCCCGCTGTCTCTGTGCGTCCCGCGCAGGTCTTGAGTGTAAAGGGGTAAGAGCATGTGGCGACCTGAAAGACATCGAAGAACTCTGATCGAGCAAGTGATCGATTGCTCTGCTCATCCAATATGGCGTACATTCTCTTAGACTCTTCCCTGCGTCCATTTGGAAACACGCTTACAAGGCAGATTTTTGCACATGATCTGGCGCTCAGACCTTCCCCACATACTTGAGTGCATGTCGACTTGACCTCCTGGTTGTCCGCTTTGTCCTCCTCCCTGCTTTCCTTTGGGGAGGAAGGCGACGACTTGGATTTCCAGATATGTGGGTTGGGGTGGAGTGCTGACACATGAGCAGTGCTTTCACATTCTGCACATTTTATCTCAACAGTACAGTTCTTTGCAAGATGTTCAGTGGAGGAGCAACAGCGGAAGCAGATGTAATGTTCTTTTAAAAGCTGTTTACGGTCATCAATGCTTTTCTCCCGAAAGCCTCTGCACTTCCTCAGAGGATGGGGCTTATTGTGTAATGGGCAATGCTTGTTTGGGTCAGCTCTTTCTCTATCTCCCTTGGACTCAAACTTGGCGGCACCTGAAACCTGTGTCTTTTGAACATACACAGACGTCTTTGTTGGCCTCTCCCAGTTACTCTTCCTCTCTGTTGGAGCTTGTATAGAGAGGTTAAAGCCTGGGTCTGTGCGAGCCCTTGCCTCTGTACAGACAAAGTTGACTAACACGGAAAAAGGTGGAAAACTGACAAAGTGTTCTTGCTTGAATCTTGTTCCATGATATAGCCATTTTTCTTGTAAGTTATACGGAAGTTTTTCGATGATGGGTTTAATTCCTCTTGAGGTATCCAGGTATGACAAGCCAGCAAGGTAGCCATCCTCCTTGGCTGCTTGTAACTCTGTTAGCAGGTCTGCCAGATCTCTGAGTCTCTGTGGCTCCTTTGTTGTAACCTTCGGGAACTTTTCTAGTTTGCTGAACAGAGCCTGTTCGACGGCTTCAGGTGAGCCATATATCTCGTCGAGACGCTCCCATGCCATGCGCAGTCCGGTAGTGGGATTCCTAATGTTGACAGATTTTATTCTCTTTACCTGCTCTGCTGACTCCTTTCCCAGATACTTGGTTAGGAGGTCGAGTTCTTCTGCAGCAGATAGATCTAGGTCAGCGATGGCATTTAGGAATGATGTTTTCCAGGCCCAGTAGTTCATTGGCTGATCATCGTATGTGGTGAGGCCTGAAGTCACCAAGCGACTGCGGGCAAGATATTTAATGAGGTCTCCGGTGGTGGCAGAATGATCATGGCCAGCTCCATGGGCTATCCCATGAACAGGAAGGTGCGTGGGAGATGAGACACCATGCCTGAGGTTCTGTTGTGGAAGAGTTCCGCCAGACTGGGGGAAGTAGTGTTGCGGCGTTCCCCTCATCTGAGGGCCCTGAGGAGCTTGTGGCCTGATGGCATCATAAGAAACTGGGTTTTGGCTTGTGTCGAGTGGGCAGGGTGTTAAAGGGTTAACTTTGGTTGCCAGAGCGTTGTCACTTCCTATTATAGCAGATGGATGCTTGCTGTGCAGGCTAGCTTGTGCTGATATGAAGGCGGCGGTGCGCTGGTCTTTAATAGCTTGAGGAACCGGGCTATTAATGTCGCTGAGCACTTCGAAGCCCATATCTTGTAAGCCGGCTACGAGAGTATTTGCCTCTGCTATGGCAGCATCTTTTTCTTTTTCATCGTTTAATGCATCAAGATTAGCCTTAATGCGTGCCTGCTCAACTTTAAGTTCAATTTCCCTTTTTGAATGTGCTGCTCTTGCTTGTGCTGCTTCGGCCTTTGCCTTAGCCTTAGCAATGGCGATGCTAATTTTTGAGCTAGCTGATGTGCCAGATGAGCGACTGCTCCTTGAATGCTCAGACTTAGCCTGGTTATCTCTATCCCCTTTGCTACTACTGCCGTGTTGTGACATGGTGGCTTGCTGTGTTTTTCGATTTCTGGAGAAGACAGCTGTAGCAAGGCTGCCTGGACGCTGTAACAGCTTTCTCTTGAAAAAAACGAAGCTCCGTGTAGTTGCGATTCTTGTATCTCCTGTTAGCTTGTTGCCGTCTTTTTACTGTCTTGGCCTTTGTTCCAATCAGTTTAAACACTCTCAGAAACACCAGGACTCGGTAGATTAACTTCCATAGAGTTTACTGAGACTTTGTAAAACTGCAACACAGTACATAAAATATTGTATTACTAAACAAATAAACACAGCGTGGGAGCAACAATGTACGTTAGCTAGGTGAGCTACGTAGCTATTATCATAATAATGCAAGCTAATAAATTAGCGAGTAACAACAGAAGTATAAAGCTAATCTGGTGCGGTAGCACGATAAATATCTTGGCCGTCTGAACATTCACACAAATTAAAATTCTCAAGTAGCCTGGTAATACAAAATAAACACTACTTACAGAAGTTGCCTGAGCAAAAGGAGAAAGAACTGTCCAAACTGAGGAGCTGACAGCTATGTGTGCTTACACGATAAGAGCTGGAAACTGACTGCAAATTCCTCCTCCTGGATTCCCAGCATGCACTGCTCACAGATTGCTTTAACTAAATCTATGATGCTGAACTGAATAAACAACATTTGTCTGAAGCATAACAAGCACGTTTCCACGGCGACCATGTTATTTTAATTGTAAAGATTAATTTGTCTGACAATTGTTGGCAGCAGCCATTATTTAGTGTGAATGTGTTTTAGAACATGTACGTTTTGTTTAAAAAAGATAGAAGGTATTTTAGCGGTTGTAACATCTCACTTTCTCTTGTAAATCCAGATTTTTCTGTTGTGTGTGCCTCTTTATTCATTTTTGTAAATAGTTTTAATATATAACATGTGATGTGAAAGTGTCATGCCTGCTCCACCTGCACCAGTACGCTCCACTTCACCAGCCTACTCATCACCGGTCCTAAGACTGCATTACCCAGGATTCCTCTGTCCCATCTCATCGGACTTCACCTGCCGTCTCTCCTCATCAACTTGACAAGTCACACCTGTCCTCCAGTCTACTTAAGCCTTCAGCACACTGCAGATCTTTGTATTGTCTTGTAGCTACTTTAGTCTGTGCGAGCTGCATTAAAACCCTTTTTCACATTCAGCCTGCGCTTGTGTCCGACTTTCAGCTGATCCAGCCTTACAGAAAGGTAATAGTTGACTTTGTGGTGTCACAGTTTCCTGTTTCTCCAGATTTTGTGCGTATGGCTACGGCAGGGTTGAAGTTGCCGTGGAGGTAGGGACATTCTCCCGCCAAGTTCGGTTACTAGAAATCCCAAAACTTGACTAGAACTGGCGTACGCCGGTTTTTGTACGTACACCAGCTTTATAAATGAGGCCCCTGGTCTTCTCCATGTTTTTCCTCTTTAACAAACTTCGCCTCAGGAATTATTGTTTTCACTATGATGCTTTAAACTCAGTTTTAAACACATTTTTCTGTCGTCATGCTAACGTTGGTTGTCAGCATCTTGAAATGAGCTCTGGTTTATTTTGTTTTTATTACACAACCATAAATAAACCTAAGCAGAAACTGGTTGACGTGAATGCTGCATTCCTACGTTCCCTCTAGCGCCACCATGAGGTTAATATTCTCCCTTAAGTCCAAAGGCCAACAAATGTTTATGTCCCGTTAACATGTTAGCATTTAGCCTGCGGAGCACCAGCTGGTGAACTCGTCAGCAAACATGAAAAAATAAATCCATACATTTAACTTCACGACGGCTGAACTTTGCTGAATTAGCAGGTGGGTGGACGCTGTTCGGACTTTCCTCACCTGAAGCCGGCTGGCAGCTATGGACGCTGAAGACGAGGGTGATGAAGACTCTCAGCGACATGGCTGATTTCATCAGGAAGCTGCTGTCCTTTGTCTTTGTTGATCTGAAGGTACAAAGTCTGCCCTTCTCCCATCATGCTGCTGGTCACATGTTGCCATGGAGACCCACCCAGCGATGAAATCCAAACTGACTTCTGCCGTCATCATGAAAACTGGTTTTACCCACCGACCCAGTCTGGAAAATTTTTTTTCCACTAACTCTGATGGAGCTCTGGTGTTTTCTCAAAGATGTTTTAAAAGTCCAAGAAAAGTGTAAAATAAAGTAAAAAAAAAAAAAAAACATCATTTTAATCCAGATAGTTATTAATAGTAAAGTGAAAGTAAATTAAAGCCTTTGTCAAAAAAAATCTTTAATCTGTTTTTATTATTTCAATGCAAATTGTGATATTAAAGTTATAACATGATGATAGTTAACATTTTAATATTTAAATTTTTTAACAGTTTTTAATCAAGAATCAAAACTACTTTAGATCATGATCCAATAATGATTCTTAACTGAATAAAATCATCATTAACTGGAATAACAGTAAAAATAATACATCAGGCTTTTTGAGAAAAGTTTTTTATCTCCATTATGTTTTATTATAAAAATATTCTTGTTTTATTTTACTTATTTTTTTATTAAGTTATTTTATTGGCAGGTTTTCAATTAGCTTAACTAACTTAATTGTTAGTTTAATTTAGTTATAAACAAATCATCTACCTTTCTTGGATGACATAACAAAAATATATTTTTAATCATTTTTAATAGGTTTTCTTTTATAAAGAATAATTATTTGATGGAAAAAATGTTGATGTAATAAAATATGAGCCTAAATTACTTTGTTGTTTTCAGTCTTTCCTCTGTCTAATTCAGAGTGAAAGTAATAAAAGGAAAAAGCAAAAATTATTACAAACATAGGAACATATAAATGGAAATAACAGAAAAATGAGCTTGTAGAAGAAGCTGCTGATTCAGTTGTGGGTTAATATGATTTCTGCCTTCGCCTTTATTATCAACAACAACAACGAGGTGGGGGAGGAGGTACTCAGAGGTGCTCGCTGATCTAACAATTGGCAATGATAATAAATTGATAAAAGGGTTATTTTTAATAAAGTTGGTCATTTCTGGCACAAGAGGAACTGATGGAAACAGATGCTTTCACACTTTTTATTGGTTGAATTTCTAAAGGCTCATTTCAGCTCAGTTCCGTCATACGTCGCCGCCTTCATTCTTTCATGCCTCTTTTGACCCTGGCTGTGGCGGTAATGCGTCGCTATAAAGTTGTTTCCAACCGCCCAACACACCCTAAACATTCGCATACAGTCTTTCTTCTGAAGCTCAGTTGTTGTGCTCGTCTTCATTCTTCTTCTGCTTTTTGTTCCTTTCCTGTTCCTCTTCTTCTTCTCTGGTTTATTCTTTCCCTGGTTACCCTTTCCCTGCTATTTCTGGTGGTATTGCTCCGTCTTCTGCTACAAGCAACGAATCACTAAGCTCCCTAAAATCGGACCAAATTACGTACGTAGCCGACACAGAAGATGGTCCATCTTCTGTGGACTTTCAAGACCCATAAATGGGCCTTAAAAGTCTAAATGTTGGATAAAGGTGGTAGTAAAACATGAAAACCAGTTTGTTTGGCTTGTAATGAGCATTTATTGTAATTAAATAGTAACACACTGACATTTATTGCTGCTTTTCTATTCCTGGATTATATTTGACCTCATCGCAGCTTTGACCTGAGCCAGTTTCAACCGATGGTCATTGTGTCCTCGATCCAGTCCAGGAAGTTGCTGACTTTAGCGTAGACACCGTACATGTTTTCCTTGGCGCACCCCTTCCCCCAGCTCACCACGCCTGTCAGGAACCAGGTTTTCTTGTAGCGCGTGACCAGCGGGCCGCCGCTGTCCCCCTGGCAGGTGTCCGAGCCGCCCGTCTTCAGCCCGGCGCACAGCATGTTCCTGGTGATGCTGAGGTTGGTGTGGAGGCGGCACTCCTGCAGCGGGACCTTCGGCAGCACCAGGCGCTGTAGGAATCTGGCAGAGGGGCCGAACTGGACCAGGCGGCCCCATCCGGACACCGTGGAGTGGCGGATGGTGGCCAGCGTTCGGGTAAAGGTGCTGTTCCGGGCGGGCAGGCAAATGGGCATCACGTAGCGGTTAAGTTTGATGGGTCGGAAAAGCTTCAGGAGGGCCAGGTCGCTGTCGTAGGTGGTGGTGTTGTAGTCGGGGTGGATAAAAACCTGGAGCACTCGGCGCTGCTGCTCCGTCTTCTCGATCTCCTTAAGGTCGTGTTTACCTTCACATGGACAGCATTTATTAAGTTCGTCCATTGTTTCTGGTACCTGTTATTTCATGTATGAACTTAGTTTACAGAACAGGATAAAATACAAGTCCCAGCTACTGAAAGAAAAAGAAATCTCACACTTCTTACCCACTATGACATGGAAGATGGCGACTGGTTTCTGCCAAATGCAGTGAGCTGCAGTTAAAAGCCACAGATCCGACAGGACGATGGCGCCGCAGGTGAACGCGTTATGTTCATTCAGCACAGCCTGAACAAAGAGGTGTCATTAAATAACTGGACAAGGGAGAGATCAATCTCAACAATTAATAACAGGAAATAATACATATTTAATCACATAGAACGTGAGAAAGTTCTGTGAATACGGTCTTAAGGGTCCAAAGAAACTGTGAACCAGTGTTTTGCCTGATCCAGTCCTCATGTCTTCACCTCTTTGTCATAGTCTTTTGAAGTGGTCTTTATCGAGAGTTCTCCAGCTTTCAAAGTTTTCTTTGGACATTTCCTGCCTTTCCCCTCACTTTCAATCCAGTTCGTGTACCTGACCACATTTAGAGGAACGCTACTCTGATCTACGAATTGTTCAGGCAAAAAAAGGCTCCTAACTCAAGGGATGAACCAGAGTTGTGTCGACATGTAACAGACAACTAAAGTTTTTGTCACTAACAACCTGCTGCAAAGAAACATCTTTTATAGCAGCAACAAGGTGATTCCCACAGAGCTGGTAGCTGGAAACCTGGCGTATCTCAGTATGGAGGCAGAAACTGGACACGTGGAGGACAGAAGAAGAGTCAGGACTAAAAACTATCTACAGCAGATGAACAGGATCTGAAATCCAGCAAAGACCTGAACCGGGACCTGAGTAATGCATCTGGACCTTCAGGTGATCCATCTACTGCTGGCCGAAGCCTCATCAGAAATGGTTTCCATGGAAACGTGGCTGTCAAGAAGGCTGAGGTAAGTCACATGATACAAGAACTGGACTGAAGATCAGTGGAAACTGGTCTAATGGAGGGATGGATCCTCCCGAGAACCTGGACCTCAGCATTATTGAACTAGTGTGGGATCATCTGGACAGAAAACAGGACACCAGAAACACTTTGGAAAGTCCTTCAAGAAGTCTGGAGAACTATTCCTGAAAACTAGGTGAGGTTAGGAACTAGTTCAGATATTAACAATTTATCACGCGCCCAAGGAAAGTTAATGATATTTAATCAAATTTGTAATGAAAAACAGGAATTATGGAGCACCACTGGGAGAAACTTGAACTAACAACCAAACATTAACATCAGCCTCAAAGGTCTGTTAGTCTGGGAAGGATATCACCATCCACTGTCCAAAGAGGAAGGTCCTTCAAGAAGTCTGGACAACTATCCCGGCGACTTCTTAAAGACACAGCAGGAAGTTTTTCTAAGAGGGTTCAGACTGGGACGCAGAACAAACTGCTCAGACCAAATATACACCATCAAGCTACTGCACAGAACTATACACAAACATGAAGTCACATTTTCCAGCTGAATGTCAAACCTTTCTGGCAGAACATCGTCTATATTAGTTCATTTGACCGGAGTGGAGGATTTACCTGCCATGGACAATGTCCTTTGGGACAGATCTCCCCGTTAACAACTCTCGGGGCAAAATTTATCTGTGGTCTTCCACAGACGATGCTTTCTAAATCAGTTAACAAAAGAAACACAGAAAGTTAAGTTAGCATGTTGCTAGGGAAGAAAGAGGAAGAAAAAGTATGAATGAAGCAACATTTTCTGAAATCTTGCAACTCATTGGCTTATGTCCACACCACAGGAAGTGTGAAAGGTTATACGAGGTTATACAAAATATTATACAAAAATATTTTAGAGCTTTAATTTCAGATCCAGCTCGGGCTTCTTCATAGTGCTTAAGGTTAATATTCTCCCATCGAGGAACCAAACACCCACTAAGCGTGGGTAAATTTGAGGTTTAGAGGGTGAAGGGATCACCAACCCAATCATTACCAGCTAAAGCCACATTTATGCTCACTTTATGTAGGTCAATAGGTACATCCATGTCAATAGCTGTCAGCCGTCTCTGTCCACATACCCTCTATGTGCTTTACGTTGGCATGGTTATTAGTTTACACCTCCACTAGAGGGCAGTGCAGAGTTCAGAGTCTACTTCCGAGTTCCTACATCAGTTTCAACAGCAAAGTACAACAGCAAACACAAGCTGTGTCCCAATTCAGGGCCAAACGAAGCGAAGTACGCTTAATGTTTGTGAAATGGGACAGCCTACCTAGCCAAGCATTTCCTATAGCAACAACACAGGACGCTGAATCGCTTAAACCTCTGAAATTACTGTTTGCATATCATAGGACCCTTCAGTGAACGTTAACACCGACCGGGTAATAATGTTAAACAATAAATAAAAAATGGTCTGAGGCTCTGCTGTTTTCCAGCCGGTACACACTTCAACACCTTAAAAATCCACAAATATCAAATATTACAGAACTTAATGTCACCATTTTTAAAGTGCTTAGTTTTGTAATGTTTCTACCGAAGTGTAGTTAGAAATATATATATTTTTTTTAACAAAACTTTATTAAAACCTAAAACGTCGTCTTCTGAGCTCGGTTGCTCATTCGACACCATCTTGTGCGCAATGAATTCTGGGAGAAAAGTAGCCACGAAGGATGCATCACCCCAATCGATTCGTCTGAGCCCAAATGAAGTGTGGATTTGTAGGGCGGTGCACCACGATGATGCATGTAGCCGACGAATCCGGTGACGATGGATGAGAATCGTGTGAGGAGTCTTCTTCTTTCTTCCTTTCACTGGTCACATGTGTAGCATTACCACGGTGCAACACTGCCCCCATGGTTTCCAGGGGTACTGCTGTGTTTGTGACGTCTGGGTATGCATCTGTAAGCTCACTGAAAATGGACTGAAATACATACATAATGGACGCAGGAGACGAACAGAAGGTCCCGTCCGTACTTGCATTTAACGTAGGACATTACTGAGGCTAAAGACTCCAGAGCAGCTTACCATGATACTATGATACGCTGCTTTCTCCTCTAGCTGTCTCTGTACAGTCTTTTGGTGCATCTAAAGAGCGCTGTGGGTCCTCCTTCGACTATTCAGATCCATTGAGATGTTGACACAGAGACGGGTCAAAGTGTGTCTGCTCAAGTTTCTTTTAAATCATCTGGACTTTTTTTTTTTTTTTACATGGAACTGATGTTTTGGGAGCCTGAAAACCCAAATTTGTTAAACCAGATCCCAAAGTGAATAAATGGGGATCATTAAAATCTGCTGTAGAACATTTTGATACACATTAGTCACAAATTTAAAGGAAAAAAAAAGCCACTTATAAGGCGACAACTTCAATTTGTGTCCATGTATGGGGATTTACTGTTTTTCAGCTCGTAACTATCGAGTATAAACCAGATCAGACCTTTGGGCAGGCAGGTATTGTTGTCCTGGTCCAGACCGTATCCTGGTGCACAGAAACAGCTGGGAGAACGATCCGGAAGCTCTCTGCAGAAATGTTCACACCCTCCATTTCTAAAGCGACAGCCATTGAAGGTTGAACGCACTGCAACGAGACGCACATAGCAGCTCCGACAGGAAGTACAGCGTTTACAGGTACAGTCAGCCTCTGGGCGGGTTTCTGGCTCCTACCTTTATCACAGTTGTGTCCATGGAAACCAGGAGGGCATTTGCAGATGTAGCTGTCGATGTGACGAGTGCAGGTTGCTCCGTTCTTACAGGGGGACGATAAGCAGTGATCTACAGCTGAAACAGGAAACATTAGAGGCTTCAGACGGCATCAACACACGAGGCATCCTCAGTGTTCTGCAGATTGCTTCGACTCATTACCTGTGTACTTCCTCCAGAAGTTCTCCTGGGTAGAAGAAACTAGTTAATAAAGCGATAAAGATTATGTCCATGTAAAGACCTTCAAAATAAGTCTGGACTTACCAGCTGCTGTGGCAGGGCAAAGATCTCTCTGGCCTCCTCGTAGGAACATTTCTCCTCGATACATTCTCGCTCTAGGTTTCCCTGTCTCATCTCCTCCAGCAGAAAGTTTGCCCGACGAGTGCGATGCAGGAAGATGCTGGCTTCAGGTCTGTCCATGAACAGTCCTTTACAGAAATGAAGAACAAACCAGAGGGTACTCTTCATATCGTCGATGACAGCATGAAATTTGGAAGAAAGCTCAGAGGGCTGGTTGATCCTTCACAGCAAAAATGTCAAAATATTTCTCAGATTTAAGGATTTATCATTTTGCTTGTCGTGGTTTTACAGTTAAGTACACATTAAGATGTGGAGGATTGTACCTGTCAGGAGCCAATTGAGGCTCTGGGAAAACAAAATTCTCTGTTATTGTAACCCACATTCCAAAAAGGAAATAAAAATGTAAATAACAGAACTAAATAATTTAGAAATATATTTTATTCCCAGTAGAAGATAAACAACACATCAGATGAAACGGAGATGTTTCACCATGAGATGAAAATATGAGCTGATAGTGAATCTGATGGAAAAAGTTGGAACAGGAGCAACAAAAGGCTGGAAAAGTACCTGGTACAAACCAGAAACACCTGGAGGAGCATTTAACAACTAATCAGGTTAACTGGTAACAGGTCAGTAACATGACTGGGTATAAAAGGAGCATTTCAGAGAGGCAGAGTCTCTCAGATGGAAAGATGGACAGAGCTTCACCAATCTGAGACAAACTGGATGTAAAACTGGAACAATTTCAGAAAAATGTTCCTCAGACTTTGAAGATTTTCCATCTACAGTGTAGAACATCATCAGAAGATTAAGAGAATTTGGAGGAATCTCTGTGTGTTGGGACAAGGCTGGATGCTGGTGATTTTCTGTATTAAAAGCAGACATGATTCTCTACTGGAAACCACTGCATGGACTCAGGAAGACTTCCAGAAACCACTGTCTGTGGACACAGTTCACCCTGAAACCCACAAATGCAGGTTAAAGCTCCATCATGCAGAGAAGAAGCCAGATGTGAACAGGATCCAGAACCAGCTTCTTCCGTCTTCTCTGGTCCAAAGCTCATTTAAAACGGTCTGAGGCAAAGTGGAAACCTGGATGAAGATGTGAACTAGTTTGTGGAAAGCATGGACGGCGTGTCCTGCAGACTAAAGAGGAGAGGGAGCATCCAGCTTGTTATCAGTGGACAGGTGAAAAGCTGCATCTCTGATGGGATGGGGCTGCATTAGTGCCTATGGCGTGGGCAGCTTCCACATCTGTGAAGCTCCATCAATGCTGAAAAGTACATGGAGGTTTTAGAGCAACATCTGCTCCCATCCAGACAACGTCTCTTTCAGGGAAGGCCTTGCAGGTTTCAGCAAGACGATGCTGAACCACATCCTGCATCCATCACAGCAGCATGGCTTCACAGGAGAAGAGTCCGGCTGCTGAACTGGCCTGCCTGCAGTCCAGACCTTCCACCAGTACACAACATCTGGAGCATCATGGAAGCAGAAATCCAGCAACCAAAGTCCAGGACTGTAGAGCAGCTAGAATCCTGCATCAGACCAGAATGGGACGACATTCCTCTCCTAAAACTCCAGCAACTGGTCTCCTCACTTCCCAGATGTTTCCAGACATGTTAGAAGAAGAGATGCTACACCATGCTGAACACCACCCTGGAACTACTTTTTACACCATGCTGAACACCACCCTGGAACTACTTTTTACACCATGCTGAACATCACCCTGGAACTACTTTTTACACCGTGCTGAACACCACCCTGGAACTACTTTTTACACCATGCCAAACACCACCCTGGAACTACTTTTTACACCATGCCGAACACCACCCTGGAACTACTTTTTACACCGTGCTGAACACCACCCTGGAACTACTTTTTACACCATGCTGAACATCACCCTGGAACTACTTTTTACACCGTGCTGAACACCACCCTGGAACTACTTTTTACACCGTGCCGAACACCACCCTGGAACTATTTTTTACACCATGCTGAACACCACCCTGGAACTACTTTTTACATCATGCTGAACACCACCCTGGAACTATTTTTTACACCATGCTGAACATCACCCTGGAACTATTTTTTACACCATGCTGAACATCACCCTGGAACTACTTTTTACACCGTGCTGAACATCACCCTGGAACTACTTTTTACACCAACATCACCCTGGAACTACTTTTTACACCGTGCTGAACATCACCCTGGAACTACTTTTTACACCGTGCTGAACATCACCCTGGAACTACTTTTTACACCGTGCTGAACACCACCCTGGAACTACTTTTTACACCATGCTGAACATCACCCTGGAACTACTTTTTACACCGTGCTGAACATCACCCTGGAACTACTTTTTACACCGTGCTGAACATCACCCTGGAACTACTTTTTACACCGTGCTGAACACCGCCCTGGAACTACTTTTTACACCATGCTGAACACCACCCTGGAACTACTTTTTACACCATGCCGAACACCACCCTGGAACTACTTTTTACATCGTGCCGAACACCACCCTGGAACTACTTTTTACACCATGCTGAACACCACCCTGGAACTACTTTTTACACCGTGCCGAACATCATCCTGGAACTACTTTTTACACCGTGCCGAACACCACCCTGGAACTACTTTTTACACCGTGCCGAACACCACCCTGGAACTACTTTTTACACCGTGCCGAACACCACCCTGGAACTACTTTTTACACCGTGCTGAACACCACCCTGGAACTACTTTTTACACCGTGCCGAACATCACCCTGGAACTACTTTTTACACCGTGCCGAACATCACCCTGGAACTACTTTTTACATCGTGCCGAACACCACCCTGGAACTACTTTTTACACCGTGCTGAACACCACCCTGGAACTACTTTTTACACCGTGCTGAACACCACCCTGGAACTACTTTTTACACCGTGCCGAACATCACCCTGGAACTACTTTTTACATCGTGCTGAACATCACCCTGGAACTACTTTTTACATGAAAAACACCTAAAGAAGCCAACAGACTGAATTAAATGTTCAGTTCAGACCCTGTTCTGATCTTCATGACGGGACAGTGGAAACGAAGACAACTCTTTTAAAGAACCAGAATACCACAGAGTGTTAGTGATGTACCACAAACTATATGAAACCCACTGAGTTTGTGGCATAAATAAAAAGAAACCTTTCTTAGTCCCTCAGTGGGTTTGCAACCAGCAGCCAGACAACAGGACTCTTCTGAATATCACAAAAATGTTTAACAGGAGCAAGTTAGCATGTTGTTCGCTCATGGCACTGCAGTTGTCAGGTTACTCGTGGCGTCTTGCAGTGTTTCTTATTGATTGTAAGTCACAGCCAATAGGAAAACCGTTCTCTGTTTCATGTGTCAAACGTCAGTAATTTTGCAGTAAGAAAGGAAAGTTTATCTAAAAAGTCTTTTTTGTCATATTTATCTCCAGCAAACCTCCACTGAAGTATTTTCCCTATCAGTTAAAAAAAGAAATGTTATTCTTTGTTTTTTAATGTGTTCTAATTTACAGGAAAGTCCAGCGTTTTATGGAATTGTTAGCAACCCTGTTCATTAACATGCTAACTTAGCAAGTTAACATGTTAATGGATGCTGTTGTTAGGATATTAGCATTTTCTGGTCCTTTGACCATTTTTTTTTAAATAGCAAAACATTGAATTAATGTGTAATAAACCATAAACCAGTTAAATTGACAGTGATTTATAGAAGATTAGTTTTGTTGTAGACAAAGCTAGCAATGTTCCTGAGCAGAAATTCAGATGAGGTCAACAGAAGTAAAATTAGCCATTTTATGTTTTAATTAAATTACATTTTTAATACTGACCAACTAAATTAATATAGTGTTGATATGTAAAAGCGATTTTATTTTGCTTTGTTTGTTAAAATTTTATTCCTGCTAAATTAGGACTAAAATGGTCCCACTTGGGCCAATTCCAAGTTAGCATTTTATAATTTATCAACTTTTTTAAAATTAAGAATAACAAAACGTTTGAAAGGGGAAAACATTATTTCACTTTAAGGACAATAAAATTAGACTTTTTAATGTATTTTGAGTAAAAGAATATGACTATATTCTATATTAATTTTTGGTTGGGCAACAACCAAAAGCTGCTAGATAAAAATAGTTTAGAGCAGATAAATATTAAATATTTATCTCTATGATGTTGTACAAGTCATTTAAAAAAGATTAACATGAAGCCTGAGCTTGAATTTGAGTACAACTAGTGACACTCAAACTCGGTGTCCTCCATGGATGAAGACACATGACGATGATGAAGAAGAGTGGAAGAAGGTAAAAGAACATGACTGACCTTCTGGGATCCCAGTGCATGCTGGGATAGAATTGATGAGGAGTAGTAAGAAGAAGACGCTCTTCGCTTCTCTGCAGATAGACGCCATGTTTGTTCTGATCAAAGGTCAGAAGTTGGACACAAACAAACCCCCCAACAGCAAAACACTGATGTGTCATCAGCTTTTGGTGGAGTTTTCTTTCTGGCTCCAGGTGGAAAGACGCCAATTTGTTTACTTATAAACCTGTTTGCTTCCCCCTATGTTCTAAATTAAAATGCTTTTTCACAAACATGGTAAACTAAACCTCAGAAAATCCCCTTTCCCTGTAACATACTCTTTAGTTTTTATTGAACCATTTAAATGAAAACTAGCTGGTACCAAAAACAAAATACAGGTAAATTTATTCAGGTTGTTTAAAGGCAACACTTATATTTGTTCATTAACACATCAGTAACCACTTTGGATTCATATCAAGTCATTTAGATCATAGTTTATTTTTCATACAAGCATTTAACGTGTTTATTTGTTAATTTCATTTCAAGGCTGTGGAGGCTTCATACAGGAAACATGTTCAAGCAAAAAACAATAAATATTCAGTAAAATTCAGTTATCATACATTTTAAGAGGTTTTAATTTAATTTTCTTCTTAATAATTAACTTTTTATTCTATAATGAAAATATAATTACAAAAGAAATGTGATTATTTAATAATAGCTTAAAGTAATTCTGTTGGAATAAGAGGTGTACTGATTGTAAACAGGAAGTATTTTAATCTAGAAGCTGCAGTTCCGCTCCTCTCCTCCGGGGGCAACGGTGCTGCTTCATTCCATCTTCTTCAGGATGTCCGGCATCAACTCCTGGCCGTCTCTCAATTGATCTTTCCACTCTTGTGGGACGCCGGCTCCAGCGTAGGCAGCTCCGGCCCCTAGCAGGGCCCCGAGCGCGGCCCCACGGTTACAGTTTTCACCTGAGACGAACACACAGCACAAATACAGGGAATTTCAGCTGAACGGCCGTTCATTTTTCTTCTCTAATATTTCTCACTATCGAACCTCCACAGTTAGTGTTGGCCAGGATCCCTCCTCTGGGGTCGTCGTGGAACTCGTGAGCCAGGTAGAACAGGCTGGACAACGCTCCTGTTGGGACAAACACAAGTAAGAGCTGCATTCTTACTCACTTATCTCCCTCCACATTAGAACATATGAGAGATTCTCTGCCTCCACCTCTAGTCTGTCTGTCTCCTGAGACGTCCTCGCCTTCACCTCTAGTCTGTCTGTCTCCTGACACGTCCTCGCCTCCACCTCTAGTCTGTCTGTCTCCTGAGACGTCCTCGCCTTCACCTCTAGCCTGTCTGTCTCCTGAGACGTCCTCGCCTTCACCTCTAGCCTGTCTGTCTCCTGAGATGTCTTCGCCTTCACCTCTAGCCTGTCTGTCTCCTGAGACGTCCTCGCCTCCACCTCTAGCCTGTCTGTCTCCTGAGACGTCCTCGCCTCCACCTCTAGCCTGTCTGTCTCCTGAGACTTCCTCTCCTTCACCTCTAGCCTGTCTGTCTCCTGAGACGTCCTCGCCTCCACCTCTAGCCTGTCTGTCTCCTGAGACGTCCTCGCCTTCACCTCTAGCCTGTCTGTCTCCTGAGACTTCCTCGCCTTCACCTCTAGTCTGTTTGTCTCCTGAGACGTCCTCGCCTCCACCTCTAGTCTGTCTGTCTCCTGAGACGTCCTCGCCTTCACCTCTAGCCTGTCTGTCTCCTGAGACGTCCTCGCCTTCCCCTCTAGCCTGTCTGTCTCCTGAGATGTCCTCGCCTCCACCTCTAGCCTGTCTTTCTCCTGAGACGTCCTCGTCTCCACCTCTAGCCTGTCTGTCTCCTGAGACCTACTTGCCTTCAACTCTAGTCTGTCTGTCTCCTGAGACGTCCTCGCCTTCACCTCTAGTCTGCCTGTCTCCTGAGACGTCCTCGCCTTCACCTCTAGCCTGTCTGTCTCCTGAGACGTCCTCGCCTTCACCTCTAGTCTGTCTGTCTCCTGAGACGTCCTCGCCTCCACCTCTAGCCTGTCTGTCTCCTGAGACGTCCTCGCCTTCACCTCTAGCCTGTCTGTCTCCTGAGACGTCCTCGCCTCCACCTCTAGCCTGTCTGTCTCCTGAGACGTCCTCGCCTCCACCTCTAGCCTGTCTGTCTCCTGAGACATCCTCGCCTCCACCTCTAGCCTGTCTGTTTCCTGAGACGTCCTCGCCTTCACCTCTAGCCTGTCTGTCTCCTGAGACGTCCTCGCCTCCACCTCTAGCCTGTCTGTCTCCTGAGACGTCCTCGCCTCCACCTCTAGCCTGTCTGTCTCCTGAGACGTCCTCGCCTCCACCTCTAGCCTGTCTATTTCCTGAGACGTCCTCGCCTTCAACTCTAGTCTGTCTGTCTCCTGAGACGTCCTCGCCTCCACCTCTAGCCTGTCTGTCTCCTGAGACGTCCTCGCCTCCACCTCTAGCCTGTCTGTCTCCTGAGACGTCCTCGCCTTCACCTCTAGCCTGTCTGTCTCCTGAGACGTCCTCGCCTTCACCTCTAGTCTGTCTGTCTCCTGAGACGTCCTCGCCTCCACCTTTAGCCTGTCTGTTTCCTGAGACGTCCTTGCCTTCAACTCTAGTGTGTCTGTCTCTTGAGACGTCCCCGCCTCCACCTCTAGCCTGTCTGTCTCCTGAGACGTCCTCGCCTCCACCTCTAGCCTGTCTGTCTCCTGAGACGTCCTCGCCTCCACCTCTAGCCTGTCTGTCTTCTGAGACGTCCTCGCCTCCACCTCTAGCCTGTCTGTCTTCTGAGACGTCCTCGCCTCCACCTCTAGCCTGTCTGTTTCCTGAGACGTCCTTGCCTTCAACTCTAGTGTGTCTGTCTCCTGAGACGTCCCCGCCTCCACCTCTAGCCTGTCTGTCTCCTGAGATGTCCTCGCCTTCACCTCTAGTCTGTCTCTCTCCTCCAGAACAGAACCCGGTTCAGTTTGTCTAGGTGAAGAAGGAAGTAGAGAAAGTGACCCGGACGCTCTGGCTCTGTTCTGGGGACTGATCTGGAGACCCTGGAGTTGACTGTACACAGCAGAACGCTGCACAAGCTGATGGACGATTCTTCACATCTTCTACACACTGGTGTGTGTTCAGTCAGAGGCTTCTTCAAGACAGAAAGGTACTGAAGATCCTTCATGCCAGCAGACATCACCCTCCGCACCAAAGCAATATCTTTTAATTAATTATTATTTACTTTGTTTATTTATGTTTTAATTTACCGTTATTTCACCGGGGAAAAAATAAAGAATAAATTCTGAATTGCAATGTTGGTCCGGCAAGTGGCAGAAAACACTTGAGTGACAGGAGAGGATGGGGAGTAAAAAAAAACAAACAAAAAAAACCCCAAAACATTTCAGTTTTAGTTCATCATTAGAAATGTAGAAGTGCTGTTAGATTGTGTTTAAACATTTAGAAACGTCATTAAAACTTGCCTTCGGGTGGCTTTTAAAAATAGAAATAAAAACATCCAGTTTTAGTGTTTTTTTGTAACAAGATCCAGTGATTCGAAGCAGATGAAAAGGACGATTGTCCACAGCGAGACGTGGTTTTGGGGACGTGTAGAGAGGTAAGATGTGAAGACTATGTGTTGTACTTTGCTGACAATACCTGTTGCAGAAGCTGCTGTAGATATAGAAGCAAATGACCTGAGCGTTTATAGGTGAGAGTAAAGCAAAAACATATGGACGAGTATGTGAGGAAGACCGTGAACCTGAGAAGGAAGCAAACCTTTTTCTACAATCATGTTTGGCAACAGACGGAAATTAGGAACAATTTCTAGAAAAAAAAGTCTTGCTTTGACCTTTGATTGCACCATGGTGGCTGGGGTAACCCTGCCTTTGTGACCAAAACACATTACTTTTGTCTTTTAGCATTTAAGAACAGATTATACAGATTGGTAAAGGCTCATTGGATTTCATAAAAACTATGTTTAAGAGACTTAAGAACATGATCTGGAGATGAACCAGACCTGTATAAGATTGTGTCATCGGCATATAAGTGAATAAAGGTTTTACTAACAGACAGAGGAATGTTGTTTATAAATAGTGTTGGACCAAAAATGGAGCCCTGGAGACCAGATTCCAGGACGATCTCATCTTTGTTGCTGGGTCAGAGAAAATTACTGGACAGTGCTGATTGGAATATAATACAGATGGAATATCATTTATAACCTTTAAGACAGTAAGACAACTACGACCTGGATGGACTTGACTAAAGGGACGGCAGTGTCTCAGGTGGTAGGGCAGGTTGTCCAATGACCGGAAGGTTGGCGGTTCGATTCCCACTCCCCCCGTCATCTGTCGTTGTGTCCTTGGGCAAGACACTTCACCCTCCTTGCCTCCAGTGTTGGCATCGCTGGTGAATGAATGTGGATGAATGTTCGGTGGTGGTCGGAGAGGTCGTAGGTGCGGACTGGCAGCCACGTTCCCGTCAGCCTACCCCGGGGCAGCTGTGGCTACACGTGTAGCTTACCATCACCAGGTACGAGTGAGGAGTGGATGAATAATGCCTACACTATGTAAAGCGCTTTGGGTGCCTTGGAAAGCGCTATATGAATCTAATCCATTATTATTTATTATTAAAGAGCAGATGTGACGTTTTGTTCTTTATGTTGTTTATTTTCTTTAGAAAAGGAAAATTTAAAAATCTACTACAACATAGAAATTTCCCTCTGGGATACTAAGTTATTTTTCTTGTCATTCTAGGATGTTTTCAGAGTCAAACTAAACCAGATTCTGACCTTTGTTGTAGCAGGCCAGGCCGAGGTAGTTCACAGCGCTCTGGTGGACCTTCAGTCTCTCCTCGGAGGATGCAGGAAACCTAAAACATCCACAACAAACGTTAAATCTTCCAGGTTCTCAGATCTACCAGGACGTTTGTCATTCCTGCTTCCTCTGAGAGAAGCCGTTCTAACCTGGTGGCCTTGCGGCTGTAGCTCTGGCAGGTCTCCCAGGCGTCCAGACTCCTCAGAGCATGCTCGGCCTGCTGGCGGATGCTGGCCCCGCCCAGCACGGCGTGCAGCGCCCGGCTGTAGATCGACACGTACTCTGGAACTTTGGGGTGAGGATGGGTGAGCTTCACGAACTCCACAGCTGCTGAAACCTGAGGACAGAGGATGATGAGACGGGGCTGTGTTTGATGGATTTAGATTAAACTGGTCTGGTTTGCTCACCGCTTGCTCCTCATTGGCCGAGGCAGACAGCAAGATGAAGGGGAGGATCATGGGAAGGCAGCCGATGGCGTCCAGCTGGCTGTCAGGGAAGGAGGAGCTCAGTTTGTGGCTGGAGCGCTTCTCTGCAAACATCAGAACCTAGAGGACACAGAGAACCTGGTCAGACGGGACAGCTGTGACGCGTCCCAGTGGCTGGACTGGGAGCACTGGGTTACCTCGCGGGGAGAGGTCGGTCTGCTGTCCTGCCAGTCGGCGAAGAACGAGCGGTGGAATGACTCAGCGTATGTGTCAGCGTGCGAGCCGGGCGTGGTCATAAACTGGATGTAGTCCGACAGAACGGCAGCTCGAGCATCCGGTTGGGAAACGTCGGCGAAACGTCCAGCGACGAGTGTCCGAGCTGCTCGGAGGGAACAGAGGACGTTCAGCGTGTTGTCCCCCGCCTGAAGACCTGCAGGACCACAAGAGACGGCGTTAGGAAGATGGACGCAGATCCAGAGGAAGCAGAGAGACTCAGAGCCGGCAGCAGAACCTCGGTGGTAGTGGACTGAACCATTGGAGGACTTCCACAAGTCCAACTTATCATGAAGGATGACGCTGCCAACCACGTCAGCCCGCTTTGCCCCGGAAGACCAGGCGGTCCGACCGCTACCCGCTGCAACACAACAACAACAACCACATTAAAGCCTCCCCTCCCTCCTCCTCCTCCTTCTCATAAGGTGGAGAGAGTACCGGTGTTGGACAGGGTCAGGATGCTGGACGGGTGTCTGTCTGCAGGTGAGTTGTAGCCTGAAATCCATCCTCCAAAGTCCCTCCTGATGTCCTGGACGTTGTAGTACCAGTGGACTGGCATGGACATGGAGTCCGCCACACACATTGCCCAGAACGCCTCGGACACTGAGCGGCGTACAGCTGACATCACGGCTGCAGGAACGACTCACCTTCACCTGCAGCAGAAGAACCAGCCGGAAGAGTCAGCAGGGACGAAGAGGAAGACGTGCTGAAGAACATTTCTCCTAAACTGCTCCATATATAATGTAATATATATGTTATATATATATATATATATATAATGTAATATATATGTTATATATATCTAATATATATATATATATATATATATATATATATATATACACACTTTATTAATCCCTTTGGACAGTCCTCAGGGAAATTTGTATTGCAGCAATACAACACCAACAGTAAAGCAGGACAAGCACAAGACACAATATATACAGGTACAAAGCAAAATAGAGGCAAATAGAATGCAATAAATATAACAAGATAAGTTAAATAAAACCATATAAACAATCATTGCATATATATATATATATATATATATATATATATATACACATATAATGTAATATATATGTATAATATATATACATATATATATTAATTACATTATATAAGTGTGTGTGTGTGTGTGTGTAGAATGTAAAGTTGTTGATATTGAATAATTGTATGAAAAAATGATAAAAGATATTAAACAAAATACTAAACTGGACGGACAGACAGATAGAAACCCAACTGGACAGACACAGCCTGATCGATCACTCATCAGACTGATAACTGATCAATGACAGAACTGACTGAAACCACAAATAAAACTAATTGATCAGATATGTGCGGGTACCTTCAGCGTGCGGAGCCTCGCGCTGTTTCGTCGTTTCCCGGCTTGAAAGTCATCGCCTCTGTGATTTAAACTTGTATAAGTTTGTTACCGAACTGTTACAAAATTGAACAGGAAGTGGCAAACGTTAGGAACTGGCTAACGTTAGGATCTGGCTAACGTTAGGAACTGGCTAACGTTAGGAATTGGCTAACGTTAGGAACTGGCTAACGTTAGGATCTGGCTAACGTTAGGAACTGGCTAACGTTAGGAACTGGCTAACGTTAGGAAGTGGCTAACGTTAGGAATTGGCTAACGTTAGGAATTGGCTAACGTTAGGATCTGGCTAACGTTAGGAACTGGCTAACGTTAGGATCTGGCTAACGTTAGGAACTGGCTAACGTTAGGAAGTGGCTAACGTTACGAATTGGCTAACGTTAGGATCTGGCTAACGTTAGGAAGTGGCTAACGTTAGGAAGTGGCTAACGTTAGGAAGTGGCTAACGTTAGCACCTGAGGCTAACAGCCGCCACAGCTCCCCGCTAAACCAGCGACACCCCCGCAGAGTCTCCATTCACAAGTCACGCTTCTTTTAATGATACGTTTACACAGAACCGGACCACAAAACCAGCCACAACATTGTTTATCATTTTGTAAGTGTACTGCAGTACAGTGCCCGACAGAGCTCAATTCAAAAAGCGAAGCGCTGCTTTGCCTCCGTAAGGGTTTTCACATTTTAACCTGAGTATGGACTTGCAGGCAGTAAGCACGCACCAATTTTAACGAGTATTGCTGGCAAATAACTAAAAAATGTGAACAAATATGTTTTTTTTTCTCCATGAGGATTTCGGATCTGAAGCGTTAATGTTTGGAGCATGAGTTAGCCTAAGCATAGAAAGAACCATGTTTAATGTGTTTAAAAATGTTTAAATTATTCCTGCTTTGATGTATTTGATGTATAAAGATTATCTATCTATGCTTCGTTTTTCCTAATGATGAACAACTGTTTTCAACATTTCCGTTGACCTCTGACAGCACACTGCATGGCTATTTATGTGCTACTTTTTGTAAATAAAGGTAAATTTTGACCTGGCAGACATCAGCCAGGGTATACACTACGGCGGCCGATTTAGACAATCACGACGCGTTTGCGTAAATCAGATCAGATTGGCGTGCATGTGCAAAATCGGAAATATTTTTCTTCTATTTCCCACAGTTAACTTTATGTTGCATTGCTCACATTTAATCTTTGTCCGTCGCGGAGTTTATTTAGTTTACATATGTGTTGCTCGTCACTGCCAGCATGGAGCAGCTAGCTTAGCAGCTGTACAGCTGAATCATGGATGTATTATAGTAACTGGATAACGGACTGAACAATGGCGGCACGCCGATTTTTCCCAGTGGCCACTCGTGGTACTGCAACAAAAAATCCCATGGGGCCCAAAAAGCATTTTTCCCATAGGCCACAATGGTAAAAGACACGGCTGTAAAACTGTTGACAGGACGTCTTCAGCTTTAAACACAGCTAATTACTAATCTTTCTATTCAATATTTTTAATTCATGGACATTTAATCCGTCAATTATTTTTCAAAAGGCCATAAAAGCCACAGAAAAGTCTCTATTTCTCCGGTGACGTCACGGCTGTGCACATGCACTGCCGAAGCGCGGTCATGCTGTGTCGGGAGCGAGGAGGACGGCTGTTGACTTCAATATGATGGGAAAGCTGTTCGTAAAAGTTAAGTTAAAGTTAAGTTTCTTTTTTCTGATATCGAGTAACTTAATACATTTGTATTCTTAATGTTTGATATTACATGCATGATAGTTCCTGTTTTTAAACGTATTGTGACCTAAATCCTAATTAGCTCTAGGTTGTAGTTACGACCACCTGTTTAAACCACCTGATAGTGCGTTTTACTGGTTTATTTTATGTAAAGAGAGATTCAGCCCATGAATAGATCGGGGAAAGTGAGGGTGGCTTTTTTTTTTATTTGTTAATTTCTTATATTTTGGTTCACATTAGTTCACTTTTTGTTAAGTAGTTTAATCACACTGTTCACCCAGAGGGCAATAGAATTTTTTTTAATTAAAATATTTTGTCTTATGAGCTGCTATTCTATTTTCGTTAGTTCAAATAAAATATGAATAACAGTCTTGACGCATCGCTGTCAGTGATATTTTGTTATACATATACAGTTAAATATTTTGGGAGTGTTGAGCCATTTCATGACAGCGACACAATGTCGCCAAGTTAGGTAAAATAGCCTACAAAACCATTTTCAATCCCTAACGGAAATCACGATACATAAAATACATAACTACATAATAAATATAGAATGGTGATAACCCAAGTGGCCTAGTTTTCCTTAACATAGTCCTCAGTTTAAACAAAGTTTTTTTTTCTTTGTCAATTAAAAAACTGCAGCATTTAACAAAGTGAAATCCGGCAAAACACAAGAAAGGAACATTTTAAGAGACGCAATTGATAATCTTGGTGTCATCCAGGGAATAGCAGAAAAATAAAGAGAATATGCATGGGTAGCACAATGAAATAATGCATTAACAAGGACTTCTAACATTTATTACAAAAGACGTGCCTGAAATTATTCATGAATAAAGGTAGGAATTGTAAGTCATCGTGAAAATTTGACACGGGATTATACAAATATACAATATAGACTGACTTATATTGGGCTATTACGAATCCCATATAGAAATTCATCAGATTAAAACAAACCATCATTTTAACAATTACTACACAACTTTTTCCACGTATATTATATCATTACTTTACATCGAGGTCCGATCGTGTGCCGTAGAAAATCATCATCTGAGTTTGTACAGCTCTCATACTGCAGATTAATGTCGTGACCGCGCGTCGCTGGATCAGGTCACTGGGCTGCGCATTGCTCGTTCACAGTGACGTGAAGCATGATGGGAGGTGACACTACTGCGCATGCTCTATGGGCCCAATATGCGGAAGTAACCCGGAAGCCTGAGAACTTTTTCGGCGTATGCGCTGGGTGAGCAACTTCCATAGAAATGAATGGGCCGCCATTTTCAGTCCGTTATCCAGTTCTTATAATACATCCATGAGCTGAATTCATTAAAAGTATGCTAACCCCGCTTGGAATGGAGCTAACGTAGATACACCGATCTGGTTGAGCAGATTTAACTCGTTAGTTGTTTTGGTAAACGGTTAGTAGGACGGACTCCACCGCCACCTGGCTGCTGGTTAATGGTTAGCTGGAGTGTTTGGTTGTTAGCGTGTTACCGGCTCAGTTAGCTGACTGCTAGCAGGCGACCGTATATCAACATGGGAGACCTGTTGGATCAACATGACGTGGGTAAGAATAAAGATATGGAGCTCACAGATGTTTACTATAGAAGATAAGATGTGCTACTGTCAGCTAAAACGGTCTGTCATGCTAGTTAAACTGGACAATAAACGTGCATTTCACATAAAAGCAGCTTCTCGTCTGTATGAATGGGGCTGTACAGGTGTTGTAAAGGGTTTACACACATGGAAATTAGTTCCCTACATATGTGTGTATGTGTAAGATCTGATGCATTATAATGAGCATGTTCAGGAAGCCTTGATCTGATCTGAAAGGTGTTGTTTTCATTGTCCAGACTGTGTTTTCATGTCAAATAAATAGATGTGTTTTGCAGAAAAGGCCAAAAACTTCTGGACTGAGGAGGATGTGGACCAGGTTTTCAGTTGGGTATCTGAGTACCTGGACCACCTGAAGAGGGTGGTGAAGAAAAACACGGCCACAGATAAAGGTACGGACCGTGCTCAGCGTTGGTTTGACCCCCCAGCTTTTTAAAAAAGATTTTAGGTGGTCATTTCTGCTCTTCAGATAACTCTTCTTTCAGTCATTTTTTAGACCAGGACCCTTTCCTGGCACGTCTTTAGACCAGGACCGTCTCCTGGCACGTCTTTAGACCAGGACCGTCTCCTGGCACGTCTTTAGACCAGGACCGTCTCCTGGCACGTCTTTAGACCAGGACCGTCTCCCTGCACGTCTTTAGACCAGGACCGTCTCCCGGCACGTCTTTAGACCAGGACCGTCTCCTGGCACGTCTTTAGACCAGGACCGTTTCCTGGCACGTCTTTAGACCAGGACCGTCTCCCTGCACGTCTTTAGACCAGGACCGTCTCCCGGCACGTCTTTAGACCAGGACCGTCTCCTGGCACGTTTTTAGACCAGGACCGTTTCCTGGCACGTCTTTAGACCAGGACCGTTTCCTGGCACGTCTTTAGACCAGGACCGTCTCCCTGCACGTCTTTAGACCAGGACCGTCTCCTGGCACGTCTTTAGACCAGGACCGTTTCCTGGCACGTCTTTATCTCTACGGATGCACGCTGCTGACCTTCACGGCCAGAAATGTCCACGAACAAAAACTGCTGTAAAATCATATTTTTTCTGCAGACCTTCTCAAAACTACTACAACTTCAATAATTAAGACATTTAACCTTTTTAAAAACCCATTTAATTATCTCAATTATTAATTAGTCGTTAGAAAACACAGAACATGAATAATTGTCTTTATAATATCAGGAGGACGGGTCTGCAGGTTTGATTTTATCAGTATTTTATGTGGTATGAAAAACATCCTCTGATAACCTTTGCAACCAAAAAGTGACCCCGGCTTCCATTAAAAACCTTTCCAGTATAAACCGGTTCAGTCTTTAATGTCGTGGCGTTTCATTTGGAAGAAACGTGTCATATTTGACTTTTTTACTGGATTCCAGCAGATTGCACTAGTTTTACAGATGCTGGAAATTCTTGTTGTTCTTTTTGTTTTTTTGGTAGTTATGGAGACGTTTGACCACCAGGGGGTGCCAAGACTTTTTTGTATGTGTGTGTGTGTGTGTTTGTGCATGTGTAATAATTTCCTAATTAACATCAAACATCATATTAAGAATCAGAAATTCAGAAAACCCTTTTAGGGTCTCCTTGTCGTCCCCTGACACCATAACTGACAAATATTACCAGAATTTCCAGCATCTGACTACAATGTAAAACCAGTTTAATCTGGTATAATCTAGTAAAAAAGTTAAATATCATCACTTTTCTTCCAAAATGAAATGCAGACATTAAAGAAAGAACAATTTAAACTTGAATGATGGTGAAATTAAAACTTGTAGTTTTAATGGAAGTCAATGGGACATTTTTGACCCCGAAGGTCAACACTGGAAGTTTCTAATACTACATAAAAAATACAAATGCAGTCAGTTTTGTTGCAGATTTTTGACTCTAATCGCCAACAAACACCCGTCCTCCTCATATTCATTATATGGAAAATAATAAAAATTTTGTGGGGTTGCGTTTTAAGTCCTAATTCTAAATTAAAACAACTGAACTGACATTTAAAAGGTTAAGATTCTGAAAACGACTTGGTAGTTTTGAGCAGGTTTGATGATGTTTAAGGGATTTATGGGAAAAGCAGAGAAAATCTCATTTTCAGTGAGTTTCCAGCAGTTTTTTGCATCTGGACGTCTTCGGCTGCAACGGGCGCCAGAGGAACAAGAATGCGATGCGACGCTTCCTGTTCTGATGTTTGTGTTTCCTGTCCTTCCAGAGTACGTTCAGGCCTTCCGGCTGCTGGAGACTCTGGATTACTCCTCCTCGGTCTCCCTTCAGGACCAGGACTCCTCGGTGGTCCAGGTGGTCATCGGCTCAGGTGAGCTGCTGCCTGCGGAGTTCTCCCATCAAAGCTCGCCGTCCCCCTCTGGCTCCCCACCTCCCCCCATCGATGAGCCAGGCGGCTTGGTGGCGCCCCCCGCTGGCAGGGAGGAGCTGCTGCCTCCTCTGGCTCCGGTCCAGCTGGACTACAAGCCCCACTCCTGCTCCAAGGTAGAGAGGTGATGAAGAGTGTGATAAACATGGAAAGATGGAAACCAACATGGCTGCGGCTGTTTTCTCTGCAGGTCTGCCTGTCCAGGTTACCCAGAATGCCTCAGTCCACGCCTCCGTTCTGGGGTCAGAACCCCCTGAAGGTGCCGCTGCTCTGCGGCTTCAAGAGGCTGAGCGCCATGCCGCTGATGTCATCGCCGGGAGGAGAGGGAGGCTGGGACGAGAAGGAGGCGGACTGGAGCGACTGGGACGTCATTTATAAAACGCCGTGCGGGCAGAGCCTCCGTAACTATGACGACGTCATGTGTTTCCTGGTGGCCACGGAGAGCTACGACATGCTGCAGGTCGGTGGTTTTCATCACAGAGCCCAAACGTCGGAGTCAGCATTTTTAAAATATCACCACACGACAAAACGCGACACTTGTTTTCACTTCAGAGTTCCAGGTAATGAAGTTACATCTGAAACCAGCCACGTGATTCCTGATGTCATGATGCCGGCTCTTCAGCTCTGTGTTCTTTTAATTTAAGACATTTAATTCCTTTTATATCAGCTAGTAGGCGAATCATTTTTTTCTAGCCTTTGTAGGTCATTTGGGACATTTTTGTCCTCTGAGGTCTTTCTTAGCCACCATGTTGGTGGTGGTTCCTCCCCCGCAGGGTCTCGAGTATAATCAGCCTTTTGTATTTAAGCTGGATAATATTACATATTTAGATATATTGCAGTTTTGATTTGGGATTAATAAAGTATTTTTATTTAATTTTATAAAGCAGTTTTTCTTGTTGGGTTTAATTCTTTTCAGCAAAACCTCACGTGTGATTTTACAGAAATTCTTTATTCTGGACCTAAAACCGCACAGAAAGCCACAGCAGAGATAAACGAGATGTTTTCAACCAGCCATTTTTATAACTAAGGTAGCAAATAAAATAGTTTATTTAAAAAACTAATGTTTAAATGTAGAAAAGCTACAAAGTTATAAATTATTTAGATAAAAGTGCAGCAAAAAGTTGATTTTCTCTCAGTGTTTTTTCTTCATGCTTCGACTGAAGAAGCATTTTCCTAAACGAGATGTTTTCTTTTAAGGTAAAGACGCGCTGGTGCAGGTTTATGGGTTTGGTCATTATTTATTACAGTTTGTAAACGTTTCTTTCCGTGTTTCTGAGGTCTGTTCATGTTGTAATAAAGTTTTAACGCAGCTGTAAAATCCTGATTTTATCGTATCGAAGGGAAAACGTGAAAGTTGTCTCGTTTGTCCGATTCGTCCTGCTGCAGGTCGACTTCTTCACCTTCAACCCCTCCATTCAGTTGGACCCTCCCCCTGCGCCGGGCCCTCACCACCCGGAGCAGGACCTGAGCCGGGGGGCGGAGCCGACGCCGGTGGAGCTGTGCGTTGGCGTCGGCGGCGCCCGACCGGCCAACTTCCGTTACAGGAAGGACCGCTGGCCTCACGGCTGCTTCCTGAGCCGCGGCCCCACGCTGTTCCACGCCTGCTGCGACTGCGACGACGGCTGTAGCGACGTGGAGAGCTGCGCCTGCATCGCCATGACGACCGGGGGGCGGGGATACAGCCATCACCGGCTGCTGGAGGCTGTACCGTCGGGGTGAGAGCAGAATCACACAGATCGAAGAAAAGAGCTGCAGGCTGTTCGCATCCTAACTCCTCCTCTTCCTCCTTCCTGTCCTGTTCATCTTCCTCTACCTCATCTTCCTCCTCCTCCTTTGTCCAGGCTGTTTGAATGTGGTCCGTGGTGCGACTGCAACCGGTCTCGCTGCCAGAACCGACTGGTGCAGAGGGGCATCAGAGTCCGCCTTCAGGTCTTCCAGACCGCGGACCGCGGCTGGGGCGTCCGTTGCCGTGACGACCTGGACCGCGGCACATTCGTGTGCATCTACGCAGGTGAGACTAAAGCGGGTTTCGGGTATGACCCAGTACAGGACTCGGACTTGGTCTGACACGCTTTCCTGATCTGAGTCCAGGTGTGGTTCTACAGAGGGCCCCCAGTCCCAACGACCTGCCCCCCCCAAAGCTGTCCAGGGCCGACTTTCCGTCTGACGACGAGGTGGAGGTCGTCACGGAGTGGCTGGCCCCATCGGTGCTGGAGGGGCGGGGCAACCTGTTGGAAACGCCACCTCCTGTTTCCCCAGCAACACCCCTGCACGTCCCTGTGATCCAGAGACCGGCTGAATGCAACGCTGCACCTCCAGAGCTGGAGAAGGTTTGTGTCTGGCTTATCCCCTAACAGGAACCAATCAGAGGGCAGAAACTTTGGTGACATCAGCAGCGAACAGGAAGTGAACATTAAACGTTGTTGCTGGTTTATTTGTTCGTTGTTTTCTTTGATAATAAAAGTAAAAGTGTCGTTCAGGTCCAGGTGGTGATGGTTGGAGGTCCAGAGTCCTCGTCTCCTCCTGCAGGTCAGTCTCAGCCCAACCCCAGCTCACCTGTAACGACTGAAATAAAGTAACGTTGTAAAACGTCGTCCATCAGGTGACCTGGATAACAAGAAGGTTGCCACGACAACAGCAGCCAAGGGCGTGAATGGCGAGTTGAGGGGCAGCCACCTGAGTCTGAAAAGAGCGGCGGTGATGGAGGACGTTTGCTTCGTAGACGGCAGCAAGGAGGGAAACGTGAGCCGGTTCATCAACGTGAGTCCGGTTATCTAATGGTTTCATTTACTTTTCTTTGCATGTTAATGTTGGAAAACATTTAATTTATTTACTTTCCCATTAACACGGCTTCTCATGATCCAGGCAGTAAAAGTTACATTTTTACTTTGATCAAATCGCCCGTCATTTCCTTTTTAATCTAAAGAACGTTTAACAACTATTTTCAAAGAATTCAGTCGCTTCAGCTTATTCAATATTAATTAATGTTAATTTGTTTTTAAGATTTTAACTTATTCTGTTTTATTTATGTGTGTTTATGTTTTTCTGGTTATTGTTTATTTATTTGAGTTTTATTTGATAATTTTATGAGAGTTCTACTGATCCTGTTAGATTGAAGATGGATGGAGTTATGGATGATGGATGGAGTTATGGATGATGGATGGATGGATGATGGATGAATGGATGATGGGTGGATGATGGATGGATGATGGATGGATGGATGGAGTTATGGATGATGGATGGATGATGGGTGGATGGATGATGGGTGGATGGATGGAGTTATGAATGATGGATGGATGGAGTTATGGATGGATGGATGATGGGTGGATGGATGGAGTTATGGATGATGGATGGATGGATGATGGATGGATGATGGGTGGATGGTAGGGTTGGGCGATATGTAAAATTTTTTCAATCGCCTATCGCCAGTCCAGCAAATGGCGATAGGCGATATATTCGCGGACGTGACGTCAGAACTTTTTTGCGCGCTGAACACCTGTTGAAGCAATTTAGAAGACAAAAATTCATTGGACTGAGTTTAAGACAGAAATCTTGTAAACGCAGTTGGCTACTAGGTTAAACGAAAAAAGAAGCCAGAATCTTTTTTGCACCACTGTGGTTATTTATTGTTTTAATGGAAGCGCACATGCTCCCAGCCCAAGGAGTTAATTTTATTTTCTATTGTTTTAGGTTAATCTATTGTTTCATTCACTTGGCCGAGTTTGAAAAATTGAATCACTGTAAAGACCCCATAAATAGGCTACAGTTATAGGTGAAAATAAAGAAGTTGGTCTTTGATTCCCACCATTGTGGTTATTGATTAAATAAACGTAATTAATTTCCGAGTAGCCTACTTCTGTCATTTTTTCTTTCTGTTAAGTTTGAGTAGCCTAAATTGGTGGAGGCAGGTCACAGGCGGGGTGGGAGGTTATGCACGGTCCTTTAGTGTGTGCGCGTGTGCACGAGACTTCTGAAAGAAGGCAGCACCAGGTATGGAGAGAGGCTGGATGATGGAAAAAAAAAAAAAAAAACTCCCGACACCTGCTGCACGAGCCACAGCGTGCGCCTGCGTTGTAGCTAACTAAACGTGTTGGCTCATGTACATACATACATATATATATCTCTCTTAATATCGCTCTTATATAAACGATCGTCGAATGGCTCAGCCTATCGTCGATGGTCGATACATTCGTTCAATCGCCCAACCCTAGTGGATGGATGGAGTTATGGATGATGGATGGATGGATGATTGATGGATGGATGATGGGTGGATGGATGGAGTTATGGATGATGGGTGGATGGATGGAGTTAAGGATGATGGATGGATGGATGATAGATGGATGATGGGTGGATGGATGATGGGTGGATGGATGGAGTTATGGATGATGGGTGGATGGATGGAGTTATGGATGATGGGTGGATGGATGGAGTTATGGATGATGGATGGATGGAATTATGGATGATGGATGGATGGATGGATGGAGTTATGGCTGATGGATGGATGATGATGGATGGATGATGGGTGGATGGATGGAGTTATGGATGATGGATGGATGATGGATGGATGGATGGAGTTATGGATGATGGATGGATGGATGATGGATGGATGATGGGTGGATGGATGGAGTTATGGATGATGGATGGATGGATGATGGATGGATGATGGGTGGATGGATGATGGGTGGATGGATGGAGTTATGGATGATGGGTGGATGGATGATGGATGGATGGATGGATGATGGATGGATGGATGGATGGAGTTATGGATGATGGATGGATGGATGATGGATGGATGATGGGTGGATGGATGGAGTTATGGATGATGGATGGATGGATGATGGATGGATGGATGGAGTTATGGATGATGGATGGATGGATGATGGATGGATGATGGGTGGATGGATGATGGGTGGATGGATGGAGTTATGGATGATGGATGGATGGATGATGGATGGATGGATGGAGTTATGGATGGATGATGGATGGATGGAGTTATGGATGATGGATGGATGGATGGAGTTATGGATGATGGGTGGATGGATGATGGATGGATGGATGATGGATGGATGGATGGAGTTATGGATGATGGATGGATGGATGATGGGTGGATGGATGGAGTTATGGATGATGGATGGATGGATGATGGATGGATGATGGATGGATGGAGTTATGGATGATGGATGGATGGATGGAGTTATGGATGATGGATGGATGGATGGATGGATGATGGATGGATGATGGATGGATGATGGATGGATGGATGGAGTTATGGATGATGGGTGGATGGATGGAGTTATGGATGATGGATGGATGATGGATGGATGGAGTTATGGATGATGGATGGATGGATGATGGATGGATGATGGGTGGATGGATGATGGGTGGATGGATGGAGTTATGGATGATGGGTGGATGGATGGAGTTATGGATGATGGATGGATGATGGATGGATGGAGTTATGGATGATGGAGGGATGGATGATGGATG
The DNA here is from genome assembly GCF_017639745.1 of Melanotaenia boesemani. Taxonomy (NCBI): domain Eukaryota; kingdom Metazoa; phylum Chordata; class Actinopteri; order Atheriniformes; family Melanotaeniidae; genus Melanotaenia; species Melanotaenia boesemani. The sequence continues at coordinate 1,724,983 of NC_055705.1, read as the reverse complement.
GATGATGGGTGGATGGATGGAGTTATGGATGATGGGTGAATGGATGATGGGTGGATGGATGGAGTTATGGATGATGGGTGGATGGATGGATGGATGATGGATGGATGATGGGTGGATGGATGGAGTTATGGATGATGGGTGGATGGATGGATGGATGATGGATGGATGATGGGTGGATGGATGGAGTTATGGATGATGGATGGATGGATGATGGATGGATGATGGATGGATGGATGGAGTTATGGATGATGGGTGGATGGATGGATGGATGATGGATGGATGATGGGTGGATGGATGGAGTTATGGATGATGGATGGATGGATGATGGATGGAGTTATGGATGATGGATGGATGGATGGAGTTATGGATGATGGATGGATGGATGATGGATGGATGATGGGTGGATGGATGATGGGTGGATGGATGGAGTTATGGATGGATGGATGATGGATGGATGATGGGTGGATGGATGGAGTTATGGATGATGGGTGGATGGATGGAGTTATGGATGATGGGTGGATGGATGGATGGATGGATGATGGATGGATGATGGGTGGATGGATGGAGTTATGGATGATGGGTGGATGGATGGATGGATGATGGATGGATGATGGGTGGATGGATGGAGTTATGGATGATGGATGGATGGATGATGGATGGATGGATGGAGTTATGGATGATGGGTGGATGGATGGATGGATGATGGGTGGATGGATGGAGTTATGGATGATGGATGGATGGATGATGGATGGATGGATGGAGTTATGGATGATGGATGGATGGATGATGGATGATGGATGGATGGATGGAGTTATGGATGATGGATGGATGATGGGTGGATGGATGATGGGTGGATGGATGGAGTTATGGATGATGGATGGATGGATGATGGATGGATGATGGATGGATGGAGTTATGGATGATGGATGGATGATGGATGGATGGATGATGGAGTTATGGATGATGGATGGATGATGGATGGATGGATGGAGTTATGGATGATGGATGGATGATGGATGGAGTTATGGATGATGGATGGATGATGGATGGATGGATGGAGTTATGGATGATGGATGGATGATGGATGGAGTTATGGATGATGGATGGATGGATGGAGTTATGGATGATGGATGGATGATGGAGTTTAATATTTTTTAGTTTAAATAAATTTGTATAAAATTTATATATTTTTAATCTTATTTGTTCTAAATATTTTTCCTTCAGATTTTAGAATTATTTCTGTTTTTTTTTACTCTGCTATTTTCCGGTATTTTCCAGACGCCGGGTTTTGTCTCCGAGCTGTTTCCGTAGTAACTTGGTTGCTGAGTTTCTGATGCTGACATCTTGATCTTTGATCTGCAGCACAGCTGCCAGCCGAACCTGTTCATCCAGAACGTCTTCACCGACTCCCACGACCCCGACTTCCCCGTCGCTGCCTTCTTCACCAGCAGGTGAGGAAGACGAGTCGGATTCTCGCGACTCTTGTTGTTACTGCTGGTCGTTGTCATGACTACTGTGTGTTTTCCATGTCAGGGTGGTGAAGGCCGGCACCGAGCTCACCTGGAATTACTGCGCTGATGCAGACGCCGCCGGGCAGAAACAGGAAGTACCGTGTCTCTGCCATAGCGACGGTTGCCGTGGATGGCTTCACCTCGAGGAGAACCTGTGTGACGTCTGTGATGCTGAAGGTGCTGCAGGGATGGAGGCTTCCTGATTCTCTGCACATCTAAATGTAGTTTTGAAGTAAAATTCACTTTTTCTACTGAAGTTTGTAATAAAATATTTTCAGATTTAACTCAAATCAGACTGAGATGTTTTATTCAGTAAACGTGAAGTACAGTAAAAGACCATTTTCTTATAGTTATTAAATTAAAGGACACGGTGAAAGAAGCAGCAATGTGAACTAGTTTGTGGAAAGCATGGACGGCGTGTCCTGCAGACTAAAGAGGAGAGGGAGCATCCAGCTTGTTATCAGTGGACAGGTGAAAAGCTGCATCTCTGATGGGATGGGGCTGCATTAGTGCCTATGGCGTGGGCAGCTTCCACATCTGTGAAGCTCCATCAATGCTGAAAAGTACATGGAGGTTTTAGAGCAACATCTGCTCCCATCCAGACAACGTCTCTTTCAGGGAAGACCTTGCAGATTTCAGCAAGACGATGCTGAACCACATCCTGCATCCATCACAGCAGCATGGCTTCACAGGAGAAGAGTCCGGCTGCTGAACTGGCCTGCCTGCAGTCCAGACCTTTCACCAGTACACAACATCTGGAGCATCATGGAAGCAGAAATCCAGCAACCAAAGTCCAGGACTGTAGAGCAGCTAGAATCCTGCATCAGACCAGAATGGGACGACATTCCTCTCCTAAAACTCCAGCAACTGGTCTCCTCACTTCCCAGATGTTTCCAGACATGTTAGAAGAAGAGATGCTACACCAGGGTTTAACTTTTAAAGTTTCTACTGTTAAAGTTCCCAGTTTTGACTTCTTATGAATTTTTTAATAGAAAAATATTTTCATATTATTCTATTTTGTTTTTCCAAATGTGATTAAACTTTCTCTGTTTCATATAGTTTATAATTTCATTTGTCGCGTTTTCTTAAAACCCACACAGCGCTTTTATTTGAGAAGGCGCTTGCTTCCTGTCATCATTGTTCCTGCTTTTAATGTGAAACTCCAGACCGGAAGCTATGTGGTTGTTTATATCGGCTCCTCTCTTCCGACTCACCGACTGTCCTCCAAACAGCGACACCGACCATGAGCGCTCTCCTTCGCCCCGTCCTCCTCCTCCTCCTCCTCCTCGGGCTCTCCTCGGCCTCCGTCTGCAGGTTCCAGATCCCTCCGCACGACCAGGTGGCCCAGGTCGCGCGCTTCATTGCCCACCACTGCAACTGGGCCTCCATGGCCACGATATCCACTCACAAGCCGGTGGTGGGTCAGCCGTTCTCCAACGTGTTCTCGTTCAGCGACGGACCCCCCGGGACCAGCTCCGGGGTGCCCTACATGTACTTGACCCGCATGGAGATCTCCGTCCAGGACCTGGAGGTAACTGCACGAGACCACAGGGGTTCTCCACAAAACTTTATTTAAAACATTTACCCCGCTGTACAGGCAAAATAAAAAAGTTTTAAATCTGCTCATCTGATTCACTAATTCAACAGGTTAACAATAGAAACGTAGTTCATGTCATTACGTCTGATGTCACGTAACTCGGCATTACTCAGCAGGTTCTACACACAGTGACTCAGCAGTTTGCGGTCACGTGACATTAAGCAGCAGTTTCAGTCACATTTTAATGACTCAGCATCGAACTGCTGACACAGTTAAATAAATAAATAAATCTTCTTTTTTTCAGTCTGATCATTTTAATAAAATAAAATATTTAACTAATTCTTGCAGGAAACTAGTTTTATTTTAATTTAAATCTTTCATAATATTAATAAGTAAAATCTTCAAGCTTTAATTATTTTTCCTGTTCTTGTCGATGTAAATAACACTTGTCTTTGGCGGGAGGTCTGCTGGATGAGGCGTCTGCGTTGCCATGGTTACTGCGCGGTCATGTGACCTCCTGGCTGATGTGGGACATCCAGTGACAGAAATAAAGCGTCTAATTGTGGAGAATAAGGAGCAGAGTTTCTTCTTGACAAAGTTGCTGAAGTAAATGTCAGCCATTACGACCTGTGCTTACCTGTGAGGAGCACGCCTCACCTGTCCGGCCCCCTCTCGTCTCTGCAGGTGAACCCTGAGGCGTCGCTGTCCATGTCTCTGGCTCAGACCGATTACTGCCGCCAGCAGGGCTTTGACCCTCAGAGTCCGCTCTGCGCCCACATCATCCTGTCAGGATCCGTGATCCAGGTACACACACATAAACACACACATCTGTTCCCACCTGTGTTTCATTCTAACCGCTCGCATGCCCCGCCCCCTTCCTGCTGACCAGGTGAACGGGACGGAGGCGGACTTCGCTAAGAAAGCTCTGTTCAGCCGACACCCAGAGATGATCGACTGGCCGACGGACCACGACTGGTTCTTCGCCAAGTTCAACATCACTCAGGTACCAGCACATCAGCTCTGACATCACAGCTGCTCGGCCAATCAGATGGCAGGAAGTGCTCCATGTTCCTGTTCTCCTGTGTCCAGGTGTGGGTGCTGGACTACTTTGGGGGGATAAAGACGGTGACTCCAGAGGATTATTTCCAGGCGCCGCCACACAGGAAGTACTGATGGTGAGAGCTGCTGGTTGTTGTAGTTCTAAGCTTCTGCTTGTAGTCCTTCATGCCGGCTTCAGGAAGGACCTGAAGAGTCCGACCTGCTTCCTTTTTACAGTTTCAGGCTAATTTAACACCGAACATGAGACAGGAAGTCTTTTTGTTTTCAAAGTATAATTTTTCATAGTGAATTAGAATAAATCTCTTTAGTTTAACATGCTAAAATCAGTCACTGCTGCCACTTAAATTATATATTTAGTTGTTTTTGTAATTGTGAAAATTAGCCTTTTGAATGTTTAGATTTTCTGATACATTAGATTTTTATTTGCATCAGACTCGGCGTTTATGTTCTTAAACTACGTTTTCTGTTATTTTACTCATTTCAACATGTATCTTTACTTATTATACATTTTATATAAATTCTATCATTAATTTGATTGTTTTTCTTATAAACATTATTTTATTTCACTTATAAATTCATTTTAAAACAAATTATTTTATTTTTACTGCTTTAAAGTGAAATTTTGGATGTTGAATCAAAGCGTGATCACGTGTTGAGATAAACGAATCATTACTTTAAGTTTATTCAGTTTTCTGGGTTAAAACCTGTAAATTTGTACAACACAGTAATTCTTCTTTTTTTAAGGAACATGGCCAGAAGTCACGTTTAAGACATTTTCACTCAGATTTGAAGTATTTTCTATCAGAAGAAGAAGAGTGGAGGCAGGTTTTAGTATTTTATGTCAGAATTTTCAGTGTTTGCTGTCTTTTGTCTTGTTTCTGTTCAGGAATCAAACGCTCGGCATGTGGTCGGTGGACCAAGACGACGTCCATGCGATGCTGACGCCTTCTTCGGGAGCTCACAGATTATTTTTGTATCAACGTTTTCACGTCTCGGATCAGCGATCAGAACCGTTTCTGATCAGTTGTGTGATTATTTTTCTGTGAAGGGACAGTTGTTGTGCTGGAGTTTGTCCACTAGAGGGAGCCAGCAACAGCTTTAAGAGCCATAAGAAGCACTTTATAGTTCAGACTTTCAGCTTTTACTTTCTTTTATTATGTTCATATAAACTAACAAAGCTGTGTTTGCTTTTCTTCTTCTCTGGTTTTCATCGCGTTAAAGGACTAATGTGTGATTGACAGGATTTTCACCTTCTCCTGGTTTTTGGCTCCAAACTGCCAGACATCCAGGTTCAGAGAAGATTCAGAGAACATCAGAATTTACTTCCAGTTTTTTCAACCTTTCAGAGTTTCTCCCATGACCATGACCTACCATGGCCGTTTGACCTGGCGGGTGGTCTGTTTTTTTAGTAAAACTTCACGTTGAAAACTTGACGTGTTGCAGCATTAAACAGCTTCAAATTTTTATTTTAATATCTGGAGAAAACCAGTGCCTAAATTATTTTATGCTGCGTGTGGGCGGGGCTATATGTGGGCGGGGCTATATATGGGCGGGGTTTGTGTGTTTTTATACTAATTAACTTGACGTCCTGCTTTTCATACAACCAGCACTGTGACATATTACTTTTTGAGAAAATAAATATTTGTTTAAAACAACTTGTTCTCCTTTTTTCCACAAACTCTAAACAAACACTTTTAATCTGTATGAAAATGTCTGTACTTCTACAATCATACATCACACACACATGGCGGAATCTGCAAGGAGCAAGTAGAGGTTTAGTGTCTCACCTCAACATGAGCTTTCTGGCCGGAAATCGAACCAGCAACCTTTGGGCAACAGGACGACCGCTCTACCCACTGAGCCATGCTGCCCTGTGCTTTCTTAATGGTTTCTTCCAGAAGTGGAAAATTTTGAATATGTGTTATTTCTTTAGTCTTGGTCCAAACACTAGCGCCTGTTTCCTTATTAAAGTTTAAAAAACTCAGTTTCCAAACGTACCGACAGTCAAATCAAAGTCAGATTTACACAAAAACGTTTGATAAGATTTAATGTAGGAGTTCCAGATCAACACCAGCAGCAACTTCACCAAAACGCGAGTAAAATCTCAGTAAAGCACAAACTACTGATTAACACATCCTGAAAATAAATTTTACCAGCACCACAACGACCATCTGAGCCTCGACTGGAGGCCGGGTTCGCCACGCCGGCTTCCTCCGGTCCAAAGACCTGCATGTGGGCTTATCTGGTCCCCTGTGAGTGACTGGTTTCTGGTCCAGTGTGGACCAGTCTGGACGCTGCTGGGACAGACTCTAGTCCCCAGGACTATGTGAGTGGAAGTGGGGTGAGTAAACGATTGGATTCCCCTCCCAGAATAATCCAGGACCTTCTGATGGTGTGAGCTGATGCCAGATTTATTTCCCAGAAATATTGTTATAATAAATAATCAAGCAAACACTTGGTTCCATGTTTACGGGGTTAAAGTTTTGTTGTTACAGCACTAAAGCAGTCATTTACCTCAAACTACAAAGACTGAAAAGCTGACGTTCGCTACCAAAAGTTTTACTTTTCTCTGCTGTTTTTTCCAGTTTCCTACAGCTGAATACTGAATAAACTACGGTCGTCATGCTCGGCTACACCCTGGCTGCTCCATCTCGACTCCACCAGGTTTCATGTTGGTTTGGTACTTTTCTTTTTTACCTCTGTGTCTTTATCAGGCTCTTAAAGCCTGAAACAATGTTCAGGCAAAGTTACAGGAGAACAGGAGGATGTTTTAAACACTTTTACTGACTCTGTTCATCTTGCAGAGTCACAGGTAGAAAAAATAAAGGCAGAATTTGTGGTGAAAATGTTGGATGAATGTGAGCGTTGTGCAGGAAGAAGACGCATGAAGAGGAGAAGGTTGAAACTCTTCCACAGTGATTGAGGGGACTGGTTAATGAAACGGCTGAAAGCTACGAGGACACAGAGGAACACTGAAAGTGCAGTAAGTTTACACGAGTATGAATCCAGCTGCAGAAACAAAACGTTTGCTGATCTTTAAGTAGCTAAATATTTTCCTGCTTCTTAAAATATTCAGTTTTCTGAGATAAACAAACCCATTAAACATCTGTGCTACACCACCGACACGAAAGCTGCTAGAAACTGAGAAGCAGGCAGAAAGATTTTTAAGATTTGTCCTCAGTAACAGCCTGAACAGCAAAAACAACTAAACAAAGAGACGCTGAAGCTGAGTGTGTTTCCGTGTGTTGGTGTGTGGGAGAAAGGTTTTCTAAGCAGCTCTTCACCACTTCCTGCTTCGCTCAGCTTCTCAAAGGAAGACGCAACCTTCACTGGTCGCTTTGCTGCTCGAACCAGGCTGAAGAAACGCTGCGTTTGCTGGGATGGAGCTCCAGAAGTGGCTGTCTGGCCTGGTGGTCTTCGCCTCGGTGCTTCCCTCAGCCGGTAAGACTCACCACACACGAGGAAAGGTTTGGCTCCACGAAATCAGCAGAAAGAGATTCACAACTAGACTGGTGCCTTTTAGAAAAGAGTTTAAAGAAACACAATTACTGGCAATATTTTAACATTTATGCTGGTTCTGGATTACAAACTATATTTAGTTTGTTTATAAAAAATACTTTTTTTTTACAAAACTACAAAAAATCTTTAAAAATATGCATCCGTTGATGATCCTGCAGATAAGGAGACTTTTAAGAGCTCAAAGTTGTAACCCTGAAAATGGAGAAAACAAACTAAAGCTTTATGTTCTGTAGTTTTAAAGATAGTTTTAAAAATCATCTTGTTTTTAAATTCTTGTAGAGAAAAACTCAAGCAGAAAATGAAAAAAGTGCGTGAGGGTTCCAGCGGCCACATTTCAGGTCTCAGCTAATCTGAAAAGTTACCGTCAACATTTCTTTAGGTTTAACTGCATTTCTTTCTCCCTCCGGCTCACAAAGCTTTTCGCATCTTTCAGCTAACATTCAAACTTTGGTTAAATGTTTAAATGTGGATTATTTCCAAACTAAAAAGACAAAGCCGGCTTTCATCTGAATGTAACCCCGTTTTATCTTGTTAATGTTTTATTTTTAAACACAAACATGTTATTCTGCTACAAAAAGTGCACTGTTAAAGATTTTTTCCATCTTGTCAAACTCTCGTATTTAGTTGTGGGTTTTACCGCGAAACATCTGTGAGTCACAAGCCTGGAAGAAAGACGAGACAACAAGACTATTTATCCTTTAAAATTCACTAAATTAAAATGGACATAACAGGACCGCTTTACTTCTACTACTACCTACTACTACTACCTACTACTACCTACTACCCGCTAATACCTATACCTACTACCTGCTAATACCTACTACCTAGTACTACCTACTACCTGCTACTAACTAACACGGGTAAACAAAGGTTAGATGTTTAGGAGCTGCAGCTGTTAAACACAATTTTAATGTGCTCAATATGTTTTGAGAAGTTTTAATTATCTGGCTTTTAAAGCATTAAATTAACAAAACCTTCCGACACTGAATTTAAATTTTATCCATTAAAGAAAAAATTAAAACACTCTAAATTAGACCATCAACACCTGCTGAAATCAGCCAATATGACGGGAAGTGAATACCAGTTCAAACCAGTTTGAGCATTTAAACCATCATGGATTTCGAAGTCTTGTAGAAACCAAACGTTAACACTGAATTTCAGGTTACGCAGCCAAAGACAACGTGTGTTGGTGTATTTGTTACGTCAGATTTGTTTTTGGTGGCTTAACCTGGTAAATGCTGAATATAAATCCATTCAAAAGAGAACAAGAACCACCTCATCTTAAAGTCAGCGGTAAATACCGGAATAAACATTAAAACAACTGTTGAAACGCATCAAATGACAGCTGAGAGCCTTTAAATCAAGTTTAAACCAGCAGAAGTCTTAAAACAAGTCACGAGTCACAAGTCACAAGTCAGCCGCTTTCATTAGTCACTTAAGACTTGAAATTTGTAGGAGAAAACACAACTTCCAGTTTCTTCTGTCCTGGTCCACATCTGTATGTCCCGGTCCACATCTGTATGTCCTGGGCCACATCTGTATGTCCCGGTCCACATCTGTATGTCCTGGGCCACATCTGTATGTCCCGGTCCACATCTGTATGTCCTAGTTCACATCTGTATGTCCTGGTCCACATCTGTATGTCCTAGGTCACATCTGTATGTCCTGGGCCACATCTGTATGTCCTGGGTCACATCTGTATGTCCTGGGCCACATCTGTATGTCCTGGTCCACATCTGTATGTCCAGGTCCACATCTGTATGTCCTAGTTCACATCTGTATGTCCCGGTCCACATCTGTATGTCCCGGTCCACATCTGTATGTCCTGGGCCACATCTGTATGTCCTGGTCCACATCTGTATGTCCTAGTTCACATCTGTATGTCCTGGGCCACATCTGTATGTCCTAGTTCACATCTGTATGTCCTGGGTCACATCTGTATGTCCTGGGTCCTATCTGTATGTCCTAGTTCACATCTGTATGTCCCGGTCACATCTGTATGTCCTGGTCCACATCTGTATGTCCTAGTTCACATCTGTATGTCCTGGGCCACATCTGTATGTCCTAGTTCACATCTGTATGTCCTGGGCCACATCTGTATGTCCTGGGCCACATCTGTATGTCCTAGTTCACATCTGTGTGTCGTGGTTCACATCTGTATGTCCTGGTTCACATCTGTATGTCCTGGGCCACATCTGTATGTCCTGGTTCACACCTGTATGTCCTGGACCACATCTGGTCCCTCCCAACACCTGCTTCTCAGCTGCTGTTTGTGGCATTTGGTCCACACAGGACCCGTCTCAGCCCACGTCAGACCCAGTCCTGGCTTTAGTACCACGTCTGCCTGATCCGAGAGGACCGAAGAAAACTAACTAAGCCTAAATACGTCCGAATTTCCACCAATCAGGTTGGTTTGGAAATGGATGCACCTGTTGAAACGGATCAAAATGTGGACCATCAAAGAAACCAGTTAAACTAACAAAAAGACACTGAATACCAGTTTAAAGAACAAAGTTACCTTTAAACCAACTAAGTCAACCTGTTATATAAACTACACGATGTTTAGAGCTTAAATTCCAGTTTAAACCAGCAACAGTTCAATAGATACCAGCGTGGACCAGCATGGACCAGCGTGGACCAGTATGGACTAGTATGGACCAGCATGGACCAGCGTGGACCAGTATGGACTAGTATGGACCAGCGTGGACCAGCATGGACCAGCATGGACCAGTGTGGACCAGCATACACGTTAAATTCTACCGGTTTATTTACAGGTGCATTATTAAAACAAGCGCTGCTGTAAATGTGGAGGAAGAAACTCGGTGAGTTTGTCTTTGGTGAATAAACTTCATGAGAAAACGTCTTGGCAGCAGCTCATCGGAGGCGGATTTTTAGCCCTCGTATCTTCAGTGTTTCCATCTTTAGAAAAACCTGAACTACTCAACATTAAACTGAGCATTACTTTTAACAAAAATATGCTTTTAAAAGGAAAAGTTAGGCAGCCAGCGTCTTTTAACCGGTCGTGGAGGATTTAGTTTCGTGTTTTGTTAAGTGATGATGGCGCTATAATAATAATAATAATAATAATAATAATAATAATAAAGATAAAAATAAGAAGAGGAGGAAAAAAAATATTTTTTTATACTAGTTTTAAAACAATGTTTAAATAAATGATGGGGTATGGAAAGTATAATAAAAAGAAAAAATCCAAACTACATAAAATAATCAGTCCAATTTTAAATAAACAAGAAGTATAATTAAAAATGTTCACTTAAAGCTTCCATAGTTAAAGAAAACAATAACATCCAGAAAGTTTGGACGCCTTCAAACTGCGTAAAAGCTCAGCTGTAACTTCTTTCTTCTAAATGTAAAAATCAGGGAGTTTATTCATCGGTAAACAGATGTTTTTCTGCTGATGACGCGGTACGATTAGGCAGATTTAACCAGACCAGCAGCTTCGTCCCAGTAAAAGCAGAGTTGTTAGTTTTTCTGTTGCTAGTGAAGAATTAATGAAGACACATGAAAAAGCTCCAGGTCTGCCTAAACCAAGCAAACATTTTCAGGTTAATACCGATGCAGATTCCATGTGTGAACGTGATCGCTTGTACAGACGAGGTCTCCAAAGTGGACATGTTGGCTCCATCTGGAGGGGCGTAGCATTTTTTCTTCTGGACGTGGGGCGAGTGCGAGGTGTGGAGGGGATGCTGCAGGCCTGGATGTGTGAAGCTGACCACAGAGGGCAACCCTGGCTCAGGAAGCAGCTCTGTGGCTGTGGCAGAAATATCTTCCCCACACCGAGCCGGGCTGCTTCTCCTGATAAAGGACCAGAAACGACCAGGAACGAGCTGCATGGCTGCTGCTTGTGTTGATCAGCCTGGCAGCCATGTTTGATAAAAAGATGGAGGGAACTGATGTGGTGCAAAGAGGTGAAGCTGAGCAGAAACGGTGCTTTCACGTGGCGGCGTCCTGGATTCAGGCTCAGGTGTTGAGGGGTAAACTGCCAACTGTGAAACCACAGAAACATTCAGAGCATATTTCATGTTTTCTCAGGCTGCTGACGTGCAGCACCGTTTCTTTTAAATCTTCATGACTGTAATCTTTTCATATCGGAGCCATCGTAGCGTTATCATCCAGCTGAGAGGACGGTCATGAACAGATAAATGCTGCTCTGACTTATCTCTGGATCAGCATCACTCAAAATGTCAAGCGTTTCCCAACTTCGACTAATTATGTCAACGTTACTTCAGAGTTGCGTAATCCTCGTGTTTAATACTTGTTGAAGCATAAATGATACAGTCTGAGTCCAAAACAGATTCTAAGCAGCTGAAAGTCGGGATCTTTAATCTTCATCCCGGTCTGGAACGTTCTGTCATTTCTTTCAGTCTTTCAGGAAAAGGTCTCCAGACGTCTTGAAAGACTTTCCAGAGATCTTCTCTTGTTCCATTCTCTGTCCAGAAGATCCCCCACTGCTTCAGTAATGTTGAGGTCTGGTTCTGGGGAGAATCCATCCCTCCGTCGGACCTGGTGAGGTCCTGGTTCTGGAGAGAACCCGTTCCTCCATCGGACCTGGTGAGATCCTGGTTCTGGGGAGGATCCATCCCTCCATCGGACCTGGTGAGGTCCTGGTTCTGGGGAGGACCCATCCTTCATGGACTGATACTTAATCTGTGTGACTGGACCTGGTCCCAGCTGACTCGTAGTTTTAATAAAAACGTAGTCCTGTTCTGTGTTGCCGCCATTTTTCAAGTCTTCCCTGAAACCCTCATGCGGTTCAACATTCTCAGAGACGACATCCACCACAGAGACCATCAGTGTGGACGTGCTTGTGTTTCCCTCCTGATCCGATCGCCATCTGCTTGGAATTCTTTCCTATCAAGGCCGATCGGATCAGCTGACATGTTTACACGATGAATTTTATTCTGACTGGATGTTCGATGGGATCAGAAGAGCTCCAGGAGTGTGTCTCAAACCGTGAACTTACATGAGTGCAGTGGAAGGTAGTGTGTAGGTAGTGTGTAGTGTGTAGGTAGTGTGTAGGCAGTGTGTAGTGACACGATCGTGGGTAAGTGCTGATCCAAATTGAGCACTAACGTTCTGAACTTACCGATAGTGACGTACCAGCTTTTGACGGTGATTCTTCTGCTGCCTTAATTTACAGAATGAATTTCCAACTCTTGATTTTACTTTGTTTACTCCTTACTTAACCCCACCTGTAAACTTGGTTTTACTTTGTTTACTCCTTACTTAACCCCACCTGTAAACTTGGTTTTACTTCGTTTACTCCATACTTAACCCCACCTGTAAACTTGGTTTTACTTTGTTTACTCCTTACTTAACCCCACCTGTAAACTTGGTTTTACTTTGTTTACTCCTTACTTAACCCCACCTGTAAACTTGGTTTTACTCTGTTTACTCCTTACTTAACCCCACCTGTAAACTTGGTTTGACTTTGTTTTCTCCTTACTTAACCCCACCTGTAAACTTGGTTTTACTTCGTTTACTCCATACTTAACCCCACCTGTAAACTTGGTTTTACTTTGTTTACTCCTTACTTAACCCCACCTGTAAACTTGATTTTACTTTGTTTACTCCTTACTTAACCCCACCTGTAAACTTGGTTTTACTTCGTTTACTCCTTACTTAACCCCACCTGTAAACTTGGTTTTACTTCGTTTACTCCTTACTTAACCCCACCTGTAAACTTGGTTTTACTTCGTTTACTCCTTAAATAACCCCACCTGTAAACTTGGTTTTACTTCGTTTTCTCCTTACTTAACCCCACCTGTAAACTTGGTTTTACTTCGTTTACTCCTTAAATAACCCCACCTGTAAACTTGGTTTTACTTCGTTTTCTCCTTACTTAACCCCACCTGTAAACTTGGTTTTACTTCGTTTACTCCTTACTTAACCCCACCTGTAAACTTGGTTTTACTTTGTTTACTCCTTACTTAACCCCACCTGTAAACTTGATTTTACTTTGTTTACTCCTTATTTAACCCCACCTGTAAACTTGGTTTTACTTCGTTTACTCCTTAAATAACCCCACCTGTAAACTTGGTTTTACTTCGTTTTCTCCTTACTTAACCCCACCTGTAAACTTGGTTTTACTTCGTTTACTCCTTAAATAACCCCACCTGTAAACTTGGTTTTACTTCGTTTTCTCCTTACTTAACCCCACCTGTAAACTTGGTTTTACTTCGTTTACTCCTTACTTAACCCCACCTGTAAACTTGGTTTTACTTTGTTTACTCCTTACTTAACCCCACCTGTAAACTTGATTTTACTTTGTTTACTCCTTATTTAACCCCACCTGTAAACTTGGTTTTACTTTGTTTACTCCTTATTTAACCCCACCTGTAAACTTGGTTTTACTTCGTTTACTCCTTACTTAACCCCACCTGTAAACTTGGTTTTACTTTGTTTACTCCTTACTTAACCCCACCTGTAAACTTGATTTTACTTTGTTTACTCCTTATTTAACCCCACCTGTAAACTTGGTTTTACTTTGTTTACTCCTTATTTAACCCCACCTGTAAACTTGGTTTTACTTCGTTTTCTCCTTACTTAACCCCACCTGTAAACTTGGTTTTACTTCGTTTACTCCTTACTTAACCCCACCTGTAAACTTGGTTTTACTTTGTTTACTCCTTACTTAACCCCACCTGTAAACTTGATTTTACTTTGTTTACTCCTTATTTAACCCCACCTGTAAACTTGGTTTTACTTTGTTTACTCCTTATTTAACCCCACCTGTAAACTTGGTTTTACTTCGTTTACTCCTTACTTAACCCCACCTGTAAACTTGGTTTTACTTTGTTTACTCCTTACTTAACCCCACCTGTAAACTTGATTTTACTTTGTTTACTCCTTATTTAACCCCACCTGTAAACTTGGTTTTACTTCGTTTACTCCTTACTTAACCCCACCTGTAAACTTGGTTTTACTTTGTTTACTCCTTACTTAACCCCACCTGTAAACTTGGTTTTACTTTGTTTACTCCTTACTTAACCCCACCTGTAAACTTGGTTTTACTTCGTTTACTGCTTACTTAACCCCACCTGTAAACTTTGTCGCATCCAACACAGGACCCTCCTCGGGCTGAACATGAATTAGAACGTCTGCTTATTTATTTTAAGGTATATGACCTCCTACATGCTGCCTAATAGCAGCGCCGCTCCGTTAATATACGTTTTTTAGGACAATCCATCCAAGTTCTTCCAAAATTACATTAACATACGTGTTTGCATGTCATCATACTTTTATGCTATCAAATGCCTTTTAAAAGGCCTCATTAGTGAAACAAAGAACCGTGGCCTCCACTGTATTAATCTATCTCAGTAGATAACAATAGAAACCATCAGCACACGTTCATGTGTCTTTGCATGTCTCCCCCATACTTGTTAGTATAAAGTGTAAAATACTAATAAAACAGCTTTTAAATAAAAAAAAAAAGATATCTTAACTGAATTAAAGTACTTTACATTATACATCTGTTTTCATTGGTGTTTATACTGATACCGTTCACGTCTGCAACAGGAAACCGATTATACTAGAAACCATCATTTAAAAAATGAAACGCAGTAATGAAGACGCTAAAACAGGGATGCAGAAAACATTTTATTTAAAATTTTTATTAAAACATTTCTCTCTTGCTGCCTCTTCTTCTCCACAGCAGCGTCCTAGCCCGCAGGTGGTAAATGCCTCAGTGCCACTGCTGGCTCGGTGGTTCGATGCCACAGTGACCTACAGTGAACACACAATGGCAGTTTATATAAAAACAAACATTATTATATATATGTAGTTTATGAGTACTTTGCAAACTCTTATCTAAAGTGATGTACAATCAGCTACGGCTTAGTCAGCAGTACCATGGAAACGGGCCGGTTCTTTAACCAGCGGTGTTTCCTAACCAGTTTTCAGATAAAGGACCATTTCGTTTACGCCAGAGACCCCGCAGTGCTTAATCTGGAGGTTCAACAATCAATATGGAACCTATAGCATTAATCATTTTTAACACTTATAGCCCATCTACATCCACGAAATCGGCTATAAAACTGCTAACATTTACGTTGCTAACTCTACTGCAGCCTCCAGCAAATGATCAGATCCATAACTGTCATCAGGGATAGAAGAGATAAGAAGCATGCTGCAGTTTATATTAGAATTACGATCAAATAACTTCATACTTACAAACAGTAGAAAATAGCCTCCGCCTGAGTCGGTACCACCATTATTCAGCTCTGAAAAACTGGCTGAAAGACCCGCCCCTTCTGCTACGTCAACAAGATGGCGTCCGTTTAGTGCGTGTAGTGTCCATCGTTTCACACTAGATTTTTGGCCGAGTTTTGGGCAGCATCCGGGTACTTTCAGTGTTTTTACTGACGTTTCTGTGTCAGCTCTCTAAGCACCTAAATGTAGTGTTGGAAGTATAGAAGTACGCGGATTGGGACACACCCCAGGTCTTTGCTGGATTTCAGATCCTGTTCCTCTGCTGTAGACAGTTTTTAGTCCTGACTCTTCTTCTTCTGTCCTCCACTTCGTCCTCTTTCTACACCAATGGAAAACCAGAACAGAACAACCTCCTTCACTGCCAGCCAATCGCAGAGCGTCTGTAAATGTCAGAGTGGTCATGTACAGTGGTGGTTTTTATTTGTTTGTAGCACTGTTGATCTTACTGGTTATCTTACTGGGATTTTTTACAGTGCTGTGGTGAAGCTGCTGCTGGTGAAACTCTACTTTGAACATTAAACTTTGGGGCATCATTGTGGACATTTTTGTCCAGTTGGGGAAATTTTATCTCCCAATCTGGCCGTCATTTTTCTGCATTGGTGTAAATGGAAAAATTCTCCAATAAAAAGTCAGTTGATAAAGTTTATAATTCAACTTTTAATTTAATTGTTTGATAGTTTGAATTGTCACCGTCCAATCAGATAGAAGTGTAAAGATATGGACAAAATTCACAACCACAACTTCAGCGTCTCGATGCAGTTCTGTGCTTTGCATCTGTGAACAGAGTTTTTACAAAAGAACTTTATTTTTGTTTTCACAAATACAAATCATTTTCCAGCCACACAGATCCTTTCTGCATATGTGCAAACTTGAATTTTTCAGGCAGATTGTTTTTACAGGGAGACCAGCTGATTTACAACTGCAACATATTTATGGCTTAATATTGAGCCCATAGTTTTCTCCGAGTCTGCAATAGGCATCTGCAGTGATGTGGACTCTGCATCGGTCTGTCGTGGTGAAGAAGGAGCTGAGCCAAAAGGCAAAGCTCTCGATTTACCGGTTGATCTACGTTCCTACCCTCACCTATGGTCATGAGCTGTTGGTAGTGACCGAAAGAACAAGATCACGAATACAAGCGTCCGAAATGAGTTTTCTGTGCAGGATGGCCGGGCTCTACCTACCTCTAAGGGAGTAGAGTCGCTGCTCCTCCACATCGGGAGGAGCCAGATGAGGTGGCATCTGCACCTATCCATCATCCCTGGATGGATGGATGGATGGAAGGATGGATGGAAGAATGCATGGATGGATGGAAGGATGGATGGATGGATGGATGGATGGATGGATGGATGGATGGAAGGATGGATGGAAGAATGCATGGATGGATGGATGGATGGATGGATGGATGGAAGGATGGATGGATGGATGGATGGAAGGATGGATGGAAGAATGCATGGATGGATGGATGGATGGATAAAAGGATGGATGGATGGATGGATGGAAGGATGCATGGATGGATGGATGGATGTATGGATGGATAAAAGGATGGATGGATGGATGGAAGGATGCATGGATGGATGCATGGATGGATGGATGCATGGATGGATGGATGGATGGATGTATGGATGGATGGACGTTTTTCAGAACATTTATAAAAAATACGTATCTAAAAAGTTTTATATTAGTTCTTTGGAAAACAAAATTTTTTGACTTAAGTCGGATGTAAATTAAATTGATGCTTGAGGGTTAATAGTGAGAAACACTGGTAAACATGGAAACCTTATTTTTGGGGGTGTGTGTTTAGGGGCTAGCAGCGGCCCGACAACATAACACACTCATACAGATCATCCCTTGAGTTAGGAGCCTTTTTATGCTGGAATGATTGATCCTTTGAAAATGGTCAAGAACTGGACTGAAAATGAGGCAAAAAAGAAAAATCTTTCACAGACTATTTAACTCTAGATGGTCATTGTAGAGAATCAGAGATAAAACTGATTAAAAACATCTTAACAGATGTTGTCCATTTCAGTGAAGGATGAGAACAAAGATGTTGTGCTGAACTATGAGCCCTAGGCTCTAAGAAGAAGTGGGCCGAAGACGAAACCCTGTGGTGTTCCTGTTTTAACACGTTTCTGTCTTTGGATCTGAATTTTCATGCATTCTTATATGTGTCAGTGGCTGGTAACTTCCACACCACAGGAAGTTTATTAATGATTAATTATTGTGTTGTCATCAGTTTCATTGCATTGGTTGCAATGAAAAATAAAGTTCTATTCTAAATGGACCTTTATAATAACAGTCTGACATCAGATGGTTGGGCGGAGCTTCCAGTGAGGTTATAGCAACCAAACTGTGGGCTGAGTCTGTCTCTGGGAAAACTAAACTTTAAACACTGAACAAATATATGTGTCCATCCCACTTGTATGCTGCTCTGTGTATGCTGTTTCTGGTCTATGGAACTGAAACTATATCTCCAGTTTTATGTGGTTTATCGACATCAAACTAAAGAGGAGTATCGAAGCTGCGCTTTCGAGTGACCTTGTTTTTTTCCGTTTTTTTACAGTGCTTTGAAATCATTGTGTTATCTGATCACTGTGATAGGTAGACTCCTGAAGGGTAACCAGTAAATAGTTCAAGTCTTTGTAGGAGTTTATTATCTTCACTGTGAATGGTTTGCTTCACTGTGACCCCTCTATGTAGGCGATGGCCCTTCATTCCAGCTGGGCTTGTCTACAGAGTCCTGGCTGGTGTCCTAAATGTTCCTAGCACTCCTAGCATTTCTGGGATTCTCCCAGTTCAGAAATCATGACCCCGTCTGCTCCCATTACCACTGGCACAACGGTTGCCTTCACTCCCCTCTTGGTGTTTTCTCAGGTTCTCATGTCACATCTTCTTGAAGCCACTCAGGATCTGGTACATTGTGAGACAGGTTAGTTTCACCCTCCTGATGGTGTGTTACCGACGGCCTGATTTTGGGTCAGGGATTCGTATGTAGCAGAGCAGCTACCTCATTGACATCGACTGAAAGTCAGCCCTAGATCTATTTTCTTGGCTGGTCCAGTACCAGATGCAGCACATCTGGTTGGCGGAGCATCTGTCTTCCATGTGACCAGAGTTCGATTTCCCACGGTAACGAACAGTAACACCTCTCTGTTGTGTCCTAACCCTCCCCCCTAACCACTGTGATTTGCTTTGGATAAAAGCGTCTGCTGATGACCGTACTGTAACATCAGCTGATTATTCTACTTTATTAATCGCAGCTGGGAAATTCCTTCTCTGTATTTAACCCAGTCTGGTTGCTGGGAGCAGTGTGCTGCCAGATTCCAGCACCCAGGGAGCAGTTGGGGGTTAAGGGCCTTGCTCAGGGGACCACTGTGGTCTACCTTAGTTGCCAGCTCGAGGACTTGAACCCAGGTTCTCCAACCCAAGCCCACCTCTGTAACCACAAGGCTACCACTCCACCGTGGAGGGGGAGGGGGCTATCACCCTGGATGCTATCAGTCTGGATCTGTAAGTCCCTGGATCTCTGTGTTTCTCTATCATCTTTGCCAGAACTTGGTGCTTCCGGCCTGGTTATGGTGTCTCATGTAGGCACCAGCCTGTCTCAAGTCAACAGCTAGGACCCCGTCTGGTGTGGTAGACCCCGAGGTATCGTTCTTATGCTCACTTCCTCTTCCTGTTCCTGTTCCTGCACCGCCATGATCAGAACCTCTTTGTACCAGTCTTCTCTAGACGCTGGTAGGACTTCCACTTCTTTGGTCTGTCAGTGGTCCATGTCATACAGGGATTTATCCCTCCATGATGGTTTCACCTCCCATTCCTCCATACTTGGTTTCAGTTGCCTGATGTATTCACTAACAGCTAATCCTAAGATACACGTTTTGTCCTGAAAATGGGCCCACTCAAGGAACTAGAGAGAAAGACACATCTTGCATCCTCTTCATGGAAGTGAGAGAAGATTTCAGCTCATTTTTAACTGTTTTTGAGGACATTACATGACATATCAGACTACTGTACCTTGTGCTGCAAAGCAGGATGAGTTCTGGTTATTTCTGTACTTTCATTCAGGAAACTGCTGCCATTCTCTGAGCCTTTGAAGCACCAGGTGTTAAATAGACTAATAATCTCTTAAATGAGCCGTTCTGTTTCCACTCCACACCATTCTGATCACATTTTAAACAGCACGGTGAAAGAAAACGATGAAGACACTGACGTCAAGGTAAAACGGCTGTTTCCACCTCCACGCTGCAGCTTACTGTAAACGTTGACAATTATGTTTTCATTTCTTGGTTTTGTTTGCTGCGTTTAAAGGCAAGAGGCATGTTGTGTTCAAGGACACTCCTGAATGGAAAAATCTGCAGCTTAGTCACTGGAAACCAGTCAGCGATGAGTCAGGGATTTTCTGATAAAAACATGGCTGATCTTTTTCCCTCTGTGTTTACAACTGGTCACTTTCAGTCATTCTGATTTATTTTAATGCTGTTTCAGTGGAAACAACTCCTCTGTGCTAAATTTGGTTATTTTCTCTGTAGAAGAAGCAAACATAGCAGGCGTAATGCTGCACAGTGTGATCAATAAAACACAATATATTCATAACCTTACATCCAGCCAAAGTGCTGCAAGAACCTCAGTGAAAGAGAAAAAACAAATTTACAGAACATTTACTAATGTTTTTTTTTTTTTATTGCAAAATATTCAGGTCATTCATTAAACAGAACATTAAAAAACAATTAAGCACAACTATAACGTTTTAAGTTTGGAAATAAAGAAAACGTTTATTTAAAAACTTTCTTCATGTTCTCTAATATTAGGCTGGTGAAATTGACCAATTGATTTTTTTTTTATTACTAAAATCTAATGATAGACACAACTGGGTTAAATATTATTTTACAGATTGTGCTTTTGAGTAATTAATCAGTATATCATCCATTCATCAGTCTGAATAGAAAACCTGTTATTGAGCAGAGTGTCTCTCGAATGAAATGAGCAGGTCAGATATTACTATAAACTAATAAAAAGAGACAGATGAAGGTACAAAACCTATTCAAGTAACAGTTTTCTTGTTTTGTGTTGAATGCAAATTTTATATTTAACTATATTTATTTTCTTTATTAAAGTGTGCTGTTGAATGGTAAATATGATAATTACTTGTCACTGACATAAATAATTGTAAAGTAGTAATAATGATAATAATAATAATAAATTAAGATACACATAATAAAAATGGTAAAAATTGGGCTTTAATAATGTTTCACATCAATAATCGATGAGCCATCTCCAACATTGAGTCTCAGTAATAAACCAAACATTTTTATTCACTGCAACAAATTTATGAACAGCAGCAGCAAAAAACATTAACTAATTATAAAACATTTTTACAGTGTAATTTCTATATAATAAACGCTGATTGATGTTTTCAAACACAGGGAGAAAGAATCTGGAATTTAAGTAGTTCATTTTTACTTTATAGCTGGAGAAGAAACCAGAATAACTAAAGGAGACATTCGGGACTGAAAACCATTCTTCAGTAAGAATACAACGTCGTCTGCGTAGAGTCGAAATTTTCGTGAAAAAGCAGTTTGTGTCCCAGCTTCATCCTCAAATGATGATACAAATAAAAAAGATCAGTAATGAAAGTTTTTTATATTTTTTGTCTGACCTGCACCAATAACTGAGCTTCAAGAGTTTTTGTGAAAGTATCTGAAGTTTTTTTTCTGTTGTCATTTTTACTCTGGCATTGATAGTTCTCATTATGGACTTAATTATTCTGCCCTGACATTTGTTTGTCAGTTTTTAGTGTACCTTGGTCATTATGCCTCAGGTTTTTGGTCTTCACTAAATCTTTGCAACCCTTGACACAGGACTTGATGTGAGACTTTGTTAGACTCAACTCCTCTGGCTCATTTTTTCCGTCTTGACTCAATTTCACATGAGTTATACATTTAGTTAAACTACTGATTCTTCTATCATGTTTACTACTATTCTTCTGACTTGTGATGGTGGATGTTTGTAGAGGTTGAAGATTTGTTTTAAATGTTCTTTATTTTCTCTTAACTTTGAACCCACTCACATTAGACTCTAAATTTTAAATGTCTGATTAAGAACGGTCTAAATCTTTACTTTTTACTTATTTATTTTTAATTACTTATTAAGATTTTTGTAAATTGTAAAGAGGAAGGACATTCTACTTTTATGGCTAAGAGTTTAAATGTGATACAAATATTTTAACTATAAAACAGCAGACACAAGTAATCAACGGATACGGTGCATTGTATTTTTTAAATATAATGTGGGAATTGACAACTTTGTGCTAATAATAATGATAAACTAAATTAACTAATAAAGTAAACTGACAACAAAACAAAAATAAAAACAAAGGTTAGTTTGTATGTTTAGTGAAACTTTTTCTCTTTAAGAAAATTAATTTTTCTAATAATTATTAATTCTAAGACTTATTAATTACTTCAATCATCTACAGTGCAAATTATCTGTTGATTAGACCTAATTAATGTAAGGCCTAATAAACTAAATTAAAACTAAACTCATTGTAAGAGCAACACTCACATTAAGTTTCAAGCTATGTAACACCTTTAAACGAAGAGGAAATAATTTTAATTTTAAATTGATTGTTAAATGTTTAGTTCTCAGTAAACATCAGTAGATATAAAAATAAACCTGAAGGTAAAAACCCAGATTACCGATGTATGCAGCAGTCGATCATGTTCACATGAAACTGGTCATTAGATTAAACCTTCACCTCAACCACAAACTCACACTTACTTCCTGTTGTACTCATACTCAGTTTATATATGCTCTTATCTGACCCAATGTTCCATCGAAGCTCAAATTACCCTTAAAGCCAGCCATGTTTACTTCAGGGTTGCCGTGGCGACGTTGCAGGGAAGCTGATGTTGGGTTTTTAGGTGTGGCATGTTCAGTAGTGATATATGGTGTGCCCTGGTTTTTAGACACGGTGTTGTTGGATGGAGAGGAGAACTGAAATAATTACTCTCATTATTTGATGTCAGTATGAACACAGATATGAGCACGAAGATGAACCAATCGAATCAAAGCCCATAATGTCACAGATAGAAAACAGATAGACCGTTCTTGGAAACTCATGACGAGAGGAGGTCTTCAAACCACAACGTTGAGCTGCTAGCTGTGAAAAACCTTGCTACAGATAATGATTAGTTGTATTTTCTGTGGTTGATGATTTCAGATGGGAACAGGGATAAAAGGCTCTGCTTGGTTTTTACAAACTTCTAGCAACATGATATCCTTAACTTTGATCTGTAAATTTAAAACCTGGTGGTTTTTACTGAAATTAGAAGAAAATCCAGTAGTTTGGTCCAATTTTCATTTTCTGATGAACTGCTCGTCTTTCTTGAACCAAATACAATGCTACTTCGTGTGTTTTAGGACTGGTTAGTCTGGACTCATATGTTGCTCAAGATTGAGACTCGTTTAAAACAAAGGATTGGTGAGTCTGGACTCAGGAGTTCCTGGTTCGACTCTGGCATTGATAGTTCTCATTATGGACTTAATTATTCTGTCCTGACATTTGTTTGTCAGTTTTTAGTATATCTTGGTCATTATGCCTCAGGTTTTTGGACTTTGTTAGACTCGACTCCAGTGGTTCGTTTTTTTAGGTCTTACATTATAAATGAACTGGGAACCTGCCGGTCTTGATCCTGAACGTCTTGGTTTGAAGTCAGCAGTGGTTAGCAAAATCTATTTGCAGTCCATTTCAGAACTTCATTGGCAAGTACAAATATACCTTAAAGAAGTGGATTAAGTCTCCAGACTCAACTACTGCTGCAGGTTTTGTGGTAGTTCAGGAGAGAGTAAGGCCAGAAGCAGAAAATTCAGTTAAGCTAAAACGGTCTTGAACCTCTTTAAAAACATGGTCTCTGCAGCCCTGAGGCTGATTCTCGCTGATCTCTGAACTGATGATGAGCAGGTTTGGCTTTTTCTATCGTCAGGTCACATAAGAAGCAATAAAACGTTAACAGTTGTGATTATTGTAAGTCATTTTTAAGACTCAGGTAATTGCTTTTGCTGCAAACTGGGAGGTTTGCAGCAAAAGCAAATGGCTCTTTGACTGAAGGTTGCAGACTCCTGATCTAGACCCGGTGGTCCTGTCTCAGTACTTGTTGTCTTTGGGTTTTGATCTTGACTTGAATTTATTGGTCTCATGACTCCAGTGTTTCTAACATCTGAAGGCATTACAGTCGTCCCACCACATCACCTCCACGATGTCCAGTTCTCTGTGCTGAATGGGTTTGGATCAGACATAATCCACATTCGTCTGTCACATGAAGTTTGAGATGAAGATAAGCAACTCTGACCTGTTTGAATGTGTAATGAGGTTTTATGAGTGAGAAGCGACTCTGCTGCATCTTTCAGTTTTACGAACACATGCTGGCGTGAACATAGACGCCCACACTGAACCACACTCCAGCACACACCTGTTAGTTCATGAGCCACAGCGAGAGCTCGGCAGCAGCTGAGGAAACCACTGAGCTCCATCACTGCTGCACAAACTGCCTCGTTGCGCAGCAGCGATTTCATAAAAACTGCACCGCAGTTGAAGATCTGGCTGAAGTTTGTCTTTTCTCTGACCTCCACAGAGGCGTTGCACATGTACGACCCTCAGCTGTGCTACATCCTGGATGGCTTCCTCGGCCTGTACGGCCTCATCATCACCGGCATGTTCATCAAGGAGAAGGTTGGTTGGCACAGACGAACTTTTGAAGGAGCAAATCTAAACATCCTTTCACTTGATTAAAATGTTTTCTACTTCTTCTGATGGTTAATAAATGTGTGAAATGAAATCACTCACACTTTATGCAGAAAAAGTTTAACCCCTTGGTGCCTATTCTCACAAATCCCAGGCTGTTTTATTTTATTGACGTATTTTAACCCTTGTAGGTCGCTGAAATTTACTCCCGTTCGGGTCGTCGGAGGACAAAAACGTCCCCTCCCAAAATCTACTGTAAAACATTTACAGAATAATATTTTTTTCACTTTGTTTTCTGTCGTTTCTTTCAATCATCTTTAGTTCTGATCAAAAATATTGAATATTTAATCATTCACATTTTTAAATTATTTAAACCCTTTTAAAGCCCATTTCTTAACACGGTCATTATTTTTATGAAAAAAAAAGGTTTTTTGATGATAGAAAATTAATCTAAAATCAAATTTGTTACAAATTTTGATTTTTATCTAAAACTGATCTTCACATAAAACCCCCAACCACCCAAAATCTATTAACCCATTAAGGCCTGACCCATGAAAAAATGGTAAGAAAAGTCCAATTTTTTTAATAAGAGGTCTTTATTTGGCCCTTTAACAAAATGTAACAAAAAATTAACATTTTTTGGGGGGATATCTGCCATTTATTACCATGTGATACATTAAAAATATTATATTGTGGTTTTCTGCTTCAGGGTATCTATTAGGGGACAGAAGACATGTTCAACAGGATTTTGAGCAAAGTTTATACCATAATTGAAGCAAAATGTCTCAGAAACTGTGTGTAACATATATGTCATGTCAAATAGAAAAAAAAACTAAATTTTTGTTTTTTGAGGTATAAAAAGTGACTTTGTGTTAGACAATTGGCATTTAAAGGGTTAAAAAATAATTTGAATGATTACATAGTTTAAATTTTTATTAGGACTGAAGAAGATCTGAGGAAAAAAAAAATATCTGTAATTCTATATAGTTGTTTTTGTCCTCCGATGACCCGAACAGGAGTAAATTACAGCAACCTACGAGTGTTAAAATACGTCAATAAAATAAAACGGCCTGGAATTTGTGAGACCTGAAAGGGTCATAAATAAGTCCCCTGGGACCCGTTGACCTTTAAATAAAATTGAAAAAGGAATTTTAAAGTTATACAAGAGAAATATTTAATTAATAAAAATTATTTCATATGGGGCAATACAAATAAATGGCATTAAGTTGAGTGAAAAATTACTTAAACGGAGAAACAGAAAGCCACCAAGTACCGACTTACCTTTATTTGAATGATCATTTAATTTTATATGGTTTTTTATTTATTTTAATTTATTTATTATTAATAAATGTTTTATTTAATTGTATCCCTTTTTATTCCCGTCTTTTTATTTTTATTCCTTTTTATTATATTATTTATTGCTTTTTTTCCTCTGCATGTCGGACTAAACTTGAGATCTAAACTCTAATTCCTGAATTTAGACAATTTATTTTAACTCAGGACTTGCTGGTCTCGACTCAGGGCTGGAACCATTACAGTAGATTAGTTTTTATCACTAATATGTTTACTAATCATCAACATGTTTGTTTTTTCCTGTAGTTTTTCAAAACCAAAGTGAAAGTGGCGGACGAGAGCCTCTACTCTGTGAGTTACTGCAGCAACCAAACACAATAAACTGTTTCTGTGTCCTGACAGCGAAAAAAGCTGTTTTTATCCATGTCCACACGAACACAGATGTTTCATTTAAACTCTGCCAGGAGCCAAATTAAGATGTAGCTCTGCCTCTGAAGCCATGGTGAGCAATCAGAAGCCTGGCAAAATTAAAAAAGTGTTTTTTTGTAGCAGCTCCTCAGCAAGTGTTGTAACACCTTTGTTCATCAGTACAGACAAATTTTACTCCTGTACCTGAGGTGGTGAGGCCTCATGACCTTGTACCTGCCAACATGGCCACCTTAATGGACATCTGGAACACAAAATATTCATCTCGTTATAAGTTATTAAAAGATGGTCAAGAAATAGCTTAAAACTTTAGCTAAGGCTGTTAATTTTTTATTTAGATCTGTTTGTGTTACTGACTGAATACTTTTTATTTTCTCATTACAGCATGATTAAAGCAAATAACATTACATTTTACTGTATGTTTTAAATGAGTCCTTAATTCTCAGCAACACTACAACCCCTTTTGTCTCTTTAGCATTAATCAGCATAAAGAACGTTACTCGTTGCATTAGCATTAACTAGCATAGCAAACATTAACTGTTGGGTTAGCATTAACTAGCATTAAAAAACATTACCATTGGGTTAGCAGTAACTAGCATAACAAATGTGACCCGTTGCATTATCAATAACTAGCATAGCAAACATTACCTGTTATGTTAGCACTAACCCGACATATGAAACATTACACGTTGGGTTAGCATTAACTAGCATAACAAACGTTACTTGTTGGGTTAGCATTAACTAGCATAACAAACGTTACTTGTTGGGTTAGCATTAACCAGCATAACAAACGTTATTTGTTGGGTTAGCATTAACTAGCATAACAAACGTTACTTGTTGGGTTAGCATTAACTAGCATAACAAATGTTACCAATTGGGCTAGCATTATTTAGCTTAACAAATGTTACTCATTGTGTTAGTATTAATTAGCATAACAAATGTTACCTGTTGTATTAGCATTAACTACCATAACAAACATTAACCATTGTGTTAGCATTAACTAGCATTAAAAAACATTGCCATTGGGTTAGCAGTCCCCTCCCGTGGGCTCACCACCTGCCGGAGGGGCCATAGGAGTCGGGTGCAGTGTGAGCTGGGCGGCTGCCAGAGGCAGGGACCCTGGCGGTCTGGTCCTAGCTGCAAAAGCTAGCTCTAGGGACGTGGAATGTCACCTCTCTGGCGGGGAAGGTGCCTGAGCTGGTGTGCGAGGTTGAACGGTTCCAGCTAGATATAGTTGGACTCACCTCGACGCACGGCTTGGGCTCTGGAACCACTGTCCTTGAGAGGAGTTGGACCCTCTTCCATTCTGGAGTTTCTCCCGGTGAGAGGCGCCGAGCAGGTGTGGGCATGCTCATTGCCCCCCGACTTGGCGCCTGTACATTGGGGTTTACCCCGGTGGACGAAAGGGTAGCCTCCCTCCACCTTTAGGTAGGGAGACGGGTCCTGACTGTTGTTTGTGCTTATGCACCAAATAGCAGTTCAGAGTACCCACACTTTTTGAATTCCTTGGAGGGGGTGTTGGAGAACACTCCTTCCGGGGACTCTCTCGTTCTGCTGGGGGACTTCAATGCTCATGTGGGCAGTGACAGCAAAATCTGAAGGGGCGTGATCGGGAGGAACGGCCCCCCTAATCTGAATCCAAGTGGTGTTTTGTTGTTGGACTTCTGTGCTTGTCATGGACTGTCCATAACGAACACCTTGTTCAGACATAAGAGTGCCCACATGGGCACTTGGCACCAGGACACTCTAGGCCACAGTTGGATGATTGATTTTGTAGTCATGTCGTCGGACTTGCGGCCGCATGTTCTGGACACTCGGATGAAGAGATAGGCGGAGCTGTCAACTGATCACCACCTGGTATTGAGTTGGCTCAGATGGTGGGGGAGGATGCCGGTCAGGCCTGGCAGACCCAAGCATGTTGTGAGGGTCTGCTGGGAACGTCTGGCAGAGTCCCCTGTCAGAAAGAGTTTCAACTCCCAGCTCCGGCAGAGCTTCAACCATGTCCCGTGTGAGGCGGGGGACATTGAGTCTGAATGGACTGTGTTCCGTGCCTCTATTGTCGAGCTGCAGCTGTGACCGTAAGCTCGTCGGTGCCTGTCGTGGCGGTAACCCCCGAACTCATTGGTGGACACCCGCAGTAAGAGATGCCGTCAAGCTGAAGAAGGAGTCCTATCGGGACTTTTTGGCCTGTGGGACTCCAGAAGCAGCTGATGGGTATCGGCGGGCTAAGCGGAGCACGGCTTCGGGGGTCACTAAGGCAAAAACTCTACACCTTGGGATAGCATTAACTAGCATAACAAATGTTACCTGTTGTATTAGCATTGGCTAGCATTACAAACATCTGTTGTGTTAGTATTAACTGGCATAACACATTACCCCTTGTGTTACCATTATCTAGCAAAACAAACGTTACCCATTGTGTTAGCATTAGCATACCAAATGTTACCCACTGTGCTACATTTAGATGAACGCAATATAGATTCATAGAATTTCTCACCAAATTCAGCACATTGTTGTTGTTTGGAATGAAATCCAGTATTTCTCCTACCATTATGTGAGGGGTGGCTGAAGGTTAATAATGAGTCGTTTTATTAAAAACCTAAATAGCTTGATGTTATTTATTTTATTAAAACAATGGTCCTTCTCCTCTGATTTCTTATTGGGCGGAGTTTCACTCAAATGCACACAAACTGCTATCAGCAAGCCGGATTGGATCAAATCTGCTCTTTGATTCAATCCTCCATCCTGATCTCCACAAGGAGACAGTGGAGAGGAAAACCTCAATCAGAACCAGAACCATGAAGGAAAACTTTCATCAGAACAAATGGCAAATGGTCGTCCTTCCTGGACAATCCTGTGGATCAGGGTCACCAAGCCAGACCTTCTATAAGATTTATCAGGAAGGAAAGTTTGAAGATGTTCGGAAGGTAGAGAGGGAATCTGCTTCCTGAAGTTAGAACCTCTGGGAACCACCAGTAAACCTGCAGTCTGAGAGAATTAACTATATATTTATATAAATGCATGTAAAAGGTCAGGTTAACAAAATTAGCTCCAGCACAGTTTTGGCTAAGGATTGCTGTTTCCATGGAAACATAGTTAGTGGCAGATATTTTGACGCAAGCCACAGAGATGGTGGTGCACAATCACTGTGCAAACAGACAACAATCTGCATTTTTCAAAATACTGGTGTACGTGTGGACATGGTCTAAACATGAACATATTCATACTGTTAAAGTGACTGATGATGATGTTGTTTTTAGAGTCTGGCTGGCCAGGATACTAGTGGGTATGCCCCACTGAATATAGACCCTGAGAGAGGAAGAGTAAGTCCACTGGTGTCACAAGAGAGCAACACTTTCACATTTTACTAAAGCTGTTTCCAGTTCTCCAGTTATTCTACATAGAACAGCTCAGAGCATAAAATACACAAGAAGAACCATTGGAACCTGAGATAACCTAAAAGAACCGAACAGAACACAGAAATCTGAGACATCCCGACAAAGTTGTTGCAAGTTATTGTCAGGGAGCATCACAAGGACCCAGTAAATGCTGTAAGAATTCACACTTGTAACTACAGTCAAGTTATGAGAGACTTAACAGACTTAAGGGAGCTTCTCTAAAAAACAGAGAAACCAGCAAAACACAAAAAAACCTGTGGTTCCTAAAATCATGACATTTAAAAAATTTAAGTTATTTAAGTTATTTTTTAAATTACTTTTAATATTCTCACAGATAAAATACACAACACACAAATGTGTACTTATGGACGACTTTAGATGAATATAGACAGATGTTCACCTGTGCACCACATTTTTTTTTTATCAAAGATGGAGTAAACATAAAAAAATCCTAAATATCTGCAGAAGTCACAATAAACTGATAAGATGAACCTCAACAGACCCTGGAGTACTCATACAGAATCCAGAATAATCTCATAATCACTTTCTATAAAATGCAGCAAGAACAGTCAAAATTCTTGAACAAAATTCCCCCACAAACCTTCAACGAACGCCAGCAAGCTGCTGGAATGTCCTTAGAACATAAACTTAAAACCAAAACAGAACCTATGAGCACACTGAATGCAGTCAGGGTGCATTCAGCCGGCTTTTCTGATTCTAGTCCTGGTCCGTTTGCTCAGAAAGTCTGCTTCTGTGGGGAATTGTGAGTGTGCAAACAACTCTGATCTGGATCAGAGACGCAGACTCTTTCCGCCTTTTAATGTTAATCTCGGTTCGCTTCAAGTGGACCAAAAACAAATCAAGACAAATGTCTCATGCTCAGACGTGGAAGAACTCGGTCAAGGTTCTGATAGAAATCTGATCAATCCAAAGACCCCGAGGATGCAGCTCCATGTTTAGCTGTTATGTGGTAGAAACACAAGTTCTTGTCTCCTTCAGTATTTCTTGATGTAGCACCATGTCTGGCCGGAAGCGGAATACGTTATTTAAAAGGCTTGATTTGTTTGAGTAGTACAGCATGAACGGAAGAATGTTGCACCCCCAACTGAACCAGGTCCCCAATCGTACCGAGTCTAGCAGACTATCCTGGTGTGAATGCACCACCTCTGACGTTTGTAGTCAGAGAGCTTTAAAAAAGACTATAGAGTTTATAGAGTTAAAACATTCCTAAAAAAACTACAACAATGCAAAAGATGTGTTACCTGGAAACTTCCATTAGGTCTAGAGGGGTGCTTGGATAACCTTTAAAGAATGTAAAAATATATGCCTCTTTACTATCGCTGATGAGGTCTAGAAGGAAAACCATCATAGTCCTGAGGAAACTTCAAAAGCAAACTGCAAACTGGCAGCTCCTTAACTTATGAGATCGCAAGCAGCATGACCCACAATAAAGCAGGAGAAGCAACTTTAGACTGAACTCCACATCAACCAAAATGAACTGTGAAGGAACCCACCTCTTTTTAATCAGACAGAAGAACCCAAACGTTCTCTACAATAAACCAACTTAATAACCAAAGAATGAACCTTCAAAGACTCCTGAGAGGTCTCAGGTCAACAATAGTCCGTCCAAAAAGCTGTAAAATGAATCAGAGAACCACATAGTTAAGATAACTGGAGGACTGGATGTATTAAAACTGGTCTGCTGACTTATTCTGTTATGTTCCACCTGAAAGGGCCACAGGAGGACTGACGATTCCACATACACGGTAACACGAAATTCTTCCTTTTACTTCATTTTTTCTGCTTTTGTTGAACACCTGCAGGCTGCTGAACTTGGTTTGTTTCATGTTTATTAGAGATGATTGAATGTGTTATTCTGTTTTACCTTTTTTGTTTTTAAATTCAGGACCTCCAGAAACGTCCTGGAGATGAGTACAGAGAGCTTCCTGTTAAAAGAGAGGTGAGTGATTAAACATCCAGACAAATGAAGCATTTCTGTTAATATCTTAACAGACCTCAGAATACTGATACTAAAAAAAGAGTAAACATTAATTTGCTTGTTTTTAATGGTTTTTTAGCAGCGTCAGAGAAAGAAAGATCAGATTTATCAGGTAAGTGGAAACTATCTTATTCATATACCATCTCAGCTCTGATTGGTTCAGGACATTCCTGTCCATCTCCACTCTCCAGACATTGGCTGGTTGGTTGTTGGACTGGTTAACTGGTTGGTTAGGTGGTTGATATGTTGATTTGTTTAGCTCGTTGGGTAATTTCTTGTTGGAATAGTTGGTTGGTTGAGTGCTTGGTCGTTTGGTTGATTGGTTGGGTTGTCACTGGTTTGGTTGTTGATAGATTGACTGGTTGGTTAATTGACTAATTGGTTGTTTGATGTATTGGTTGGTTGGTTGGTCCTTGGCTTGGTAAACTGGTTTGTTCATTAAGTAGTTGATTGATTGGTTAGTTAGTTAGTTAGTTAGTTAGTTAGTTAGTTAGTTAGTTAGTTAGTTAGTTAGTTAGTTAGTTAGTTAGTTAGTTAACTGATTGACTCGTTGGTTGGTTGGTCAGTTGGTTAGTTGGTTGATATGTTGATTGGTTGGTTAGTCGGTTGGTTGGTTGGTGGATAGGCTAACTGGTTAGTTGTTGGTTGGTTGGTTAATTGACTGATTGGTTGCTTGATGTATTGGTTGGTTGGTTAGTTTTTGAATTGGTAAACTGGTTGATTGGTTAGTTGGTTAATTGATTTAGTGGTTGATTTGTTGATTTGTTGATTGATTGATTGATTTGTTGACTGGGTTTGTTGATTGGGTAGTTTGTTGTTGGATTAATAGGTTGGTGGATAGGTAGACTGGTTGGTTGACTGGTTGTTGGATTGGTAAACTGGTTAGTTGGTAGATTGATTTACTGGTTAGTTGGTTAGTTAGCTGGTTGATGGATTTACTAGTTGGTAGCGCAATGGATTGGTTGGTTTGGTAGTTGGATTAGTTGACTGGTAAGTTGGTTGGTTTGTTAGTTGGTTGACATGTTGTTTTGTTGGTCTGATGGTTTGTTGATTGATTGATTGATTGATTGATTGATTGATTGATTGATTGATTGATTGATTGATTGATTGATTGACCTGTTGTTTGTTTGGTTGGTTGGTTAAATGATTGGTTAGTTAGTGGGTTTGCTGCTAGATTGGTTGGCTGGTTGATGGATTTGTCAGTTGGTTTGTGGTTTTGTTAAGTAGTTGGTTTGTTGGGTAGTTAGTGGATTGATTCACGGGTTGGTTGGTGGATTTGTTGATTGACTGATTGACTCTCCACAGGGTCTGAGTTCTGCCTCCAGAGATACCTACGACGAGCTTCAAATGCAGCAGCTTCCTGCTCGCTAACAATCTGCTGGTGAACCAGACTTCGGCTGGATAAAGGATTTATCTGAACTTCTTGCTTGGATTGGATATGGTTTTATTTCAAAGATTTAAAAGGTTCAGTCTAAAATCATAGAGAAACTTGACTTTTTATACCTTTTTGGCCTTATTTTTCCAATAACTTAAACACTTGGAAGGTAAATTTTCTTTTGTCAGCGTAAATGGTTGACCTCAGACCAAATTATTTTTTTTAACTACTATATTATAAACATGAATGCATTTTTACAGATTTTTCTCCAAGTTCCCTGATAAGCATTTTATTTTTTTTTTTAATTATGGTGTACTTGTACAAATTATTCAATAAAAATACAGGCAGTTTTCTCTTAACACATTTTTGTTAAATAATAATTATACATTAGTGTGAGAACTCCAACCAGTTTTTAAGGTTTCTGATTAATGATAATTCTAATTCAATATTTTCTCATATCAAGTATATTACAATGTTATGTACCTTTAATAATTCATTATTTAAAAATGAACACATCGCAAAGGGTCATTTAAAGTAAAATAGTTCTTTAAATGTAAATGTATTTCCATAAATATAAAAATGTCATTTGCTTTTAGAAATATATTAATTTAAATAATTAATCTGAAAACGTTTGTTATTATTTAAGTGATCAAACCAGATTTTATTGCCATCTATTCTGATAATTTTGTCACTGTTCCATCTTCTTGATGTGACGATTGGGTTTTAAGACATTTAAGACATTGTGGTGAAATTTTCTGGACAAGAAAATGTGATTTTTTACCAGTAGCCAACTAATATCTAGTTGATATTCAAAGTTTTCTTTCATTGTTGTGTAAATATTAGAATGTAACATAAAAACACAGAATTTTGGTTTTTCTATCTGTTTCTAATATCTGTTGTTTCTTAAAGCTCATTCTGTTTGTGTAAAATAGGAAGTCAACTTAAAAACAGGTGCAGATATACAGAGCGCCGAATATGACTAAATTAAAAAAACTGTCAAATAAATTCACATTTAAAAAACTGCACAAAAAAGAGAGCAAATATTACCACTCAAATCTGTTAGAAAATTCTTCAGTTACACAATAAAAACAGTTTTATGTGGTTTTTAAAAAACATGTTTATTTAAACATTTATTTCCTGGCACAAAAAAAAAAGTCAGTTTGAGTCAAGTTAGTGATCCAGTCATCCGATTGGCTGCATAGATCAAAGCAACAAATTTGAGAGGAAATATATATATTTATATGAAAAATTGTGTTCTGAATATTAATTTACCAAATCCTTGACAATATGAAAGTGTTATAATTTAATAATACTTAAATGTAAATAGTGATTTAACTGCTCTTTAAGGAAGTAGCTGCAGCTTTAATGTTTTATTCTGAATTGTTTTGTGGTCCCATATTTGTTTATGCTTGAAATACTTATTTACAGTCCATTTAAACGTGTTTGAACTGATGTATAGCAGCATTTTTATGTTGCATTAATTTTTTCCTGAGAATTTGTCCTGTAATGTCGTGTTTGAATATTCAGCTTCTTTATAAAAAGTTAGTTCTGTAAAAGCTTGTTTCTGATGTTGCAGTAAGTCATTAATAAACTGGACATGCTGGAGATCAGATTGCACATTTTTCTGCCACTTGATGGTCAAAAATTATGTTTATATCATGCAGCAGCTTCATATGTATACACACACACACACACACACACACAGATATATATATACACACATATATTGTTAACAGGTTAAAATTTGTTAACAGGTGAAAGACTTAAACGAGTGTTTATTATCTAAATGAGTGTAGTCACTCTCCCTTCTTCACCTGTGGAAGACCAGGTGGGAGGCGGAGACTTCATACCTTCAGTGAACGTTAACACCGACGAGTTGGTTCTAGATTACTTATGTTAATGAATAATTATAATAAAAAAAGGCTATCTGTTCTTTTCCAGCCAGTAGACACACTTCATTAACCCTTAAAAACTCACGAATATCAAATATTACACAATTTTAATGCTACCGTTTAACAAACATGTTTGTATTGTATTTTTTTTTGTCATATTTCTACTAAAGTGCAGTAAAATAAAAACATTTTTCTGAGCTTTGCTGCTTATTTTCCACCATCTTGTGCAAAATGAATTCTGGGGGAAATGGCGCCGTGAAGGATCACCAGAGGTATGTTTGCTACCAGAATACGTCATCGGCCCCATAAGAAGGCCCCGCAGTGATTGGACGGCTGTGGCCATGTGGTGCGGATATACGTCACACAAGCAATGTTGTACTAGCAATGCAACCGCAACCGATTGTTCATACGGACGAATTACAAAAATATCTAAAGAAAGTTGGACATATGCACTTCTCGGTTGTACACTAATGTTCTGGTAAGATATTTGAGATGTTTTTAATTGTTTTCTGCGACCGACGGCTAGTGAGACCTGTTTTTTTATGATTAATGGCGGCGTAAGCATCACTTAACACTGAGACTTTATTGCCTTAGTTTGTTGGTATCAATATATTATTTGTTATATAGCTCCTTAATCGTGCTCAGCGTATATTTTGAAAGCTTTCAGGTTAAAGTCAACCAATTGTTATCAAGTGAAATAGGTGGTTTATAGTGCTAAAGTCGCTACTCGTAGTAATGACTATTCGTAAACACCCAAGTCTACATTTTCTATACTCTGGGTTCGCCTACTTTTAACGTTGATTTACTGACTACATTCACAGCAGGTGCAGGAAACAGCTGGGAGCCGTGTGCAGCATAGTGTATGTAAAAATAATTATTGTTTTCTAATTTATTCCAGCAAATCGACTTGTCTTGGATTTTGTATCCATAAATTTTTGAGAACTCTCATACAGCTCGATAACACTGGTAACATATAACAGGACTGCAGTCTGTTGGACTTCTGTCTTTCATTCCAGGATTGTTTGCCAGTAAAATAACAGCGCACCTTCCTGCCTCTTATACTCCTCTCTGCATGTCAGGACTGGATAAGGTCTTCTTTGTCCTACCGCTGCTGTCTGGTGTTCACTTTAGGCTTTAATGCTACCGTCAGGCGGATCATGGACGTTATGAACCCCAGTTCTGCTTATTGTACCCTCCAAGTTGGGCAACCTGCTGGAGATAGCTCATTAAA
Source organism: Melanotaenia boesemani (assembly GCF_017639745.1). Lineage (NCBI taxonomy): Eukaryota > Metazoa > Chordata > Actinopteri > Atheriniformes > Melanotaeniidae > Melanotaenia > Melanotaenia boesemani. Next base: position 1,688,774 of record NC_055705.1, on the reverse strand, counting down.
ATGTAAGAACAATGGTTTTCCTCACAGGTTTGTGTTGTGCAAACCTGTTCCGACAATATCCCAGACTTCTGAATGCTGTTTGGTGTGCAACACCGGGTCCTCCTATAGGAGGGCCAAACACCCGTTTTACCACAGTTTCAGCCTGATGAGGTTTTATAACACCAATAAGATGCTTCAGTCACTCATGTAGGGCACACAAAAAGAAAATCTGTATGAATTCAGAATAAGTTCGAGCCTTGTTAGGACGTGTCGCGTTTCAGATCACGCTTCCTTTGTGTGGAAATTTAAAGCCATTTTAAATGTTAGGTCATCACTGCATAAAGAGCCTGTTTGCTCTTTCTGTTCGGTCATGATGAAAAAGTTTGACATGCTGAAAAAAGTGAGAATTACCACCAGATAAAAGGCTTCTCAGAAAAAAAGAGTTAAGCACTATTTCATCCATGATATCTTTCTACTGGTCTGCGAGGCTTTAATGGTTTGTGTGCTTCTCCTACCTGGTGATGTAAAGCAAGCATAACAGCAGAAACACACAAATAGTCCATTAATCCGATAATATCCTCTTAGTGGATGGTAAAATTAGTTCAGCCAGAAAGGCTCAGAAGCACAACGTATTTCAAAATATATTGATGTCAGCAAAGGCATAAAATCTTTCTCATAAGCTCTGTCCGAGGTCCTGCTAAAGAGCAGAAATCTGCAGATTCTGCCTTGATGTGAAGGCGGGGGTCGTAGCCCCCCCACAGCGAGAAGGTCAAGTTGATCCATAAAGCGCTAATAACAATAAAACTGTCACACAGCGGCTGTGCAGACATCCAGTCACCCCTGATTCTCCTGAGTTTATGGCAAATAGTGCAAAGTAATGCAAAAAGTATTCGCTTATTAAGTCTTAATCTTCATTAAAATTTGTGTTCGAGAGAAAAGTTCTTAAAAGGGGTAAGCTGACACAATCGCCTGATAATGAAAGCCTTCCTTAGCTATTTACCAACGGATGAAATCAAAGGTTTTTTTTATCATCATTAATATTATTTGTGAGATTTCCAAAAAATTCACCTCCTCTAATGAGAACTAATTTACTTTATTTTACAATGATAAATAGTGCAGTGTGCTTTGTATTATATTAAACACCATTTACTAATAATAACATATAATTTATTAGTGTTGTCTCTCAAGACTTTTTTTATTGATGAAGGAAAAGTTCCTTCACTTCGATCATAAGAGATGATTCGGGAGGGTCCAGGGACGTTTTCATACCTTCGGGAGCGTTGAGCGTCACGGTTCCACCTCCTTGCTGGAATCAGTCTTGTTGAAACAAGATGCACAGAGAACTCGTCTGTTCAGGGTAGCAGGGCACTGAACTGTGTGAGAACTGGTCGTCATGATTTTCTGGACATCTCTCTCTATGGTCATGGGTTCAGTGGCTGTTTCACAATCTTAGGCCTCCCCAGTAAGAAAACAGCTTTTTAACTGCAGAGCCAAAAACAGCTCCCAGGTGTTTTGTCACCTCTCTTGAAGTACGATTAAATGCTTTGTTAAGCAATCTGTGCAATAACACACATTCTACTACCGCTAATTTACAAAAGAGTGCTTACAAAACTTTCATTTGGCAGAAGACGTGTACACTGCAGAGCACCTTGTATCCGCTGGAAAGAGTAACGACTATGAAAGTGATGAAGAGGTCGACATATGATGTTGGTCAGCCATGCAAACCTTTGAGAGTCCTGCAGAGGCCCAGCCTCACCCCCAGCTACAGATATGACTCAAGACAGACCTGCAGGCTTCCTAAAAAGTTGCTTTGAATTGAAAATAAATGGAGGCGTGAGTATGTATGTATGGAGGTGTTTGTGTGTATATGCAGGTATGTATGTGAATGTGTGTGTAGTGGTGTATGTGTATGGAGGGGTATGAGAGTGTGTGTATGTGGGCGTGTGTGTATGAAAGTTTCCGTGTGTGTATGGAGGCACCGGTGTGTGTGTTTATAGGTATGTGCCTGAGGTGTGTGTGTGGAGGTATGTGCATGTTTTGAGGTGTTTGTGTATAGAGGTGTGTGAGAGGGTGTGTGAGTGGCTGGAGGGGAAAAAAAAAAAAAAGGGTGTGTGTGTTTGCAGGGGTTAGGACGTGTCCTCTGGGGGGCGCCCTGGCCGGGTGTCGGGGGCGTGGGCCTGGGGTTCCCTTCCCTCGCCTCGCCCCCCTCCCACTCAGAAAGAGGAAAGTGGCCCCTTGGGCTGGTGGCTGGCCCCTGGGGGGGTTCGTGGCGTGCCTGGGTTGGGTGGCTGCTCCGGGCCTGTGACGCCCTTCGGGGCCGCCGGAGGACGGGGGCGCCCTGAGCCGCTGGCGGGTCGTCTTCCAGGGGGGAGGTTTACTCCCCTCTGGACCTACATCTCCTGACCCCTCCCCTCCCCCACTCTTCACTACATACACAGGTAGGGCTGTGGGAGGTGTGCTTGTTGCGCTGGGCGGGGCAGGGGGGTCATCATAGTGGCCCTGTTGCTTCGCTGAGCGGCAGCATGCCTCCCAGCTTTTAATTCCACTTAGTCACTGAGCACAAATAACATTTGCAACATACAAACACGTTTTGGGGGGCGGAACATGCGAAGTCAGGTGGGTGGGACTGCTCAGGTGGCCCCACCCCATCCTCAATGCAGTTACTGCCCCCCAATTTTAACTCTTTTAATTGCAAACAGCACATAATATATTCCCTCGCTAGTGGGGGAGGGAAGGGGGATGGGGTCTTTAAGCGCCCCTGTCTCCATGGATGGCCCGGGGGCGGGGCGGGGCGGGTGGCCTGTCGCATTGGCCCGGGGCGTGGGCGGGCTGTCCCGGGGGATTCTGGCTGCTGGCCCTGGGGGGAAGGGGCTGTTTTGGGGGTGGAGAGTGGGGGGCTGGGGCGGTGTGGGGGGGTGGGGGCCTGGCTCATGTCTCCTCGCCTCCTGGCTGAGGCTGTCCCCCCGGGACATAAGGTGGCGGGAGGATGATGGTGAAAGGATGGTGTTTGTGTGGGAGGAAGGTGTGTGTGAGGGAGGATGGTGTATGGGTAGGAGAATGGTGTGAGGATGGGTAGTGGAAGGATAGTGTGTGTGTGTGTGGGAGGATGGGGTATGTGTGGGAGGATGAATGGTGGAAGGATGATGTATGTGTGGGAGGATGGGGTATGTGTGGGAGGATGGATGGTGGAAGGATGGTGTGTGTGTGGGAGGATGGATGGTGTCTGAGAGGGAGGATGGTGTATGGGTAGGAGAATGGTGTATGTGTGGGAGGATGGGTAGTGGAAGGATAGTGTGTGTGTGTGTGGTAGAATGGGGTATGTGAAGGTGGATGTATGGTGTAGAAGAGGGAGGATGGTGTATGTGTGGGAGAATGGTGTATGTGTGGGAGGATGGGTAGTGGAAGGATAGTGTGTGTGTGTGTGTGTGGGAGGATGGGGTATGTGAAGGTGGATGTATGGTGTATGAGAGGGAGGATGCTGTATGTGTGGGAGGATGGATGGTGGAAGGATGATGTATGTGTGGGAGGATGGGGTATGTGTGGGAGAATGTATGGTGGAAGGATGGTGTGTGTGTGGGAGGATGGATGGTGGAAGGATGGTGTGTGTGTGCGGGAGGAAAGAGTATGTGAGGGATGGATGGTGTATGCGTGGGAGGATGAATGGAGGAGTGGAAGGAGAGTGTGTGTGTGTGTGTTTGTTTGTGTGTGTGTTGGTCTGGGGGGGGGCAGGATTAGTTCTCGGGGTGTGCGGCTGGGCGCTGGGGTGTGGGGCTGGCCTTTGGGCGGGCCGGGTCCCCCCGGGTGGCGTGCTGGCCCTCGGCCTGTGGGGGTGGGGGGTGTCCCTGCACTCCTGGGTCCGGGCCCTCTGCCCCGTCTGTCCCGGGCGGCCGGTGCTCGGGGGGGGTCGGGGACTGCTGGCCTCGGCCTGCCGGGGCCGGTGCCCTGTGTCCGCGGGGGGGCTCCTGCTGGGGTCTCCTGCTGCTGTCTTCCTGGGCGGGCGAGAGGTCGTCTCTGTGGACCGGTCGGGGTCTGTTACCTACGAGGGGGCTGGTGGCCTGGGTCTCGGGACCGCTGGCCTGACTCTGGCCTCTGTTCAGGTGAGGTGGCATCTGCATGATCACTCTGCATGGTCACTCCTTCCTGAACGTCTCCACTCCGTATATTCGGTATGTTGACACAGACTCTGCGTCGCCGTTTAGCCGAGTCCTCCAACACATCCACACAGGTTTCTCTGCGCGTGTTCTTGAATACAGCAGTTTCACTTATATCTATTATCATTTTTTTTTTTTTTTTCTTCAATATACCTTTTCTCTCTATTCTTATAATTATTCTTAAAATTTTATTATTATTTCTGTTATTATTATTATTATTATTACTCTTATTATTATTATTATTACTATTATTATTATTATTATTATTATTGTGATTATTATCATTGTTACTATTATCAACTAGTTGTGTAATGACCTACTGGCTAGGATGATCTTAGCTATATATGTTGTAAGTAGTATGGATTACATGGTCGTTTGTATGATGTCTGAAGTCCCCACCTGCACTCCCCACACCCTTTCTGTCCCTCTCCCTCCCCTCCCTCTTCTCTCTCCCTTCTTTTCTCTCTCTCTCTCTCTGTCCCCTCCGGTCGAGTCCAGCATTAATAGTTTGATTTAATAAAGTTTTTCATAGCATCAAGAGGGACTTTATACACGTAGTATAAATCCCTGCTTGATAGAGTAAAATTGCCCGGCACCAGATGGCAGCCAGACATTCATTCTGTTTGCAACGATGCTGGACAAGACAGGTTAAAAAAAAAAAAAAAAAAAAAAAAAAAAAAAAGAAAATAAATATTTTGAGTTCTTGCATTTCCTTGTAATATTTACTGGGTTGTGTGTTACTTTTGTGACATTGTGTACGTCCAGATATACTTGCTGTTTAAATCTGTGCTCTTGCGCTCTGCAAAAGAACTTGATGTTTAAAAGATGCTCATTTCACTGTATTCATGTAATTACATTCAATTCAGACTGATTTTCATTCATCTTCATCAATTCTGTACACCCAGTTACTTGGACATGGTAACAGGGCTGTTTTCTTCATCACAAGGTTAACTATGTTTACAAGGTTAACTGTGTTTACAAGGTTAATTGTATTTACATGGTTAACTATGATTACAAGGTTAACTGTGTTTACAAAGTTAACTGCATTTACATGGTTAACTGTGTTTACAAGGTTAACTATGTTTACAAGGTTAACTATGTTTACATGGTTAACTATGTTTACAAGGTTAACTGTGTTTACAAGGTTAACTGTATTTACATGGTTAACTGTGTTTACAAGGTTAACTGTGTTTACAAGATTAACTGCATTTACATGGTTAACTGTGTTTACAAGGTTAAATGTGTTTACAAGGTTAACTATGTTTACAAGGTTAACAATGTTTACATGGTTAACTGTGTTTACAAGGTTAACAATGTTTACATGGTTAACTATGTTTACAAGGTTAACTGTGTTTACAAGGTTAACTGCATTTACATGGTTAACTATGTTTACAAGGTTAACTATGTTTACATGGTTAACTATGTTTACAAGGTTAACTGTGTTTACATGGTTAACTGTGTTTACAAGGTTAACTATGTTTACAAGGTTAACTGTGTTTACAAGGTTAATTGTATTTACATGGTTAACTGTCACGGAGGTTGCCTGTGGTTAGATTCTCCCAGCTATCCCTGAAGGCATCTTTCCTCCGGTGCGCTCCTGATTGTTGATGCGCTCCACCTGCGCTGCTTGCTTTATTTACCAGTGCACAGCACCACTCCTTTGCCAGATCGTCTCGGTTTACCCTGCACGTTTCCAGCCATTATTGCCTGCCTGTCTGCTTGTGTTCTGATCTCCGACCCGTTTTCTGACCTGGAATACCTGATTCTGCCTGCCCCCTGTCTGGTAACTTTGCTGTCTATTGTTTGGAACCTGTCTGTGCATTGACCCTTGGACTGTCTTTGGATTTGATTATTGGATTTGGATAACTGGATTACTTGTTTGGATATTGGATACAGGACTTCGGACTTGGATCTGGATGTGGATGTGATCTTGGAGATTCCCCCCTAACATTACCTGTCTATCTCCTCCCCAGAGGATTCAGTGGACCTCAGGGCTCTTAGGCCAAACTAACTGTTTTTCCCTCTTCAGTTTTGCCACCAGCCTTGTCTCACTCTTCACAGCACCACAGCCCCAGTGGATCTCTCACCGCCCTCCCAGTACAGCGATTCCCCCTGCGTCCTTCCTCTCCTTGCCCGGTACGTAAGACGTCATTATTCTTACATCCCCATTTTTGCCACGCTTTTGCTCACCTGGATCTCCTATTCTCACAGGCCAGTGGGTGACGTCTCCAGACCCGGATTTCCTGAGCAGTATTCAGTCCCTTATAATAAACCTGTTTTCTTACCCAACCCTCTGTCCTGATCTTTTTGTGGTCCAGCTTGCTGAACCGTTACAGTACGATCTGGCCAGCATTATGGACCCATCAGGATCAGAGGATTGGCGCACCCGCGTAGAGGCCGCAATTGCGCAGCAGGAGACGGGCCTGGGTGAGCTAGTATCTACCGTTAAAGAACTTTCCAAGCAGATATCTGCGATGACCACCTTTGTCCGCGCCGGTCCCGCTCAGGCGCCCCTGGTTTCCCCCTCTTCTGTTCGTCCGAGCCACGAGCCCCGTGTGGCACCCCCACAGCCATATGCGGGTGAACCAGGTCAGTGTCGGGCCTTCCTCACTCAGTGCTCGTTACAGTTTGAGCTGCAGCCATCCTCGTTTCCATCGGAGAAGGCTAAGGTGGCCTACGTGATCTCGCTGCTCTCTGGAAAGGCCAGACTGTGGGGCACCGCTGAATGGGAGAGAGGATCGGCAGCGCTGTCTACGTTCCAGGAGTTCTCCGTGGAACTTCGCCGGGTGTTTGATCCCTTCCGACCCGAACGGGAAGCCTCAAGGGGATTGTTCTCCCTCACTCAGTCAGGAAGGTCAGTTACTGACTACATTATTGAATTCCGGATTTTGGCTGCTGACTGCACGTGGAACCAGGCCGCTTTATTTGACGCTTTTTATCAGGGTTTATCAGGCCAGGTAAAGGATGAACTAGCTGCCAGAGATCCTCCTAAAGATCTCAACGCCCTGATGGATGTGGCCTCCCGGATTGATCAGCGTCTTCGAGAGAGACGGAGAGAGAGGAGAAGCGGCGAAGGGGGCAGGTACAGAGTCAGCGACCACTTTCCTGTGCAGACCGGTCAGGAAGCTCCATCCTCCTCTCACTCCGCCCCAGAACCCATGCAGATCGGTCGGTCTAAGCTGTCATCAGCCGAGAGAACTCGGAGAATCACACATGGACTGTGCTTGTATTGTGGTCAAAATGGACATCTGGTCAGAAATTGTACAGTAAAAGGCAGGACTCAGCAGGGAACGGGAGGACCCTGTTGAGTCGAACCTTGTTGGATTCCTCCCTCTCCCGACCAGTTTTTCACATGCAACTGACAGCCGCTGACGACACACACACCCTGGCAGTTTTTATTGATTCTGGTGCTGACGCAGACTTTATTGATCGACAGGTGGCCAAGCAGCTGGGACTCAGCTTTTCCCATCTACCAGAACCTGTCTCTGTCCGTGCCCTGGATGACCATCTGCTGCACAGAGTCACCGAGAAAACTCAACCTGTTCCAGTTTCCTTTTCTCATCATCATGAAACAATCAGTTTCTATGTCATCGACAGTCCACAGTTGCCCGTCATTTTGGGCATGACCTGGCTCCAGGCCCACAATCCACACATCGATTGGCGTGAGGGTAAAATAATTAATTGGAGCGTGAACTGTTTAACAACCTGTCTGCGTTCTCTTCCAGTTACAGTGACTCCACGGCTGGACAGCACAGAATCCGACTATCCCAGTCTTTCCCAGGTTCCTCCTGAATATCATGACCTGAAGGAAGTGTTTAATAAGGTTCGTGCCACTGCGCTGCCCCCGCATCGTCCCTATGATTGCGCAATCGACCTCCTGCCAGGCACCATGCCACCCCGTGGTGGGATATATTCCCTGTCTGCTCCAGAGAAAGAGGCTATGGACAATTATATTTCTGAATCCCTCTCTTCTGGCCTTATCCGGGCTTCTTCATCACCTGCCGGAGCAGGATTCTTTTTTGTTGACAAGAAAGACGGCTCTCTCCGCCCATGTATTGATTACCGAGGTTTAAATGACATCACAATCAAGAATCGTTATCCTCTCCCGCTCATGTCCACTGCCCTGGATCTGTTACAAAATGCTACTGTTTTCACCAAATTAGACCTGCGGAACGCTTATCATCTTGTACGCATACGGGAGGGGGATGAATGGAAGACGGCCTTTAATACACCAACGGGCCATTATGAATATCTAGTTATGCCTTTTGGATTAACTAACGCTCCTGCAGTTTTTCAAGCCCTAGTAAATGATGTTCTGAGGGATATGCTTAATAAATTCGTTTTTGTCTACTTAGATGATATCCTTATTTTCTCTCAGGACTCTGATGAACACCATCTTCACGTGCGAACCGTTCTTCAGCGTCTCCTCCAGAACCAGTTATTCGTTAAGGCTGAAAAATGTGAGTTCCACAGCTCCACTGTCTCCTTCTTGGGCCATGTTATTACCGCTGGAAAAGTCCAGATGGACCCCTCCAAGGTGTCTGCTGTGCGGGACTGGGCCTCCCCAACGAGCCGCAAGCAGCTCCAACAATTCCTGGGGTTCGCCAACTTTTACAGAAAATTCATAAGGAACTACAGCTCCGTCTCTGCTCCTCTCCACCGGTTAACTTCTGTGAAGACACCATTCGCCTGGACTGTTGAGACCGAAGCCGCCTTTACACTGCTGAAACAACGCTTCACTTCAGCTCCTGTTCTCTGCATGCCTGATCCAACCAGACAGTTTATCGTGGAGGTGGATGCGTCGGATTATGGCGTGGGTGCAGTTTTATCGCAACGGAATTCGGAGGATATGCGCATTCACCCATGTGCTTTCTTTTCCAGAGGCCTGTCATCAGCAGAACGGAATTACAATGTCGGAGACCGTGAGCTCCTAGCAGTTAAGTTGGCTCTGGAGGAGTGGAGACACTGGCTGGAGGGGGCCTCGCATCCTTTCATCGTCTGGACAGACCACCGAAATCTTGAGTACCTGAAATCGGCCAAGAGACTTAATCCTCGTCAAGCCCGTTGGGCTTTGTTTTTTCATAGGTTTAGTTTTTCCCTGGCTTACCGTCCTGGCCACAGGAACGCTAAACCCAATGCTCTTTCTCGACAGGCTACCCCCCAGGGGGCTGATGATGACGACGAAGATAAATACATCCTTCCTTCTCACGTCAGGCTGGGGGTGAGCCGTGTCCACCTGGAAGCTGAGGTCAGCCGAGCGCACCGCTCCACCATTGTGCCCGCTGGCTGTCCGGATGGCCGCCTCTACGTTCTGCCCCCGCTTCGGTCCAAGGTCCTCATTTTTTGCCATTCCTCGCGGTTGGCCTGCCACCCTGGTGTGGCGAGAACGTTTCATCTGCTGTCCCAGCGGTTTTGGTGGCCCGCTTGCCGCCAGGACATCCGGAGCTTTGTGGCGGCTTGTCCTGTTTGTGCCCGCTCCAAGACGTCCCGCCAACGCCCGGCTGGACTGCTTCATCCCTTGTCCATCCCTCACCGGCCCTGGTCTCACGTTTCCATGGACTTTGTCACTGGTCTTCCTCCCTCGGACGGCAAAACAGTTATCTTGACGATAGTGGATCGCTTTTCCAAGATGGCCCACTTTGTGGCACTCCCCAAGCTGCCCTCAGCTAAGGAGATGGCGACTCATTTGACTGATCATGTGTTTCGACTGCACGGGCTTCCCCGGGATATTGTTTCGGACCGGGGCCCCCAGTTCACTTCCCGGTACTGGGCCGAGTTCTGCAGGCTGCTGGGGGTTCAGATTAGCCTCTCGTCTGGCTTCCATCCCCAGTCGGACGGGCAGTCGGAGCGGATGAATCAAAGTTTGGAAACCTGCCTGCGCTGTCTGTGTTCCGACACCCCGTCCAGCTGGGCCCGGAACCTGTCCTGGGTGGAATACGCCCATAATTCCCTGCCGTCTTCCTCTACTGGGCTTACCCCGTTCCAGGTCGTCCAGGGTTTTCAGCCTCCGTTGTTCTCGCCCCAGGAGGAGGAGGTGCGGGTTCCCTCCGCTCACGCGGCGGTGCGCCGCTGCCATCGGGTTTGGAGGCGGGCCCGTGCTGCGCTGCTGCATTCCTCCCGGAGGTATCAGGCGGCCGCCAATCGCCGCCGCTCCGCGGCTCCCTCCTACCGTGTGGGTCAACGCGTCTGGTTGGCCACGAGGGATCTCCCTTTGCACCTGGAGTGTCGTAAGCTGGCGCCTCGGTTCGTGGGCCCGTTCCCTATTGCCAAAGTGGTGAATCCGGTTGCTGTTCGCCTGCGCCTTCCCAGGGCTCTCCGGGTTCATCCCACGTTCCACGTGTCCAGAGTGAAGCCTGAGCTCACCTGTCCTTTGGTGCCCGCCTCCAGGCCCCCGCCGCCCGCCCGGGTCGTGGGTGGCGGTCCTGTCTATACTGTGCGCCGCATCCTGCGCTCTCGTCGCTCTGGTCGCTCCCTGCAGTACCTGGTGGATTGGGAGGGCTACGGCCCTGAGGAGCGCTCCTGGGTTCCGGCCCGCTTTGTGGTGGATCGGACCCTTCTGTCCCGTTTCCATCGGGGTCACCCTGATCTGCCTGGTGGGGCGTCGTGGGCCGCCCCTTAGGGGGGGGGGTACTGTCACGGAGGTTGCCTGTGGTTAGATTCTCCCAGCTATCCCTGAAGGCATCTTTCCTCCGGTGCGCTCCTGATTGTTGATGCGCTCCACCTGCGCTGCTTGCTTTATTTACCAGTGCACAGCACCACTCCTTTGCCAGATCGTCTCGGTTTACCCTGCACGTTTCCAGCCATTATTGCCTGCCTGTCTGCTTGTGTTCTGATCTCCGACCCGTTTTCTGACCTGGAATACCTGATTCTGCCTGCCCCCTGTCTGGTAACTTTGCTGTCTATTGTTTGGAACCTGTCTGTGCATTGACCCTTGGACTGTCTTTGGATTTGATTATTGGATTTGGATAACTGGATTACTTGTTTGGATATTGGATACAGGACTTCGGACTTGGATCTGGATGTGGATGTGATCTTGGAGATTCCCCCCTAACATTACCTGTCTATCTCCTCCCCAGAGGATTCAGTGGACCTCAGGGCTCTTAGGCCAAACTAACTGTTTTTCCCCCTTCAGTTTTGCCACCAGCCTTGTCTCACTCTTCACAGCACCACAGCCCCAGTGGATCTCTCACCGCCCTCCCAGTACAGCGATTCCCCCTGCGTCCTTCCTCTCCTTGCCCGGTACGTAAGACGTCATTATTCTTACATCCCCATTTTTGCCACGCTTTTGCTCACCTGGATCTCCTATTCTCACAGGCCAGTGGGTGACGTCTCCAGACCCGGATTTCCTGAGCAGTATTCAGTCCCTTATAATAAACCTGTTTTCTTACCCAACCCTCTGTCCTGATCTTTTTGTGGTCCAGCTTGCTGAACCGTTACAGTTAACTATGATTACAAGGTTAACTGTGTTCACAAAGTTAACTGCATTTACATGGTTAACTGTGTTTACAAGGTTAACTGTATTTACATGGTTAACTGTATTTACATCGTTAACTATGTTTACAAGGTTAACTGTGTTTACATGGTTAACTATGTTTACATGGTTAATTGTGTTTACAAGGTTAACTGTGTTTACATGGTTAACTGTATTTACATGGTTAATTGTGTTTATAAGGTTAACTGTGTTTACAAGGTTAACTGTATTTACATGGTTAACTACTAGGTTAACTGTGTTTACATGGTTAACTGTATTTACATGGTTAACTATGTTTACAAGGTTAACTGTGTTTACATGGTTAACTGCGTTTACATGGTTAACTGTATTTACATGGTTAATTGTGTTTACAAGGTTAACTGTGTTTACAAGGTTAACTGTATTTACATGGTTAACTACAAGGTTAACTGTATTTACATGGTTAACTACAAGGTTAACTGTGTTTACATGGTTAACTGCGTTTACAAGGTTAACTATGTTTACAGGGTTAACTGTGTTTACATGGTTAACTGCATTTACATGGTTAACTATGTTTACATGGTTAACTGTGGTTACAAGGATAACTGTTTACATGGTTAACTATGTTTACAAGGTTAACTGTATTTACAAGGTTAACTGTGTTTACAAGGTTAACTGCATTTACATGGTTAACTGTGTTTACAAGGTTAACTATGTTTACAAGGTTAACTGCGTTTACAAGGTTACCTGTATTTACATGGTTAACTGTGTTTACAAGGTTAACTGTATTTACAAGGTTAACTGTGTTTACATGGTTAACTGTATTTACATGGTTAACTATGTTTACAAGGTTAACTATGTTTACATGGTTAACTGTATTTACAAGGTTAACTGTGTTTACAAGGTTAACTGTGTTTACATGGTTAACTGTATTTACATGGTTAATTGTGTTTACATGGTTAACTGTATTTACATGGTTAACTGTGTTTACATGGTTAACTATGTTTACAAGGTTAACTGTGTTTACATGGTTAACTGTGTTTACAAGGTTAACTGTATTTACAAGGTTATCTATGTTTACAAGGTTAACTATGTTTACATGGTTAACTATGTTTACAAGGTTAACTGTGTTTACAAGGTTAACTGTATTTACATGGTTAACTATTTTTACAAGGTTAACTGTGTTTACATGGTTAACTGTATTTACATGGTTATTTGTTTTTACAAGGTTAACTGTGTTTACAGAAGCTGAGATTGGCTGCAGATCCCCGCTAATCTGTTATAAACTTTACTTGCTTGCAGTCCAGGATTCCATATGAACCCCTACATCAGAATGATATGTGAACGTAAGTTTAGATGAGATGAAACTAAAACCTTTAACAGCTACACATGTTAACTTTAGTAACATGAGCCACCACCTCCACACATTGCTATGCAAAGAAAGGCTGAATGTTTTATGAAGTGTGTACAGGCTCATTACGTGTTTGACTGAGAAAATTCTCTGGCCACCAAGTAGGTCGCTTTCCAGTCGTCCAGAAGTTCTTTCTTTCTGAAAATATTTAGAAACCCTTGTTTCATGGATGACGGTAGATAAACAGACACTTTTTGACAGTGATGATACCACAGCCTTTAAACTGGTTTGTCATCCAGTCAACATCAAGACTTTAGGTGGCTCCTCATCGTCACATCGGGTTGGTTCGCTGTAAACCAGTTTTACTTTGCATTGCTTATTTATTTAATATGTATTACTCTAAACTTTTTATGAACACAAAATGTTACCCTGCTAGAGGGTTCACTGAGGCAAATTCTTTTGTAAGGTTATCCCTTAAAAAACGTGCCTTTATTTATCACCTGCACCTCTATACGTTCACCTAATTGGCCAGAATTTTCACAGTGCTGATGCCTACTGAAGAGATAGATAGCTGCACATGATCACTGCTAGAAAACATGCCTGTGTGCTACACACAGGTGCTACACACAGGTGCCACAGGTACCAAAGGTGGAGTAAACACCTTGATGTGCTGGAGTAAACACCTTCATGTGTTGGAGTAAACACCATCATGTGCTGGAGTAAACACCATCATGTGTTGGAGTAAACACCATCATGTGTTGGAGTAAACACCTTCATGTGCTGGAATAAACACCTTCATGTGCTGGAGTAAACACCTTCATGTGTTGGAGTAAACACCTTCATGTGTTGGAGTAAACACCATCATGTGTTGGAGTAAACACCATCATGTGTTGGAGTAAACACCTTCATGTGCTGGAGTAAACACCTTCATGTGTTGGAGTAAACACCTTCATGTGCTGGAGTAAACACCATCATGTGCTGGAGTAAACACCATCATGTGTTGGAGTAAACACCATCATGTGTTGGAGTAAACACCTTCATGTGCTGGAGTAAACACCTTCATGTGTTGGAGTAAACACCTTCATGTGTTGGAGTAAACACCATCATGTGCTGGAGTAAACACCATCATGTGTTGGAGTAAACACCATCATGTGCTGGAGTAAACACCATCATGTGTTGGAGTAAATTCATGTTTATTTTAGTGTCAATAACAACACGGTTGTGTAAAGACGCTTCACATGAGCCCCCAGAGCCAGGGGGGCAAGGAAAACTTCAACTGGTGGCATTTTTCATGAAAATGGACAGATCGGGACAAGACATATGCCTGGGGTCAGACAAGGAGCCAGCAGTTTGGTTAACAGGTGGTTAACAGTTCAAGTCAAACTGTTATTCACCTGTTAACTGTTAACTTTAAACCCTATCACCGACAGGGTTTAAAGTCTGCAGTCGAAATCTTATAAAGTATCATCAGGGTCAGCTGTCGAGGTATGCGGTGCTGAATGCTCCTGGTCAGGTGGCCATGACCGGTAGACCCCAGTGGAGGTCACGAATGGTCACCAGGACAGCGCCAGGACCCCAAAGTGGACCCGTAGAGGCATGCAATGACTGAAGAACCGTAACCTCACCGTCATATTGTGGCAGTTTGCTGTACAAACTTTGGTCCCTGGTCAGGTGATACGTGGTAAATAGCTATGAAAAAAGGACTTACGTTGCTGGTAGTTGGCCTGGGCGTCTCCATGTTTTCACTAAAAGTGTTCAAATTATTATTTGAAATTATTTGAAATTATTGGGAGAAAAATGAGTCATTCTAAGTCTTGACCTTAACACTGATGACCAGCCATGGTTTTCCACGAATTTGAGTTTTCCCGCTTTTACACAAAAAGGAAAAGTTTGGTATTTGTGATAAATTCAAAACTTAGGCAAAACAAACTGCAGCCTTCTGTGTTGAACTGATAAAGAAGTTCTCAACAGCAACTCTTTTTTTTACCATACAATGCACGCGCACTGAAAACTTTCTAATAATGATTTCACATGTTGCACAGCGGTTTAAAAGAGTCTACATGCTAACCACGTTAGCTGTAGCATGAAAGGTCATGAAGTTAGTGTGTTTATAATCATACTGGGGAGGAGGCGGAGAGAGCGACAACCCGTCATTTTTACCTATCAGCTGATTACCGTGAGCGTGTTCCCGTGTCTGCTGGACGCTGGGTTGCTTCAGCACATCTGTTGGGTGGCGGAGGCGTGGCGGAGGAGAGGGCTACGTGGGAACTGGACCTGCTGAACTAAAGGCCTTCATACGCTCCTCCTAGCTGTACTTGTGGATGTGGATGATTTGTGGTCAAATGAATGGGGGCTCCCGTTCTTCACGGAGCTACCTGAATCCCCTCCTCCACATGTTATTCATCTATGCAGAGGCCTGGTAACGGGGCATTCATGTCATTCAGGTGTGCTGGAGAAGGGATACATCTAAAAGCTGCAGGAGAAGAGATCACAGTGTGGCCCAGGGACGCAGCTGTCATGTTACAGGATTGTTTTGAACGCACAAACTGGCAGCTTTTTAAAGATGCAGCAACATACAATGGAGCAGTTAATCTGGAGGAATATGCATCTACTGTTATGAGCTTTATCAATGAATGTGCTGATGATGTTTCTGTTACCAGAACTGTTACCACCTACCCCAACCAAAAACCGTGGCTAGATAAAAATGTTCGTGTACTCCTGAAGGCGCGGGATGCTGCTGTTCGGTCAGGGGACAAAAATGCATTGAAGGCTGCCAGAAGGGATCTGGATGCGGGAATTACAAAAGCCAAAGCCAACTTTGCAAGGGATGTACAGGGAACCATCTCCTCTAACAACGCAAGGAGCATGTGGAAGGGCATAAAATCCATCTTGAACACAGCGCAGAAGGTGACGGTGTCCTCAGCAGACCCTTCCTTACCTGATTCCCTGAACACTTTTTATGCACGCTTTGAGGATCCTAACACCCCCCCTGCACCAGGCTCACCCTACCACCGGGTGAATCTCCACTCAGCGTGTCTCCTGATGAGGTGAGAAAGCTTCTGCTGCGGATAGACCCACGGAGAGCAGCTGGTCCTGATGGTGTTTCTGGGCGAGTCTTAAGGGACGCAGCATACCAGCTGACACCTGTGCTGACAGACATGTTTAACATCTCCCTCCTCCAGGCTGCAGTACCATCATGCCTCAAGACAGCCACCATTATTCCTGTACCCAAGACTCATACTGTGACCTGCATGAATGACTACCGCCCTGTGGCGTTAACACCCATAGTCATGCAGTGTTGGGGGTAACGCGTTACAAAGGTAACTCGTTACTCTAATATACTACGTTTGGCAGTAACGAAGTAATACAACGCGTTACTAACTATATTTTGGTAATATTATTACAGTAAATGAGTCCGGTAATGCGTTACAATCCCAACTGTCAGTATAAACATCAGACAAATAAATAATAAAACAACCATCGCGCAACAGCCGAAAATAAATATGAAGTAGAAGAAGAAGAAGAAGAGGAAGAAGAAGAAGACGAGGGCGGCGGCTTTAAATTAACAGAAGAAGAAGAAGAAAAGGACGAGGAATGATGGCAACCGACTCGACATTTTCTAAGTGGGTTTACTCTCACTATTTTGAATACATCAGAGAAATCGAAAAGAACAATGAGGTGTAGAACAAGAGTTTGTATCACATCATGTCGTTTAATTCTTCCATATCATTACATTATTGTAATTCAGCAGTTCATATTCACAACTACTTTCTGATGCAACCTCATTAGACTTTGTTGCCACACACATACTATAATAATGAGGAACTACATTTAAATGAGAACTATTCACCATGACAAAATATTGCGCACCTTCATTGCGTAATGCCTTGTCCTAAATGCTTATTTTGGTGAAAAGTAACTGAAAAGTAATATGTTACTTATTACTTTATACAGAGAGTAATATTGTAAAGAAATGTATTACTTAAAATTGAAAGTAACTGGTAATGTGAAATATATTACACTTGGGAAGTAACTTTCCCAACACTGTAGTCATGAAATGCTTTGAGAGGCTGGTAATGACACACATCAGAGACACCATCAGTACTAGTGTGGACCCACACCAGTATGTGTACAGGAATAACAGGAGTACGTCTGATGCAGTAGCAACTGTTATTCATCAGGCTCTCACCCGCCTGGAGAAGCGGGACACGTATGCCAGGCTCCTCTTTCTGGACTTTAGCTCGGCTTTTAATACCATCATGCCACAAACTCTTGTAAACAAACTGGCTCTGCTTGGACTGAAACCATCACTGTGTAACTGGATACTGTCTGTAAGTAAGTAAGTAAATGTTTATTTATATAGCACCTTTCAAGATAAAAATCACAAAGTGCTTAACAATAAGACAAAACACTAAATAACAGTAATACAGAGAGAATAAAAACAAATAAAACTAAGTAAAAGCAAGTTTAAAAAGATGTGTTTTTAGCTGCTTTTTAAAAGAGATCATGGAGTCCACAGATCTCAGGCTTAGAGGAAGGAGGTCCAGAGGACAGGAGCCACTGCTGCAAAGGCTCTGTCCCCCTTAGTTTTCAGCCGTGTTGGTTTAACAACCAGCAGATGACTCGATCTCAGGAACCTGCTGGGCACGTAGAGCTGTAGGAGATCCCTGATGTATTCAGGTGCCTGGTCATGTAGGGCTTGATAGGTAAAAACCAGAATTTTAAAATGCACCCTGTAATAGATGGGCAGCCAGTGCAGCTGGATTAGTAGAGGAGTGACATGGGTGAATTTGGGGGATTTAGTTATCAGCCTTGCAGCAGCGTTCTGAACCAGCTGGAGACGGTCAGTCTGTAAGGATCTCCTCCTCACCAGTGACTCTCCATACGGGCTCTCCTCAGGGATGTGTCCTGAGCCCCCTGCTGTACACGCTGCTGACGTATGACTGCTCGGCTACTCGCCCAGGTTGTCATATTGTGAAGTTTGCCGATGACACGGCTGTAGTGGGTTTAATCTCCCATGATGACGAGTCAGAATACAGACAGGAGGTACAACATCTGGAGGCATGGTGTAAGAAAAACAACCTTTGTCTAAATGTGGCAAAGACGAAGGAGCTGATCGTGGACTTTAGGAAGGGCAGCCACCCTCTTCCACCCACTTTACATTATGGGCTTAGCCGTGGAGATGGTGTCCAGCCTCAAATACCTCGGTTTACATATTACAGACAGTCTCACCTGGTCTACAAACACAGCCAGCGTTATTAAGACGGCCCACCAACGCCTCTACTTCTTGAGGAAACTCAAGGTTGCTGGACTTGGCCTCCAAGCCCTCATCTCTTTTTATAGATGTGGGGTGGAGAGTGTTTTGACACAGTCCATCATGGTGTGGTATGGCAACTGCTCTGTCCAGGACAGGAAGCCCTGCAACGCATTGTCACATCGGCTGGAAAAATCACTGGATGTAGTCTCACATCTGTTGGTGAGATCTACAACAATGGCTGCAGGAGCAGGGCTTCTGGGATTATAAAAGACCCCTCCCACCCTGCCATGGACTGTTTGTCCCCCTGCCCTCGGGGAGAAGTCTGAGGAGCATTACAACCAGAACCTCACGGCTGAGGTCCAGCTTCTTCCCTGAGGCTGTTAGACTGATGAACACAATAACTGCTGTTTTACTCTTTTATTTATTTATTACTGTTTTATTTATTATTTCTCTCTTTGACTCTCTTTTTTTTATTTTTTATTTCACCGGCCCTCCAGTTCTTAATTTCGTTCAGTCATGTTGATGCTGGAATGACAATAAAGCACCTTGAACCTTGAACCTTGAACCTTGAACCTTGATAGTGGACCTCGAGGACCAGACTTGGGCACCCCGTCTCTAAACTAAATGTCCAAAATGTTGGATAGAGCAAGGTATTCTGGGAAATGAAGTGCTGTCTTATAATTATCCACACTGTTAAAGTTTGTATAATTATCTGTTTTGTTTTAATTTAAATAAATTTGTAGTAAAAAAAAAGCCTATTTACTATCTTAAAGTATTAGAGCCATAGAATCTGTATGTCATACTCTGTATGAGATTCATCCTGTACACATACGTAATAAATACTTCTTTCTTAAATGTACCTCAGTTATGTGTCATGAATTTATTTGAATTTAATTGCAGTTCCGCTTCTTGTTTTTATCTAAATTCAAATTTAAAATTCAAATTCAAATCCAAGAATAGAAATTCTAAATTCCATTTGGGATTTTGTACAAGCCTGGTTGTTTCCATCACATCTTCACCCACCACCTGGATGTGAAATGGAAACTCAAACATTTTCTACCATAAAACACCATGAGGGGATGTTTGAGATCAGGAACCACGATGAGTCTATATGATCCAGATCTGCCATCAAAGAATCAGATCGTATAGAAAGTGTCTCTGTGCTGTTTGATCAATAAGTTTCAGCTTCAACATCTTCAAGAATAACATTTAATTATCATTTCAGATAATTACAACAAAACTAGGCTGGCACAATAGCTCCACTTTTAAACATTAAATACTAAATAGAAACCCGATAAGAACGAGTAGAATACATGATGGTACTTTAAAAGCATTTCATACACACATGTAAACACAAGTTAAGTTAAATGCACAGCATTAAAAACAAGTTAAAGTAACATGAAACCATTTTAAATGATGTTAAACACAGACGTTAAGCTGAGTTTTAACATGTTTTTACTAAATTCTCTGTTTTTTTTACACTTCTCACTGTTGTGTAAAAGAGGTGGCGGTCCTGGTTTGGATTGTTCGGTAACGTCGGCCTGACCGCAGTTCAAGCGCACGGTGAGCAGATGAGTCCTCCAGGATCTTCCTCACCGTTCTGAGGCGGCGTGAGGTGAAGGTCTCATCCAGAGCAGTGTCTCTGTAAAGCCTGCTGATGTCTGCAGACGGAGGCCAGCAGATGTTCAGAGGGTCTTTGTGCTTCATGTGTGCAGCTGTGCTCTTCATCATGGCGGCGGGTTGAAACCCTGGTTTAGGGTCTGGGAGCAGGTTTGGTGCAGGAGTGTGTTCAGGGGACGGCGGTGCTGCTGAAGCTTCCTGGGATGTGTTGACGTCCACCATCAGGAGCTCTGTGGAAAGTGGAAATGAGAAGAAAGATGTAAATTCTCAGGATTTCTAAAAACAGAGTTTACAAACTTTTAACCAACATAATGTTGAATTTAACTTCAATACAACTTTATTTTAGTTTGGCATCTTTTTGGTTTAAACAGGAGTTTGTTTCCTCACCGTTTTATCCAGCTGGAGTCTGGTGGATGTCCACTCAGAGTCATAACCTAAAGTCCAAAAACAGCCATGAATATTTTCTACAGTGTCATAAAATGGTTTAAATAGACTTGATGGTGTTATCTTTAGCTCATGGTGACTTTGGACTTACTTCATGCTCTTTTCTTAACAGCTGCTGTCATCTGGCTGGGAGCTCTTCATCGCCATGGAAACCTTGGATGTACAACAGGAAGTTGGGTGTCTGTGGTCCACCTTGCTTGTCCTTCAGGCCGACGGCTGTGTGTCATCTCAGTCATGATCACCTCAGTGAAACGAAGAAGTCAAAGAAGAAAAAGTGTGTCAGTGACTCTGACAGTAAATGAACAACATTTCCAGCTAGCATACACACTTTCTCTACAGTTTAATCTGAGATTATTGTAGGACACTTTCAGGACAGAATGGCTAACTCACCTTTTTCACACATCGTGTGAATCCTGGTTCCACCTTCTGTCATGTGGACGGATGTAAAGGAGACAGACTGGAACCAGGATTCACACGTCGGTGGAACCATTTCTGGTCCTCTGGACTGGATCACATGGGTCACCAACTCAAGCTCTGTGGACGTCCACTCAGAATCATGACCTAAAGCAAAAAACAGCCATGAATATTTTCTACAGTGTCACAAAAATGGTTTAAATAAAGTTTGTAATGTTAAAACCAGAAGGCCTTACTTCACACGGTGTCTCTGTCCCTCTTTGGGTCTGGACTTCTCTCTTCTTCCAGCAAAGAGGCTCAACAAAGAGTCTTTTACTGGCCTTTTTGCACATTTTGTGTCCAGCAGTAACTCAGGTGGTAAAGCTGGTCCTCTGTTCATGTCTGGGTTGAGGAGGAATCAGGTCTAGATCATCAGGTCATGCCTCCTCAGCGTAGCATTGGGTCCTCTTCCTACTACACTCACGGTATCAGTAGATTTGACATTATAACATCAACAGGCCTGGTGCAAGGCTCAGGCTCTGACAACCCATACAGATGCGAGTTTTCAAAAGTTGATCCAGGGACCAGATGAAGGAAAGCCCTGCTGCAAGGCCTACCTGAGGCTCACCAGTCCTGTAAGACTCAAAAGGTTAAACATAGAAATATACATGTATACAAATGAAGAAATAATTATCTCCAGATGGAAAACAGTCCCATCTGGAGAAGCAACATTCAGCCCCTTCCTGTTGCTGAAGTTCATGACTGATGGTTTATGCAACTAAAGTTGTCCGATCTAAAGTTGTCAGATCCCGCAGCATGAAGGAGTTGACAAGTTTAGTCAGAGTTGCTGCCATCGTCCCACCTCGTTCTCTTCACAGTGAGGTCAATGACGTCACACCTGCTCTTCAAGCCAGAGGTTGAGGGAGTCGAGTCTGCAAAGGACTGCTCCTCTCCAGGGCTCTCCTCACAGCTCTCCCTCGGCCTCTTTGCAGAGGGCCGATCCCCGTCGCTGTCCTCCCTGCTCCTCTTTTGGGAGGAGCTAGGGACGGAAGCTGAGGAATCAGAGTCCTCTGCAAAGCTCTCCTGAAGATCCCAGAGGCCAAAAGGAGAGATCCTTCCTAAATAAGCCTCAAACTGTGGCCGGTCAGGAAGGTCTCCCTCTGGGGGTGCGATGAGCTGTTGAGGAGGATGAGGAGGAAACTCATGTGGAATATGGTCGTCATCTTCCTCAGAGTACATGCTGCTGTACCCAGAGTCCTCAGAAACACTTTCATTACTATCTGTCTACTCTGAACTATCAGTCACCTCATCATACTCCTCAACATCCGACTGCTCAGCATCAGACTGCTCAGCATCAGACTGCTCAGCATCAGACTGCTCAGCATCGGACTGCTCAGCATCAGATTCCTCACTAGTTGAGAATAGGGGGACACCATCAAGATCAGGAAAGTGAGCAATAGCAAAGGGGTCACCTGCATTTCCATCGACGATCACCAGCACAGGGACTCCGAGGAAGTCGTCTGTGAGGAAGAAAGTCCAGGTATGGAAGTTTCTCTCTCAAATTACAGGTTTTAAAGTCATACTTTTCTTTTACTAAAACATGAAATGCAAAACTACTTAATACTAGACTGACTTCTTAAAATCAACTGTTTACAACTACCTCATGTAATTATATAGTCACCCCAACTAGAATTTCATTAATGGAGACCCAACCACAACCAACCCACTACATCCATCAGTTAATCCCAACCAGTGGTGGCGAAAGCAGTTTTACTACATGATCCACGCAGTTACAAATACTTCTAGGGATAGAAAAGATGCTCCATTTAAGGAGAATGGCTCATTTTTCATCTTAAAGTTTACCGTGATTACGCTTTCGCCACAAAAACACTATTTTTTCTCCAAACAGGGTGTAAATCATATGAGAGACAGAAACAACATGAATTTGGAGCTTTAAACAAAGCGCATAAGCTTTGTAAACTCAGCTGATTGGTGGTTGGAGCTGACGTTCAGAACTTTAGGCTCCGTTCAAAACGTCACGTTCTGAATTTTAAACTTTTAAAAAATCCCATTGTTGCTATGGTGACCAAAAAATGTGTCTTCACTGCATTTTAACACACACTAAATAAAAAAAAAACACGAAAGACTGAACACAGTTCACGCTCTTTTTTCAAAACAACTGACTTCTTAAATAACATCCAGACAACACGATCAAAATTCCCGGGAAATACAATTTTTACCCGGGAAATCATTAATTTCCCGCGAATTTTAATATGCACAAAGCAAGCCTTCATTTATACACCCAAAACAAACTGTCATCAATTTGTTGTTTCTATAACACTAAAGAAAAATTTACCCCATCTTTAAATTTAACGGTTTAACATATTTTGGTTAATAAACAATTTTAAACAAACATGATTTACTTACCTTCCAGGAGGCGGTCCTCCCGGGAAGACGACATCCTTTCCCGCTTCGGTTCCTGTCACAGGTCCACCAACTACTGCCGGTTCCTCTGATCCACCAGCTATTCAAACGGTCCGCCGGTCTCTCTGATCCACCAGGTACGGGCGGTCCGCCGGTCTCTCTGATCCACCAGCTATTCAAACGGTCCGCCGGTCTCTCTGATCCACCAGGTACGGGCGGTCCGCCGGTCTCTCTGATCCACCAGGTACGCGCGGTCCGCCGGTCCTCTCTGATCCACCAGGTACGGGCGGTCCGCCGGTCTCTCTGATCCACCAGCTACAGGCGGTCCGCCGGTCTCTCTGATCCACCAGGTCTTCCAGCACGTCCGGCCTCTCTCTCTTGTCTCGCGCTGATATCAGGGTGCTCTTAAGTTCTCAGGTTTTGTCCACTCTCACCTCAAGTGAAAAGGGGCAATTAAAACTGCCCGCGCGCCTTTTATAGCAGCTGGAACGTTCCGTTTCCATGACGATCTGCTTTTAAATGATATTGATGAACGCTGCGTAAGTAGGCTGCTTGATAACAGCGCCACGAATGAACAAATAAATAACTAAATAAATAACAGCAATAACTATCCAGGAAACACAGCTCTGCACCTGAAGCGTGAAACACAGGTAGCAGCCAGCGCGTGCCCCACCATCTTCAGTCACACCTTGAAGGTGTTAAAACAAAGTTACATAATAATAATAATATAATATAATAATAATAATAATAATATATAATAATAATATTAATATAATATAATAATAATATAATAATATAATAATAATAATAACAATAATAATAATATAATAATAATAATAATATAATAATAACAATACTAACAATAATAATAATAATATAATAATAATAATAATAATAACAATAACAATACTAACAATAATAATAATAATATAATATAATAATATAACAATAATATATAATAATAATATTAATATAATATAATAATAATATAATAATATAATAATATAATAATAATAATAATATAATATAATAAATTAATAATAATGATAATAATAATAATAATAATAATATAATAATAATAATAATAATAATAATAATAATAATAATAATAATAATATAATATAATGATAATATAATAATAATAATGATAATATAATAATAATAATAATATAATATAATGATAATATAATGATAATATAATAATAATAATAATAATAATAATATAATAATATAATAATAATAATAATAATAATAATAATAATATAATATAATAATAATATAATAATATTAATAATAATAATAATGTAATAATAATAATAATATAATATAATGATAATATAATAATAATAATAATATAATATAATGATAATATAATAATAATAATAATAATAATAATAATAATAATATAATAATAATATAATAATGATAATAATAATGATAATAATAATAATGATAATAATAATAATGCAGAAACCACGAGCCATGAGAACATTTCCCTGTATGTGGGCAAACATATCTTAATGTTGTCTTTTCACTGCTTTTGGTTTGATGGTGTCGCTTAGGAAAGAAAATGGCAATGGGCCATCTTTTGTAAAATGCTCTGAAGACATGGGGTGTGTCCCAATTCAGGGTCTGCACACTTCGAAGTATGCAGACCCTGAATTGGGACACAGCTATAGTTTTGGTTACCATAGAAACAGTAGAATCACTCAAAGTAGCATTAGGAGCGAGACGTTTTCAGCGTACAGGCGTCGTGAACGTACAGATACGGAAGCCGATGGGCTCAAACCTCGGGTTGGCTAAGTGGTTATTATTATTTTTTCTTTTTAAAACTTTAAGCCCGACGGACCCGCCGGTGGGTCTAACATGGTCCGGACCACTATAATGACTGGTCCGGACCACTATAATGACTGGTCCAGACCGTGGTCCGAAACATGGTCCGGACCACTATAATGACTGGTCCAGACCGTGGTCCGAGCCATGGTCCAGACCACTATAATGACTGGTCCAGACTGTGGTCCGAAACATGGTCCGGACCACTATAATGACTGGTCCAGACCGTGGTCCGAGCCATGGTCCAGACCACTAAATTGACTGGTCCAGACCGTGGTCCGAAACATGGTCCGGACCACTATAATGACTGGTCCAGACCGTGGTTCGAACCATGGTCCAGACCACTATAATGACTGGTCCAGACTGTGGTCCGAAACATGGTCTGGACCACTATAATGACTGGTCCAGACCGTGGTCCGAAACATGGTCCGGACCACTATAATGACTGGTCCAGACCGTGGTCCGAGCCATGGTCCAGACCACTATAATGACTGGTCCAGACTGTGGTCCGAAACATGGTCCGGACCACTATAATGACTGGTCCAGACCGTGGTTCGAACCATGGTCCAGACCACTATAATGACTGGTCCGGACCACTATAATGACTGGTCCAGACCGTGGTCCGAAACATGGTCCGGACCACTATAATGACTGGTCCAGACCGTGGTCCGAAACATGGTCCGGACCACTATAATGACTGGTCCAGACCGTGGTCCGAACCATGGTCCGGACCACTATAATGACTGGTCCCTGCCAAGGTCATTACAAAACTAACGAAAAAACGAAAACTAACTGAAACTGTATCGTGTGTTTACAAAGCTAAAATTTTAGCAAAAATGTCCTTCGTTTTCGTTTTTTGTAAATTTATTTCATACATAAGCCCTCTGGGTTGATATGAAATCTATTTACTTTGCTGGATTTACGCCAGGTGTCTGCGTCGTACGACACCTGAAGCTCCGTGACGTCACGTGTCATCTGCGTGTCCGTGCGCCGGCTAGTGTGATGCTACGGAGAAAGTTAGGAGAAAGGGAGGAGAGACCATCGTTATGACCATGTCAAAGATAAAGTGCCTTGTAGAAGAAGCAGGTGGTAAAATATGTGGAAGGAAAAACCACAAATCTGAAAGTCCATTTGAAAAGCTGCACGAGAAGGTTAACCAGGAGCACCTGGACCAGGTAGCCTCTCTGCCCCCCTCCACGGAAAAAGAAGCTTCAGCCAGGCCGAGCAGCATGGGGAGGGAACGTGAGTCACACACACACTGTCAGTTACACACACACACACACACACAGAGTCTCGGACACGCACACACACGCAAACAGACTTACACACAGTCTCACACAAAATGTTGAAAAGCTGAATTTGAGAGGCTCAAATTTGGTTTTGTTTACAATGTTTACCCTGCTGGACAGCAGGTTATGTACGTTTAACATAGAAGGCAGTTTATCTGTACAACACATTTCATGTACAGGACAATTCAGAGTACTTTACATAAAACCAAAACATTACAGATATTAAGAAATAAAAAAAGACATCAACACATAATCACAATAAAATAATAAATTACATTAAAATGATAAAAAGCAAGTTAAAGAGTTAACGTGCAGATTTCATGCAGAGACATGAGAAAAGAAATGTTTTAACCTGGATTTAAAAATGTCTACATGTTTAGTCTGGACTCTGGTCTGGACTCTGGTCTGGACTAGCTGACCAGAGTCTTTGGATCTAAGAGCTCTGCTAGGTTTATATTCTCTGAACATAACAGCTGGATTCTGGACCTAAACCGTTCTGGGATGTAAACAAGCAGAAGGGTTTTAAAATCTATTCTGTGACTGGAAACCAGTATAAACTAGAAACCAGTATAAACTAGAAACCAGTATAAACTAGAAATTAATATAAACTAGAAACCAGTATAAACTAGAAACCAGTATAAACTAGAAATCAATATAAACTAGAAACCAGTATAAGCTAGAAACCAGTATAAACTAGAAACCAGTGTAACCAGTGTAAAGATGTTATAACTGGTGTGATGTGTTCAGATCTCTTAGTCCTGGTTAAAACTCCAGCAGCAGCATCTGGTTGAGCTGCAGATGTTTACTGGTCTTACTGGGAAGTCCTGTTAAAGACCAGTACAGTAATCCAGCCTACTGGAGATGGATCATGGAGGAGTTTCTACTGGTCTTACTGGGAGACTAAACTTTTAATTGTGAAAAGAAAAGAAAGCACATCATCATCCAGCTGAGATCCATCAGTACGTTAACCAGCTGCTGGTTCTGTGTTCTAACAAACACGTGTACTTTCAGTGTGTAAAATAAGATCATGTCCAGTAAAACATGTTCTGTTAATCAGCTGCAGTTATTTGTACTAAAGCTGCTGAACCTCTAGTTCAATTCTTTATGTACTTAATTATTAATAGTTTCAATGAACGAATTAAAGCTCTGGTCTAGAGTTTGTTGGGTTGTTGTTCATGATGAGTCAGATTGAGCTCCTTTAGACTCCTGGCTGCCAAGGACTGAACTGTCTGAATGGATTCATGTTATGTTGATGCGTGTTTTTAGTATGTTGTTATGTTGATGTGTGTTTTTAGTATGTTGTTATGTTGATGTGTTTGTAGTATGTTGTTATGTTGATGTGTGTTTTTAGTATGTTGTTATGTTGATGTGTGTTTTTAGTATGTTGGTTATGTTGATGCGTGTTTTTAGTATGTTGGTTATGTTGATGCATGTTTTTAGTGTGTTATTATGTTGATGCGTGTTTTTAGTATGTTGTTATGTTGATGTGTTTGTAGTATGTTGTTATGTTGATGTGTTTGTAGTATGTTGTTATGTTGATGTGTTTGTAGTATGTTGTTATGTTGATGTGTTTGTAGTATGTTATTATGTTGATGTGTTTTTAGTATGTTGTTATGTTGATGTGTTTGTAGTATGTTGTTATGTTGATGCGTGTTTTTAGTATGTTGTTATGTTGATGTGTGTTTTTAGTATGTTGTTATGTTGATGTGTTTGTAGTATGTTGTTATGTTGATGTGTGTTTTTAGTATGTTGTTATGTTGATGTGTGTTTTTAGTATGTTGGTTATGTTGATGCGTGTTTTTAGTATGTTGGTTATGTTGATGCATGTTTTTAGTGTGTTATTATGTTGATGCGTGTTTTTAGTATGTTGTTATGTTGATGTGTTTGTAGTATGTTGTTATGTTGATGTGTTTGTAGTATGTTGTTATGTTGATGTGTTTGTAGTATGTTGTTATGTTGATGTGTTTGTAGTATGTTATTATGTTGATGTGTTTTTAGTATGTTGTTATGTTGATGTGTTTGTAGTATGTTGTTATGTTGATGCGTGTTTTTAGTATGTTGGTTATGTTGATGGGTGTTTTTAGTATGTTGGTTATGTTGATGCATGTTTTTAGTATGTTATTATGTTGATGCGTGTTTTTAGTATGTTATTATGTTGATGTGTTTGTAGTATGTTGTTATGTTGATGTGTTTGTAGTATGTTGTTATGTTGATGTGTTTGTAGTATGTTGTTATGTTGATACGTGTTTTTAGTATGTTGGTTATGTTGATGCGTGTTTTTAGTATGTTGGTTATGTTGATGCGTGTTTTTAGTATGTTGTTATGTTGATGTGTTTGTAGTATGTTGTTATGTTGATGTGTTTGTAGTATGTTGTTATGTTGATGCGTGTTTTTAGTATGTTTGTTATGTTGATGCATGTTTTTAGTATGTTATTATGTTGATGCATGTTTTTAGTATGTTATTATGTTGATGTGTTTGTAGTATGTTGTTATGTTGATGTGTTTGTAGTATGTTGTTATGTTGATGTGTTTGTAGTATGTTATTATGTTGATGTGTTTTTAGTATGTTGTTATGTTGATGTGTTTGTAGTATGTTGTTATGTTGATACGTGTTTTTAGTATGTTGTTATGTTGATGCGTGTTTTTAGTATGTTGGTTATGTTGATGCATGTTTTTAGTATGTTATTATGTTGATGCGTGTTTTTAGTATGTTGTTATGTTGATGTGTTTGTAGTATGTTGTTATGTTGATGTGTTTTTAGTATGTTGTTATGTTGATGCATGTTTTTAGTATGTTATTATGTTGATGCATGTTTTTAGTATGTTATTATGTTGATGTGTTTGTAGTATGTTGTTATGTTGATGTGTTTGTAGTATGTTGTTATGTTGATGTGTTTGTAGTATGTTATTATGTTGATGTGTTTTTAGTATGTTGTTATGTTGATGTGTTTGTAGTATGTTGTTATGTTGATACGTGTTTTTAGTATGTTGTTATGTTGATGCGTGTTTTTAGTATGTTGGTTATGTTGATGCATGTTTTTAGTATGTTATTATGTTGATGCGTGTTTTTAGTATGTTGTTATGTTGATGTGTTTGTAGTATGTTGTTATGTTGATGTGTTTTTAGTATGTTGTTATGTTGATGTGTTTGTAGTATGTTGTTATGTTGATGCATGTTTTTAGTATGTTGGTTATGTTGATGCGTGTTTTTAGTATGTTGGTTATGTTGATGCATGTTTTTAGTATGTTATTATGTTGATGCGTGTTTTTAGTATGTTGTTATGTTGATGTGTTTGTAGTATGTTATTATGTTGATGTGTTTTTAGTATGTTGTTATGTTGATGTGTTTGTAGTATGTTGTTATGTTGATGCGTGTTTTTAGTATGTTGGTTATGTTGATGCGTGTTTTTAGTATGTTGGTTATGTTGATGCATGTTTTTAGTATGTTATTATGTTGATGCGTGTTTTTAGTATGTTGTTATGTTGATGTGTTTGTAGTATGTTGTTATGTTGATGTGTTTGTAGTATGTTGTTATGTTGATGTGTTTGTAGTATGTTATTATGTTGATGTGTTTGTAGTATGTTGTTATGTTGATGTGTTTGTAGTATGTTGTTATGTTGATGCGTGTTTTTAGTATGTTGGTTATGTTGATGCATGTTTTTAGTATGTTGGTTATGTTGATGCATGTTTTTAGTATGTTATTATGTTGATGCGTGTTTTTAGTATGTTGTTATGTTGATGTGTTTGTAGTATGTTGTTATGTTGATGTGTTTGTAGTATGTTGTTATGTTGATGCGTGTTTTTAGTATGTTGGTTATGTTGATGCGTGTTTTTAGTATGTTGGTTATGTTGATGCATGTTTTTAGTGTGTTATTATGTTGATGCGTGTTTTTAGTATGTTGTTATGTTGATGTGTTTGTAGTATGTTGTTATGTTGATGTGTTTGTAGTATGTTGTTATGTTGATGTGTTTGTAGTATGTTGTTATGTTGATGTGTTTGTAGTATGTTATTATGTTGATGTGTGTTTACAAACAATAACCCAAACGGCTCCGGTCTACCTCCACTCCTTAATCCAGAACTTCCTCTCCACAAGGTGGAGCCACATCAGTAGCTAGACTTGAACAGACTTTATCTGTCAGGTATAAATACTTGCTCGTAAACAAAGGAGCATCGTCGCCATTTTGCTGCAGTTACGCACGTGGGCGCGCCGGAAAGAGCGAATATCCAACAGCGTTCACTTGGGAATTTGGTAATATTATGTGCAACCAGAGATACTTCAACTTGAAGTTGCCGATAAACAAAAAATGTGAGAGTGCCGACAATTTTTGTTTCAGCTGATGAAAAATGAAGATGTTAACAAAAAATTAGGGCCTTCCTCGGTGGGGATCGTCCAGATACACAAAATCTTCCCTTGGCCCGCCTGGGCCTGAGCAACTTCAGTGTTTTTATTTATGTGGCCAACTTTTCTGTCACTTTTGTCATATGACTTAGTCTAGCAGCCTTTCACACAACACCAGTGTCCTATTTATGCCTCAAGCAAATATGCACAAAACTGAGTTGTTTAAGACGAGTGACCATCCAAAGAAGGGCTGAGGAAGACCAACATGCTCTGACAGTTTGGAAATGACCTCATAACCAACTCCAGACTGATGGGCAGCAACAGTTGCTGACGTGTTCTTTCCTGGAAATGGTAAAATGTATTTAATTTTTGTAAAATGTTGAGTTTAGTTAAATTCATAATTCCCGGTCTATGCCTGTTGGGGGCAGTGACGCGCCGACACAAAGCCAAGAAGAAGAACTAGCTGTTAGCATCCAGGCTATGAGGTTAGCTGGTTTGTTGAGTCCCTGCTGTGCGTTACGGCCACAGCTTGACCAAAACATTAACACCAACACCAAGGCGACACAACGCAGTGCGATTAATTAGTGCATTAATAATCAAGTGTCAGAGCCGTGCTGATTATTAGCCCCTTAGCTAACGCTGTTAGCGCCGTTAGCCTCGCTACCAGCAGCAGCACCAGCAGCTGCGGTAGCGGTCCACACAATTTCAACACGTAAACGGGTTTTAATAAGAGTCCAGATGGAAACAAACGCACCGAAAAGACGAGACAACAAGAAATCACTGCGGGTGAAAGTGATCAGTCTGGGAAACGCCGAGGTGGGAAAGGTACGTTATGTTCAGCTTGTTTTAGCCCGAAATCCTAGTGAAATCCGGCTGGTTTGTGTTGTGATGCTTCGGGCTTTATTAAGCATTTATTACTACCTCGTTTTTACATGACAGTTAACTGTGTATTTAAATGAACATATAATAAGTCATGCCAGTGTTTGTTAATAACCAAGGTGATCCTTGTGTTCATCGTTGGGACAGCTCTACGTACATATCCCTGATTGACACCAGACTCCGTTCAATAAACGACATTATTTGGTTTTTACCACAAGTTTCCTCAGAATCCAGCATCCATGAGTAGTTCTATGGAAGATTGTGATTTTTTTCTATAATTCGGCATAAGTCTTACATATGAAACAAAGTTATTTATATACATATATATATATGATAGAATCAACTGTTTAATCTGGGATTGAATCTGTGATATCAATGTTAAACAAACCACTGGACCATCTCAGACGGCCATTCAGATGTAATACTGTTTGTGACAAAAAAGATGGTGGGGGGTGCCTCCATATACTACAGTTTATCCCAGTCAAGCTACATTTATCGTTGTTTAATCCATCAAAAAAACATCTGTTATGTCCACAACAGTATAATTCTCCTCCGGGCCGACTGACTTTGGTTGAATCCTTTGAATAGTTCTTCATCTTTCTGAATAATGTTGGTTTTGCCCTCATTTTTAGTCAAGTTAAATAGGAATGTGTTAGTATTTGTACAGCCCAGAGTCAGAAATGGACTCCATCACGTCTGGACTCCGTCGTGTCTGGATCCATCATGTCTGAACAGCTTTTCATCCACAGAGCTGCATCATCAAGCGTTACTGCGAGAAGAGGTTCGTCCCAAAGTATTTGGCCACGATCGGCATCGACTACGGTGTCACCAAGTGAGTCCACACGCTGCTCACCGTGTGTGTGTGTAGATTGTTGTACACAGCAGTGATGTGTGTGTTTCTGTGTGTCAGAGTGCAGGTTCGAGACCGAGAAATCAAAGTGAACATCTTTGACATGGCAGGACATCCCTTCTTCTACGAGGTGAGTTCATTGTGGGTGGAGGAGGTGTGATGTGGGCATCCTGCCAGCAGGGGGAGCTGCTGCAGCTGGTTCTGACCCAGTCTGTGTCTCAGGTCCGTAACGAGTTCTACAAGGACAGCCAGGGCGTGCTGCTGGTGTACGACGTGGGCCTCAGGGAGAGCTTTGACGCTCTGGACAGCTGGCTGGGGGAGATGAAGCAGGAGATGGGCTCTCAGGCCAACATGGACAGCATCGTCTTCATCGTCTGCGCCAACAAGGTGCGACTCAGCCAATCACATCGCTGGAAACGTTACTCTGAAACACTCACACCTTCCTGACTCCAGATGAAACGATTCAGACGTTCATGACTTAAAAGCTGCAGTTCAGCCTGAATTTTCTCACATGACTGAGTCACAGCGTTAATTTTAACTTTATTTTCTTCGTTAAGGCTTATTTCTGGTGCTTCGTTTAAGTACGAGCGGAGTCCAGGACGGATGTATGTACGGAAATTTAATGGAAGTTCATTTGTCTGACACTCATGATTTATAAATCTGGACATTTTGTTTTCTTTTACATCGTCTGGTCTTCGCTTGTGTCATGATTGACTTGGCGTTTTTGCTGGATCGTGCTGGACTCCAGGCTAACTTCATGCCCTGGCTGCTCTGGTGTGTTTGGGCACAGCAGCAGAAACCAGCAGTGCACCCCAGTTTTCCCAGCAGGACACTCAGCAGCACATTTAATACTTTAGAGGGATTTCCTTTTTTATCATAACCCATATGAACTGATGGGTATTTAAATTATTTAAGCTGAAGATTTAAACTTTAGGATGGATCAGGAAGCCGTGGAAAATGCCCTCCTCCAGGTTAACCTGTAATCCTGTCCACGCTGACTTTCTACCGGCTGGCTCCACCATGAAAAACTTTTAATACTGTTTACATTTCTTCTGTTCTTTCTGGAATTAGTAGGTTTTGACTTGGAAACGTGGTGTAATAATAACTAAACTGGTCAGCGAGTAGAGGGTGACGACTGCTGTGTCCAGGTGGACCTGACGAAGAGGAGGGTGGTGGACGAAGGTGAGGGGCGTCTGTGGGCGGAGTCCAGAGGCTTCCATTACTTTGAGACGTCGGCCCAGAGCGGCGAGGGGATCAACGAGATGTTCCAGGTATTCCTGACACACAGACACACCTGGGCAGGTGTTCAGGGTTGAAGACGAAGCTCTGAGCCGTCTGGTCTTCTTCAGGCCTTCTTCTCCTCCATCACCGACATGTGTGAGAACGGCGGGAAGCGGCCGGTGTCCGAGGTCAGCGCGGGCTTCACCAAAGAGCAGGCCGACACCATCCGACGCATCCGCAACAGCAAAGACTCATGGGACATGTTGGGGGTGAAGCCCGGGGCCACACGGTGAGAAAAGCCCACCTGAGATCTGATTGGATCAGGCCCCGCCCACCGGTCAAATCTTACACGACCCGACTGGAGGATCAGCCATCTTTAAAGACGTTTCCAGAAAAATAGACTTAAAAACGTTTAATTCGACGTTCAACACGACTCGTTAATATTTACAGAAATTAGCTTTTTTATGTCCGAGGAAAAAATTAAACGGAAAATAAACTCGTCACTAACTTCACCCCTCCAGAGTTTCCATAAAGAAGCCTTAAAAAACCATGAAACATCCTTCCGGGCTGATGAAAGAAAAGTCTGGACATTTCTTTTAGTTTCTTTTCTGTTTTTAGATAAAAGAAAATAAACGTTAATTCGTAGTGGACGCCACGACTGGCTGCGCCTCAGCTAGCAAACTAGAACGAGCAAAACAGACACCCAGAAAATGTCTAAAGCAGGGGGGCCCAAGTCAGGCGTGTTGGAGAAGGGTTGCATCTAAAAGTTCCAGGATAGTATATCTGGAGGACCGGACCCTGGACCGGACCCGCACCCTGGTCCAAAACAAGTTCTCAGAACCTTCCAACCCCACGCGCACCGTTAGCAATGCTAACATCTCCACAGCTACTAATATAAAAAACCTTTTTAAACTTTTTCTGACTGAACCGATCTGCGATGTCATCGTTATTCTCCGTAAAGGTTGAGTAGCGCCGTGTTTTAACCGGACTTACACTACACGAGTTTTTGCCACAGTTTGTCTCTTAGTGATTTTTAGAGCATCAAGGCGTTCTTATTGGTTGATCCAGCTGCCGTAGAAAGCAGCTGTATGTACACGGGCTTTTTCCCACTGTGGTGTCATTTGATGCTTTATTCCTAAAATATGTACAAAAAAAGGTCATGAAACCACTGAAAAAAACAAAATCAGACATTTTTCTTTTCCATGAAACTGAAGTGAAAAAATAAAAATGATAAAAGTTTCTGTAAATTCTCCGTCGGAATGAGCGCGAGTTGTTTGTCTTCCTGTGATGGAGACACTTCACCATCGCTGGGCGCCCTGGAGAGCAGGCGGTGAAATTAACGCCCTCTTTGGCGCCCCCTCGTGTAACGGTAGCAGAAACACTGTACGCTAATGAAAACGTAGCTAAAAGCTAGTAATGTTATGCTAAAAACAAACCAGAAGCTAAGCTAAGTCGTTGTAAAAACCAGCAGCTAACTACGCTACAACTGCTAACTGATAAAACCTACAGTAAACCAACGGTGAAACTATCTAAAACACACTAGAGAGTAAAATTTTCTCTCTGATAATCACTGCTGCAACTCCACCGAACGACCCGCGACTTTTTGGCGCCACCGTATGTTTGTACCTCTTGTGTGCACCGCATGTAGCGCAGCGTAACGTGACGGCGTAATCGACTCGTAACGATGTTGCGTCATGAAAGACGGGAGTCTTGGCTATCAGCTCTAAAAATGACCGCTGTAGCTGTTATAGTTTTTATTTTAGGCCAGTTTAAACGGGATTATGCTAATATGGAAACTCTGCGTTAACCAGAGATTTCCTCAGATTCCCTGAATCTTTTCTGATGAAAAACCAAAGTTCTTTACAAACTTTTGCTGCGGAATAATAACTTTTAAGCTATTAATGACTATCTGACCCATCCTTGCTTAGAACGACTAAACTATGGACGCTCCTTTTATACCTAATCCTGGCACCCTCACTGGTCACCATTTGATCCACTGGTTGGAGATTCTGATAAATCCGACGTGTGACGGTGCGTCACATTCATTGTGTTGATGTGTCTAACTTTGGTTCCCGTTTCCAGGGAGGAGGTGAACAAGGCGTACAGGAAGCTGGCGGTCCTGCTGCACCCGGACAAATGCGTGGCGCCCGGCAGCGAAGACGCCTTCAAGGCGGTGGTGAACGCCCGCACCTCGCTGCTGAAAAACATTAAATAACACACACACTGGGACTGAGGACTCACACATGGTGTTTATTTATTTATTTATTTGTATGTTTACTGATGGTAGCGTGTTGTGTGCCATGTCGCTCGCCACCGTGCTGCATGCCAACCTTTCCATTGTG
Source organism: Melanotaenia boesemani (assembly GCF_017639745.1). Taxonomy (NCBI): domain Eukaryota; kingdom Metazoa; phylum Chordata; class Actinopteri; order Atheriniformes; family Melanotaeniidae; genus Melanotaenia; species Melanotaenia boesemani. The sequence goes on along the minus strand of NC_055705.1, from coordinate 1,652,952 downwards.
TACCTGGTAACTGGGGGGACTGGGTGGAGGAGGACGACGGCCACAGAACGAAGAAGAGTTCTGAAATTACAAAGACCAAATTTTTTACATCAAAACTCAGAAAAGTTCTATGAAATAATTCAAATCAAATTAAACATTTAATTAAAGTCTAACTTCAGAACTGAAATGTGATTGGTTGTTTTAAATTTATTATAAATACTTCAAATATTTTTTCTTTTGTACATGTCAGCACGTTTACATCCAAATTTAAAATCTGATTTTAATTTGCTGTTTTAGTTTGAGAAATTTATTAAATATAAATAATTTGGTTAATTTATGAAAAGCCAAAATTCAGATTTTCTTTTTTTTTTTTTATCGAAACTGCAGTTTATATATATATATATATATATATATATATAAATAAATCTTCCTAGGGAAAAAGTCCTAAAGATGATATAATATTTGATTAATTAAATTGTTCTTTGTTTATAAAGTTCAAAATAAGAATTTAAGGTTTGATTTTGTAAAATGATTTAATATATAATTATTAGTCTGATTTTCTGCTTCAGATTTTAGGAAATAAAGTTTTTTTTTATATTTAAAGATGTTTAGTGTAAATAAACTGTTGAAATACTTTTTTATTTGAGATGTTTGTTGAACAAAAATGTAACTGAGCACAAAAAATTTAGTTTAGAAGAAATTTCAGCGAAAAAATTTAACAAGTTCAGTTTTTCTGAAAAAAAATAAAATAAAATAAAAAAACAAATTTGGTTTAAATACACAGCTGAACATAATTAGTTACACAACCTCACCGGGATGTTTAAATGTAGATAAAACCAAATTACAATAATTTATTAGTCTCATCAACACATATTTTATTCCCAGTAGAAGATAAACAACATGTCAGATGAAACGGAGACTTTTCACCATGTGATGAAATATATGGGCTGATAGTGAATCTGATTCACAACACGACTGGAAAAAGTAGTTCCAGGGTGATGTTCGGCACGGTGTAAAAAGTAGTTCCAGGGTGGTGTTCGGCACGGTGTAAAAAGTAGTTCCAGGGTGGTGTTCGGCACGGTGTAAAAAGTAGTTCCAGGGTGATGTTCGGCACGGTGTAAAAAGTAGTTCCAGGGTGATGTTCAGCACGGTGTAAAAAGTAGTTCCAGGGTGATGTTCAGCACGGTGTAAAAAGTAGTTCCAGGGTGATGTTCAACACGGTGTAAAAAGTAGTTCCAGGGTGATGTTCGGCACGGTGTAAAAAGTAGTTCCAGGGTGATGTTCGGCACGGTGTAAAAAGTAGTTCCAGGGTGATGTTCGGCACGGTGTAAAAAGTAGTTCCAGGGTGGTGTTCGGCACGGTGTAAAAAGTAGTTCCAGGGTGACGTTCTGCACGGTGTAAAAAGTAGTTCCAGGGTGACGTTTGGCACGGTGTAAAAAGTAGTTCCAGGGTGACGTTCGGCACGGTGTAAAAAGTAGTTCCAGGGTGACGTTCGGCACGGTGTAAAAAGTAGTTCCAGGGTGGCGTTCGGCACGGTGTAAAAAGTAGTTCCAGGGTGACGTTCGGCACGGTGTAAAAAGTAGTTCCAGGGTGACGTTCGGCACGGTGTAAAAAGTAGTTCCAGGGTGGCGTTCGGCACGGTGTAAAAAGTAGTTCCAGGGTGGCGTTCGGCACGGTGTAAAAAGTAGTTCCAGGGTGACGTTCGGCACGGTGTAAAAAGTAGTTCCAGGGTGACGTTCGGCACGGTGTAAAAAGTAGTTCCAGGGTGACGTTCGGCACGGTGTAAAAAGTAGTTCCAGGGTGACGTTCGGCACGGTGTAAAAAGTAGTTCCAGGGTGACGTTCGGCACGGTGTAAAAAGTAGTTCCAGGGTGACGTTCGGCACGGTGTAAAAAGTAGTTCCAGGGTGACGTTCGGCACGGTGTAAAAAGTAGTTCCAGGGTGACGTTCGGCACGGTGTAAAAAGTAGTTCCAGGGTGACGTTCGGCACGGTGTAAAAAGTAGTTCCAGGGTGATGTTCAACACGGTGTAAAAAGTAGTTCCTGGGTGATGTTCAACACGGTGTAAAAAGTAGTTCCAGGGTGATGTTCGGCACGGTGTAAAAAGTAGTTCCAGGGTGATGTTCGGCACGGTGTAAAAAGTAGTTCCAGGGTGATGTTCGGCACGGTGTAAAAAGTAGTTCCAGGGTGATGTTCGGCACGGTGTAAAAAGTAGTTCCAGGGTGACGTTCGGCACGGTGTAAAAAGTAGTTCCAGGGTGACGTTCGGCACGGTGTAAAAAGTAGTTCCAGGGTGACGTTCGGCACGGTGTAAAAAGTAGTTCCAGGGTGGTGTTCGGCACGGTGTAAAAAGTAGTTCCAGGGTGGTGTTCGGCACGGTGTAAAAAGTAGTTCCAGGGTGGTGTTCGGCACGGTGTAAAAAGTAGTTCCAGGGTGGTGTTCGGCATGGTGTAAAAAGTAGTTCCAGGGTGACGTTCAGCATGGTGTAAAAAGTGGTTCCAGGGTGACGTTCAGCATGGTGTAAAAAGTAGTTCCAGGGTGACGTTCTGCACGGTGTAAAAAGTAGTTCCAGGGTGACGTTCTGCACGGTGTAAAAAGTAGTTCCAGGGTGACGTTCGGCACGGTGTAAAAAGTAGTTCCAGGGTGACGTTCGGCACGGTGTAAAAAGTAGTTCTAGGGTGACGTTCGGCACGGTGTAAAAAGTAGTTCCAGGGTGACGTTCTGCACGGTGTCGCATCCTCTTCTTCTATCAACTGTCTGGAAACGTTGGGAGTGTTAGGAGAGTTATGTTGTTCCTGGTCTTTCCATGTGAGAGACTCTGCCTCTCTGAAATGCTCCTTTTATACCAGTCATGTTACTGACCTGTTGCCAGGTAACCTGGTTAGTTGTCCAATGCTCCTCCAGGTGTTTCTGGTTTGTACCAGGTACTTTTCCAGCCTTTTGTTGCTCCTGTTCCAACTTTTTCCATCAGATTCACTATCAGCTCATATTTTCATCTCATGGTGAAACGTCTCCGTCTCATCTGATGTGTTTGTGATGTTTTAGGTGAACTGAAGGATTTTAAAGGGTTTTATTTAGAATTTAATGGTGAAAAACAGAAAGTTTTACCAAACGTAACATTTCCAGAAGTGATTTGAACCTCAGATGTAAAGTCAGAAGGTTCGTGTCTCTGTGGCTGTCGTCCCTCCACATGTAGACGTGGTTTCCCAGTAAAACCATCAGCTTCCATCCAGAAGGTTTACAGATCGTTGTTTTAATTCTGGATAAATTCAGCGGGTGCACAAAGTTTAAGGATGTTGTTTCACTTCCTGTTTGGCTGCCAAAGGACACCGTTAAGAGGTGTGGTGTAATGAAAATGCATGTTGAAGATGAAATATAATCTTGAATCTCCGTGTGAGCAAACCTGCCAACCATCCTCTTCATCAGCTGCATCCCAGCCAGCCAGCAGCTGCACAGGTGAGCTCAACCTTTACCACTGAATACCTTCACTCCTTCCCTCCAATTAGAAAAAGTTACCACTGATTACCTTCACTCCTTCCCTCCAATTAGAAAAACGTTACCACTGATTACCTTCACTCCTTCCCTCCAATTAGAAAAAGTTACCACTGATTACCTTCACTCCTTCCCTCCAATTAGAAAAAGTTACCACTGATTACCTTCACTCCTTCCCTCCAATTAGAAAAAGTTACCACTGATTACCTTCACTCCTTCCCTCCAATTAGAAAAACGTTACCACTGATTACCTTCACTCCTTCCCTCCAATTAGAAAAAGTTACCACTGATTACCTTCACTCCTTCCCTCCAGTTAGAAAAAGTTACCACTGATTACCTTCACTCCTTCCCTCCAATTAGAAAAACGTTACCACTGATTACCTTCACTCCTTCCCTCCAGTTAGAAAAAGTTACCACTGATTACCTTCACTCCTTCCCTCCAATTAGAAAAACGTTACCACTGATTACCTTCACTCCTTCCCTCCAATTAGAAACACATGGAACTGAAATGTCAGGCTGGAGAATTTTTCTTTCCTCCACATTCATCATTTCTCACACCGATCTTTCTGAAAACACTTTATTTTTTTAGACTTATTTTCGGTTAAACATATAACTTCTCAAACTAATTTAAAACTGATTTTGTTCTCTTAATCTTTCCTGCTTTCTGCCTTCCTTTCATCATTTGATCGTCCATATTCCTAAACAGAAATGATTTCCTCAACTTAAACCTCAACCTGCCAAAGTGCTGCCACACGTAGTTAATATCAGTTCATTTTTCCATTAGACACATTTTTATCTTTTTCCTTCGTTTGTTAAGTTCCCGGAGCGGTGTGTATGAAACTGCCCACTGAGTCATTTAAATGACTAAGTTGTTCCCTGAAGTGTGAACCAGCTGTAATTTAATTCCAGAATGGAGGAATTTGTGGTAATTGTCAGAAATGCTGCTCTAACTTCACTCTGAACTTCCTGTATTAACTCTGATCCTGCTGACTTGTAAAGTAACTTCCCGGTTTAACTCGTTCGCTCCCTGATCCACTTCAACCACAAACGACTCCACGTTTTAGTTAAAGCAGCGTTTCGTGTCCTCGCCACGTTTTAACCCTGAACGTGTACATGAAGATGATGATGAAGAGCAAGCAGGACTTTTTATCTCCTTATGTAATGAAGTGACAGGCGGCATGAAACATGTTATAGTTTTATATTTTTACATATGTGTGTCCACAGGAATGAATAAAAAGGCTTGAGCTTCCCCCTGCTGACGTCACCTGAGTGGTTTTTGTGTCTGACAGATTTTCTGCACATGAAACCGTGAAGCTCAGCGAGCTGCTGAGCTGCCGGGTCACATGTTCCTCATGCCGTCGACAAACCACCACCATGTGTTAGGAATTTTAAGGAATGTGTGAAATGTCGTCGTCGCACCTCTGATGTTTATCCTGAACCAGTGGACCTGTCAGGTCACCGTACGTTCCAGAACCCTTACCGGGTCCTCCTCTTTCCTACACTTTCCTGGTTCTGGTCCTGGTGGAGGTTTGCCTTCCTGGTTCTGGTCCTGGTGGAGGTTTCCGTCCTGGTTCTGGTCCTGGTGGAGGTTTTCCGTCATGGCTCTGGTCTGGTTGGAGGTTTTCCTTCCTGGTTCTGGTCCGGATGGAGGTTTTCTGTCCTGGTTCTGGTCCTGGTGGAGGTTTTCCGTCCTGGTTCCGTCCTGGTGGAGGTTTTCCTTCCTGGTTCTGGTTCTAGTGGAGGTTTTCCTTCCTGGTTCTGGTCCTGGTGGAGGTTTTCCTTCCTGGCTCTGGCTCTGATGGAGGTTTTCCGTCGAGGTTCTGCTCCTGGTAGGGGTTTTCCGTTCCTGGTTCTGGTTCTGATGGAGATTTTCCATCCTGGTTCTAGTCTGGTTGGAGGTTTTCTTCCTGGTTCTGGTCCTGGTGGTGGTTTTCCTTCCTGGTTCTGGTCCTGGTGGGAATTTTCCGTTATGGTTCTGGTCCTGGTGGAGGTTTTCCGTCCTGGTTCTGGTCTGGTTGGAGGTTTTCTTCCTGGTTCTGGTCCTGGTGGAGGTTTTCCATCCTGGTTCTGGTCTGGGTGAAGGTTTTACTTGCTGGTTCTGGTCCTGGTGGAGTTTTCCTTCCTGGTTCTGGTCCTGGTGGAGGTTTACCTTCCTGGTTCTGGTGCTGGTGGAGGTTTTCCATCCTTGTTCTGGTCCTGGTGCTGGTGCAGGTTTTCCATCCTGGTTCTGGTGCTGGTGGAAGTTTTCCATCCTGGTTCTGGTCTGGGTGGAGGTTTTCCTTCCTGGTTCTGGTGCTGGTGGAGGTTTTCCATCCTTGTTCTTGTCCTGGTGGAGGTTTTCCTTCCTGGTTCTGGTGCTGGTGGAGGTTTTCCATCCTGGTTCTGGTGCTGGTGGAGGTTTTCCTTCCTGGTTCCGTTCTGGTGGAGGTTTTTTTGTCCTGGTTGTGGTCTGGGTGGAGGTTTTCCTTCCTTGTTCTGGTGCTGGTGGAGGTTTTCCATCCTTGTTCTGGTCCTGGTGGAGGTTTTCCTTCCTGGTTCTGGTCCTGGTGGGAATTTTCCGTTATGGTTCTGGTCCTGGTGGAGGTTTTCCGTCCTGGTTCTGGTCTGGTTGGAGGTTTTCTTCCTGGTTCTGGTCCTGGTGGAGGTTTTCCATCCTGGTTCTGGTCTGGGTGAAGGTTTTACTTGCTGGTTCTGGTCCTGGTGGAGTTTTCCTTCCTGGTTCTGGTCCTGGTGGAGGTTTACCTTCCTGGTTCTGATGCTGGTGGAGGTTTTCCATCCTTGTTCTGGTCCTGGTGCTGGTGCAGGTTTTCCATCCTGGTTCTGGTGCTGGTGGAAGTTTTCCATCCTGGTTCTGGTCTGGGTGGAGGTTTTCCTTCCTGGTTCTGGTGCTGGTGGAGGTTTTCCATCCTTGTTCTTGTCCTGGTGGAGGTTTTCCTTCCTGGTTCTGGTGCTGGTGGAGGTTTTCCATCCTGGTTCTGGTGCTGGTGGAGGTTTTCCTTCCTGGTTCCGTTCTGGTGGAGGTTTTTTTGTCCTGGTTGTGGTCTGGGTGGAGGTTTTCCATCCTGGTTCTGGTCTGGATGAAGTTTTTCTATCCTGGTTCTGGTCTGGGTGGAGGTTTCACTTGCTGGTTCTGGTCCTGGTGGAGGTTTTCCTTCCTGGTTCTGGTGCTGGTGGAGGTTTTCCATCCTTGTTCTGGTCCTGGTGGAGGTTTTCCTTCCTGGTTCTGTTGCTGGTGGAGGTTTTCCATCCTGGTTCTAGTGCTGGTGGAGGTTTTCCATCCTGGTTCTGGTCTGGGTGGAGGTTTTCCTTCCTGGTTCCTGTGCTGGTGGAGGTTTTTCATCCTTGTTCTGGTCCTGGTGGAGGTTTTCCTTCCTGGTTCTGGTGCTGGTGGAGGTTTTCCATCCTGGTTCTCTTGCTGGTGGAGGTTTTCCATCCTGGTTCTCTTGCTGGTGGAGGTTTTCCATCCTGGTTCTGGTGCTGGTGGAGGTTTTCCGTCCTGGTTCTGGTCTGGGTGGAGTTTTTCCTTCCTGGTTCTGGTGCTGGTGGAGGTTTTCCATCCTGGTTCTGGTGCTGGTGGAGGTTTTCCATCCTTGTTCTGGTCTGGGTGGAGGTTTTCCTTCCTGGTTCTGGTGCTGGTGGAGGCTTTCCATCCTTGTTCTGGTCCTGGTGGAGGTTTTCCATTCTGGTTCTCTTGCTGGTGGAGGTTTTCCATCCTGGTTCTGGTCCTGGTGGAGGTTTTCCATCCTTGTTCTGGTCCTGGTGGAGGTTTTCCATCCTGGTTCTGGTGCTGGTGGAGGTTTTCCATCCTGGTTCTGGTCCTGGTGGAGGTTTTCCTTCCTGGTTCTGGTGCTGGTGGAGGTTTTCCATCCTTGTTCTGGTCCTGGTGGAGGTTTTCCTTCCTGGTTCTGGTCCTGGTGGAGTTTTCCATCCTGGTTCTAGTGCTGGTGGAGGTTTTCCATCCTGGTTCTGGTCCAGATGGAGGTTTTCCTTCCTGGTTCTGGTGCTGGTGGAGGTTTTCCATCCTTGTTCTGGTCCTGGTGGAGGTTTTCCTTCCTGGTTCTGGTGCTGGTGTAGGTTTTCCATCCTGGTTCTCTTGCTGGTGGAGGTTTTCCATCCTGGTTCTGGTGCTGGTGGAGGTTTTCCATCCTTGTTCTGGTCTGGGTGGAGGTTTTCCAACCTGGTTCTAGTGCTGGTGGAGGTTTTCCATCCTGGTTCTGGTGCTGGTGGAGGTTTCCCATCCTGGTGCTGGTGGAGGTTTTCCATCCTTGTTCTGGTCTGGGTGGAGGTTTTCCTTCCTGGTTCTGGTGGAGGCTTTCCATCCTTGTTCTGGTCCTGGTGGAGGTTTTCCTTCCTGGTTCTGGTGCTGGTGGAGGTTTTCCACCCTGGTTCTCTTGCTGGTGGAGGTTTTCCATCCTGGTTCTCTTGCTGGTGGAGGTTTTCCATCCTGGTTCTGGTGCCGGTGGAGGTTTTCCTTCCTGGTTCCGTTCTGGTGGAGGTTTTTTTTGTCCTGGTTGTGGTCTGGGTGGAGGTTTTCCATCCTGGTTCTGGTCTGGGTGAAGTTTTTCCATCCTGGTTCTGGTCTGGGTGGAGTTTTCCATCCTGGTTCTGGTGCTGGTGGAGGTTTTCCATCCTGGTTCTGGTCCTGGTGGAGGTTTTCCTTCCTGGTTCTGGTGCTGGTGGAGGTTTTCCATCCTGGTTCTAGTGCTGGTGGAGGTTTTCCATCCTGGTTCTGGTCTGGGTGAAGTTTTTCCATCCTGGTTGTGGTCTGGGTGGAGTTTTCCATCCTGGCTCTGGTGCTGGTGGAGGTTTTCCATCCTGGTTCTGGTCCTGGTGGAGGTTTTCCTTCCTGGTTCTGGTGCTGGTGGAGGTTTTCCATCCTGGTTCTAGTGCTGGTGGAGGTTTTCCTTCCTGGTTCTGGTGCTGGTGGAGGTTTTCCATCCTGGTTCTGGTGCTGGTGGAGGTTTTCCATCCTGGTTCTGGTCCTGGTGGAGGTTTTCCTTCCTGGTTCTAGTGCTGGTGGAGGTTTTCCTTCCTGGTTCTGGTCTGGGTGGAGGTTTTCCATCCTGGTTCTGGTGCTGGTGGAGGTTTTCCATCCTTGTTCTGGTCCTGGTGGAGGTTTTCCTTCCTGGTTCTGGTGCTGGTGGAGGTTTTCCATCCTGGTTCTCTTGCTGGTGGAGGTTTTCCATCCTGGTTCTCTTGCTGGTGGAGGTTTTCCGTCCTGGTTCTGGTCTGGGTGGAGGTTTTCCATCCTGGTTCTGGTGCTGGTGGAGGTTTTCCATCCTGGTTCTGGTCTGGGTGGAGGTTTGAGTTTGTTGGCTTGCGCTGTCATTATTTATATGAATTTGCTTGATAAAGTTAATATAAACAGGAATAATGTGGATGTTGTAATGGACTCGTTTTAACTGGATTATATCTGGACCACAATGTGAGACAACTTTGTCGTGAATTGGTGCTGTATGAATAAAGCTGCATTGAACTGGAGTATTTAAAGTCTTCCAGCAGACGGCACCAGAATGAACCTGGTTCCGTTCTGGTGGAGGTTTTTTTGTCCTGGTTGTGGTCTGGGTGGAGGTTTTCCATCCTGGTTCTGGTCTGGGTGAAGTTTTTCTATCCTTGTTCTGGTCTGGGTGGAGGTTTCACTTGCTGGTTCTGGTCCTGGTGGAGGTTTTCCTTCCTGGTTCTGGTGCTGGTGGAGGTTTTCCATCCTTGTTCTGGTCCTGGTGGAGGTTTTCCTTCCTGGTTCTGTTGCTGGTGGAGGTTTTCCATCCTGGTTCTAGTGCTGGTGGAGGTTTTCCATCCTGGTTCTGGTCTGGGTGGAGGTTTTCCTTCCTGGTTCCTGTGCTGGTGGAGGTTTTTCATCCTTGTTCTGGTCCTGGTGGAGGTTTTCCTTCCTGGTTCTGGTGCTGGTGGAGGTTTTCCATCCTGGTTCTCTTGCTGGTGGAGGTTTTCCATCCTGGTTCTCTTGCTGGTGGAGGTTTTCCATCCTGGTTCTGGTGCTGGTGGAGGTTTTCCGTCCTGGTTCTGGTCTGGGTGGAGTTTTTCCTTCCTGGTTCTGGTGCTGGTGGAGGTTTTCCATCCTTGTTCTGGTCCTGGTGGAGGTTTTCCATCCTTGTTCTGGTCTGGGTGGAGGTTTTCCTTCCTGGTTCTGGTGCTGGTGGAGGCTTTCCATCCTTGTTCTGGTCCTGGTGGAGGTTTTCCATTCTGGTTCTCTTGCTGGTGGAGGTTTTCCATCCTGGTTCTGGTCCTGGTGGAGGTTTTCCATCCTTGTTCTGGTCCTGGTGGAGGTTTTCCATCCTGGTTCTGGTGCTGGTGGAGGTTTTCCATCCTGGTTCTGGTCCTGGTGGAGGTTTTCCTTCCTGGTTCTGGTGCTGGTGGAGGTTTTCCATCCTTGTTCTGGTCCTGGTGGAGGTTTTCCTTCCTGGTTCTGGTCCTGGTGGAGTTTTCCATCCTGGTTCTAGTGCTGGTGGAGGTTTTCCATCCTGGTTCTGGTCCAGATGGAGGTTTTCCTTCCTGGTTCTGGTGCTGGTGGAGGTTTTCCATCCTTGTTCTGGTCCTGGTGGAGGTTTTCCTTCCTGGTTCTGGTGCTGGTGTAGGTTTTCCATCCTGGTTCTCTTGCTGGTGGAGGTTTTCCATCCTGGTTCTGGTGCTGGTGGAGGTTTTCCATCCTTGTTCTGGTCTGGGTGGAGGTTTTCCAACCTGGTTCTAGTGCTGGTGGAGGTTTTCCATCCTGGTTCTGGTCTGGGTGGAGGTTTTCCTTCCTGGTTCCTGTGCTGGTGGAGGTTTTCCATCCTTGTTCTGGTCCTGGTGGAGGTTTTCCATACTGGGTCTGGTGCTGGTGGAGGTTTTCCATCCTGGTTCTGGTGCTGGTGGAGGTTTCCCATCCTGGTTCTGGTGCTGGTGGAGGTTTTCCATCCTTGTTCTGGTCTGGGTGGAGGTTTTCCTTCCTGGTTCTGGTGGAGGCTTTCCATCCTTGTTCTGGTCCTGGTGGAGGTTTTCCTTCCTGGTTCTGGTGCTGGTGGAGGTTTTCCATCCTGGTTCTCTTGCTGGTGGAGGTTTTCCATCCTGGTTCTCTTGCTGGTGGAGGTTTTCCATCCTGGTTCTGGTGCTGGTGGAGGTTTTCCATCCTGGTTCTGGTGCCGGTGGAGGTTTTCCTTCCTGGTTCCGTTCTGGTGGAGGTTTTTTTTTGTCCTGGTTGTGGTCTGGGTGGAGGTTTTCCATCCTGGTTCTGGTCTGGGTGAAGTTTTTCCATCCTGGTTCTGGTCTGGGTGGCGTTTTCCATCCTGGTTCTGGTGCTGGTGGAGGTTTCCCATCCTGGTTCTGGTGCTGGTGGAGGTTTTCCATCCTGGTTCTCTTGCTGGTGGAGGTTTTCCATCCTGGTTCTCTTGCTGGTGGAGGTTTTCCATCCTGGTTCTGGTGCTGGTGGAGGTTTTCCATCCTGGTTCTGGTGCCGGTGGAGGTTTTCCTTCCTGGTTCCGTTCTGGTGGAGGTTTTTTTTTGTCCTGGTTGTGGTCTGGGTGGAGGTTTTCCATCCTGGTTCTGGTCTGGGTGAAGTTTTTCCATCCTGGTTCTGGTCTGGGTGGCGTTTTCCATCCTGGTTCTGGTGCTGGTGGAGGTTTTCCATCCTGGTTCTGGTCCTGGTGGAGGTTTTCCTTCCTGGTTCTGGTGCTGGTGGAGGTTTTCCATCCTGGTTCTAGTGCTGGTGGAGGTTTTCCATCCTGGTTCTGGTCTGGGTGAAGTTTTTCCATCCTGGTTGTGGTCTGGGTGGAGTTTTCCATCCTGGCTCTGGTGCTGGTGGAGGTTTTCCATCCTGGTTCTGGTCCTGGTGGAGGTTTTCCTTCCTGGTTCTGGTGCTGGTGGAGGTTTTCCATCCTGGTTCTAGTGCTGGTGGAGGTTTTCCTTCCTGGTTCTGGTGCTGGTGGAGGTTTTCCATCCTGGTTCTGGTGCTGGTGGAGGTTTTCCATCCTGGTTCTGGTCCTGGTGGAGGTTTTCCTTCCTGGTTCTAGTGCTGGTGGAGGTTTTCCTTCCTGGTTCTGGTCTGGGTGGAGGTTTTCCATCCTGGTTCTGGTGCTGGTGGAGGTTTTCCATCCTTGTTCTGGTCCTGGTGGAGGTTTTCCTTCCTGGTTCTGGTGCTGGTGGAGGTTTTCCATCCTGGTTCTCTTGCTGGTGGAGGTTTTCCATCCTGGTTCTCTTGCTGGTGGAGGTTTTCCGTCCTGGTTCTGGTCTGGGTGCAGTTTTCCATCCTGGTTCTGGTGCTGGTGGAGGTTTTCCATCCTGGTTCTGGTCTGGGTGCAGTTTTCCATCCTGGTTCTGGTGCTGGTGGAGGTTTTCCATCCTGGTTCTGGTCTGGGTGGAGGTTTGAGTTTGTTGGCTTGCGCTGTCATTATTTATATGAATTTGCTTGATAAAGTTAATATAAACAGGAATAATGTGGATGTTGTAATGGACTCGTTTTAACTGGATTATATCTGGACCACAATGTGAGACAACTTTGTCGTGAATTGGTGCTGTATGAATAAAGCTGTATTGAACTGGAGTATTTAAAGTCTTCCAGCAGACGGCACCAGAATGAACCTGTTCCTGTTCGTCTCTTTCTCTCCCTCCATCAGATAATTCCACATTTCCAACCATCTCATGTTTCCAAGTTTTGGCCGACATGGCAGATCCACACGCCAGACACGCATACACGGCCTGACCTGGTTGGACATCAGCCAATCCCATCATGCACACACAGTTAATCTTCCCGGTTAATGAGCAGCCTTTTGTCTGTTTGAGTGGTTCCTGAAGAGATTACTAAGGCAGTCGGACATCTGCTGGTTAACATCAGCTTATCACACGAGCTTCCGGCCCTCGTTCTGCTCCATGAGTGGCTTCGTGGCTTCGGACGGAGGCGAGCCTGCAGAGGTGACCTGCAGCTTCTAGCAAACAGGACCAAAGAAGAAACTAAGAGACGCATGAAAACAGGAGTGTTCACTGGTCCGAAGTGCCTGACGAGAAGATGAAGATGTGGACTAAAAACAGACCAAGATGAAAGTAAAGTAGAAGAAGAAGGGAAGACAAAGCCAGGAGAAGGAGGAAGAACAGACTTTAAGAAGAGGAATCGATGAGGAGATAAACTCTGAGATCTGCTCTACAGCCAGTATGTATAAAACCACATTACCGTGTGATATTTTCCCCCTGCTTCACACTGTTTTGTTGCTTTGCTCGCTGTCTTACCACCTGACCTGCCCTTTACTAGTCTAGTAATCCTCTCAGAAGGTTCCCTGGAATCCTGTTCATGAGCAACAGGTCACGCTGTTTCACATCAGAGTTCATTTTAAAGGTTTTCATTTGCTCCTCGGTGCAGAGCCGCAAGCGGCCTGAATTATCGCTCTGCAGTTACTGAGTTTCATGGTCTGATTTGGACGTAAGAAAGTAACCTTTTTTCCACCAGACATGCTGCCCTCTGACACTACAGCTAAATGGTGTCAGTGGTGTTTGGTCAGCAGCCAAAGTACAGCATGGCAACACAGCGTTAGGCTGAGCTGGGATCAGATCAAAGCCATCAGCCTCATCAGCTCTGTGCCTGACTCCCGCAAACACCGAGTTTCCAGCAACAACAGGCTGGATAAGTAACTGGTACAAATCAGAAACCAACTAGAGTAAAATGTGACAGCTAAGCAGGTTACCTGGCAGCAGGTCAGTAACATGACTGGGTATAAAAGGAGCATTTCAGAGAGGCAGAGTCTCTCAGTGTTCTCCAATGTAAGACATACTGACTCTAAAAATGGTTAAAAAATTCAGAAAAATGTTCCTCAATGAAAAATAGTGAAGACTGTAGATCCCACCATCTACAGTGTATAACATTAAAAGATTCTGAGAATCAAAAGGAATCTCTGTGTGCACGGGACAAGACTGAAGGTCAGGCTGGATGCTGGTGATCTTCTGCATTAAAAGCAGACATGATTCTCTACTGGAAACCACTGCATGGACTCAGGAAGACTTCCAGAAACTACTGTCTGTGAACACAGTTCACCCTGAAACCCACAAATGCAGGTTAAAGCTCCATCATGCAGAGAAGAAGCCAGATGTGAACAGGATCCAGAACCAGCTTCTTCCGTCTTCTCTGGTCTAAAGCTCATTTAAAATGGTCTGAGGCAAAGTGGAAACCTGGATGAAGATGTGAACTAGTTTGTGGAAAGCATGGACGGCGTGTCCTGCAGACTAAAGAGGAGAGGGAGCATCCAGCTTGTTATCAGTGGACAGGTGAAAAGCTGCATCTCTGATGGGATGGGGCTGCATTAGTGCCTATGGCGTGGGCAGCTTCCACATCTGTGAAGCTCCATCAATGCTGAAAAGTACATGGAGGTTTTAGAGCAACATCTGCTCCCATCCAGACAACGACAAATATCCCATGATATGGGATATTACAAATATCACATGTATTTAATTTATTTTGTAAGTTTAACGTGAAGTTATCCCAGACTTTTGACGTTCTCTGCCACCGTTTTGCTCCCTGGTCCGCCACCATATTTTTCCCCTGGCGGACTTTATTGTGCATGTGCAACTCACAGCAGAGATAAAAAAAAGAAGACGATGTCTCACTAAATTCGTTGTCGACTATTTTTATTGTCTACTATTGTCGACAACGTCGACTAATCGTTGCAGCTCTAATATGAAGCCACTCTTTCTGGCCTGCAGCATCTTCACCTGGCAAGTAAAGAACCCAGCTTGGGAAACACTGGCCTTCTTATCAAGTAGAGCACTTTTACAACTTTTATGTAAAGAAAGGACGGATCCGGTACCGCCTCCTCCGTGTAGCCCCAGTGGAAGCTCGGTTACCTGGACATCCTCCTCCGGCTGCGCGGAGGGGTGAGGAGATGCTCTGACAGTGACTATAGATGAGTTTGTTTGAAAACACAGGTTTCTGTTTGTATTTATCATTATTTTAAATTGTAGTGTTTAATGAGCTATGATAACTGTCACGTGTGGGCTTAGGCTGTTTATCTTATTTAATTTCCCAAATCATGTTTTGAGTGTGGGTGTGCACTCCATGCAGTATCAGTAAGCTATTTCATTTAATTCAATTATTATAAAAGCATTTTATATAAGATGTCTCTCTCAGTAAGATGTGAAATCACAGTTAAAACCAAATATGTAATCAGTTCATTTCAGCATTATGATTTTCTGTAAATGGGTGAATTCTGAGTACTGCTTATGTTTACATGATGGTTTAATAATTCGTTTCAGGGTCTTCAGTGCTGCACTGCAAACCCAGACGGACTCAAACATGCGTACACGATCTCAAACCTGCCGTGAGATTTGATCCTGTCCTGCGTTCACGTCCACGTTAATAAATGCCGAGTCTTGCGTGGAAATGGTTGTGTGCACAGATTTCCGTCGTACGTTCATTTGATAAGTGAGGGCCAACGTCTCTTTCAGGGAAGGCCTTGCAGATTGCTGAACTGGCCTGCCTGCAGTCCAGACCTTCCACCAGTACACAACATCTGGAGCATCATGGAAGCAGAAATCCAGCAACCAAGGCTTTAAAATTCAAAATAAGCTCATATTTTCTATGAAATGGTAAAATGTCTGTTTCAGCTTGTGATATGTTGTTTATGTTCTACTATGAATAAAAACATTTTAACCCAGCGTACACTTGTTATGGTAACATGTTATTGCCAGAAGACTTACAGCTGTACCTTATGCTGTTTATACACTGTCCAGCTCACATGGATCACCCAGACTCCTCAGGATGAAGGCTAAGCGACAATGGAGGCATGACGCTTGTCATCATAAAGCCATTAATGTTAAATAGCTCATGTGTTAAAGGGCTTTTATTTTGGTTGAACTACATCTCTGATTTAATTAAATTACCAACCTCATGGACAACAGTAATAGTTTTCTGGATGACATCAGTCTCGTGGTTTCCACAGCTGCTTCAGTTAACTGAGGTTTGGAGCATTGGTTGATCTCTCTAAATGTCCCATCACCGCATCTCAGTCTGGTTGAGGTCTGGACTTTGACTGGATCATGTCAACAGCATGATTTTTTGCTTTTTCAGTCATTCTGTTGTTGATCTGCTGCTGTGTTTGGGATTTTTGTCCTGTCACATGAAACCACGTCAGCCGAGCTTTAGCAACCGGACGGATGGACTCACATCTGACTAGAATATCCAGGAGTTCATGCTCCACTCATTGACTACAAGGTGTCCAGGTCCTGTAGCTGCAGAACAAGCCCTGATCATCATCCCTCTACTGCTGTGTTGACACGTAGTATGAGGTGTTTGTGTTGATATGCTTTGTTTAGTTCCTAAATCTCCACTTCTGTCCACGGTCTGGTCTGTCTGGAGGACATTGTTCTTGTGGTTTGTTGCAGATTTGCCAACATAAGCTGTGCTGCCATGTTCTTATTAGAGAAGAGGCTTTCCAAACAAGCCATACGGGTTCAGTCTTTTTCCTAACTGGACCTTTCCATTTAACATGCTAACTGAGGCCTGGAGAGTCTGAGATATAGATCTGGGGTGTTTTCCAGTTTCTCTGAGCACTGCACGGCCTGACCTTGCTGGGATTTCCACCCCTGGGAAGATTGGCAGCTGTCTTGAATGTTAAATGCCCCGGGATAAAAGATGGAGTCCGAGCAGCGATGCAAAGCAACAGACAAAGTAGAGACAATCTAAACATGAGTCTGACGTCAGAAAAGCTACAGATTTTCCAAAGTCATACTTGGACAACTGTCTACTAACGCTACACCAACTACTCATGAACATGCTGCTCCACTGAAATCTAATAATTAAGATTTCTGCTGCTGGATGTCTTGTGTCGCGATGTGTTCTTTCATTACATGGATAAAAAACAAGGCTGTCCAGTGACATTTTGTAATGTTTTATCTTTGTTTTTATGTCCTTTTTTAGCTGAAGGAAATCGTTTGCTTGTCCTGACTAAACATGAGTGTCATCTGCATAGGAATGATAATCGTATGTAGCCTAAATGTTTAAAAAGAAGGGGGCCTAGGGTTAAACCCTGGGGTATGCCACACACAGTCACACACAGTCAGATGGAAGTTGAGATGTTTGGCTCTCAAACCACATAAGAGCCGTACCATCTCTTCCAATGTAAAAATTGTACCATTTGAAAGATAATACGTCTTCATGAAGAAAAAGAGAACCACTTCATCTTATTCAAGCTCCTAGGATACCAAATTTTTATTTAATGCTAATGTTACTAACTTCTGAAAGAAAAAGCTTCCCATTCCTGATGAACTGATTTGTTCAGCAGGAGTTGATGGTTCTTTCTATCCGGACATGTCTGAGCAGAGATAAACATCCTGCTGCCTTATTGGATTAAATGGGATCTGAGCTGAGTTTGTTGATGCTAATTGGTTTTATCCTCTCTACACCAATCAGCACACAGAGGAAGCAGGAATTTATGCCTTTGGAACCATGGAAGATAACCAGTGTGTGCTGGAAAATGGAGACTGCGACTCTACACGACAGACCAGTGACATCACCTTCAGCGCCAACATTAGCCCCGCCCACGGCCTGCAGAGGAAGCATCTGCTGTGGCAAAAAGCAGTCAGGAACATCATCGACCAGCACAACCTGTACTCGTTGAGGCTGGCCGGAGGGCTGGAGAGGAGCCGGCACTGCATCACCGTCACCGATGCCTACATCGCCGACATCAACAGGTGTGTGTGGTGATGTCAGTGACAGGTGAGAACGACAGAATCAGGGTTTAGCACTGTGTTCCCTATGTGTTGCCTTGCAGGCAGATTCGCAGTAAGACATCTCGAGGAACTATTTGGCAGAAGCGTCGTTCATCAGCAGCTCGTGTTCATCCAATAACACAGAGAGTTTCCAGGGAGACACAAACAACACAAAAGTCTCTTACCGATGCCGACTTCTTCGTATCGAGTGGATCGACAGTTCGAGGCCTCTTCCTCCCCACACTGCAGCACACATTCAAGTACAGACACAAACCGCAACACAAAGCCAGTTCTTTCAGTGTGTGTTTGGGATAAATTGGTCATGTTTTTTAAATCACTTGTTGACAACGTAAAACTGAGTCATGTCGTCTGTGAACTCGTCAGGTCTGCAGACTTGGAGCAGCTGTACCAGCAGTTTTCCTCGGCTCAGAGAAGAACCTCGCTGGTTGTCACCAACATCGTCGACATCCTCACCAGATTGTTTATATCACTGCTGACGTGGCCGGCAGGCTGGGGAGGTGTGGCCTGCAACTGGCTAACTGGCCTATCGGTGGTCCTGTGGGCGGGGATCTGCGTGTTAGCGCTGACTAAGAGGGATGTGATGTCATCATCACAGGTGCTCAGGTATGCTGGGAAATGTTCCGCCATGATGCAGGCTGGCTTCATATCTTAAAATTATCTATGTTTGATATAGTGAGTGAGAGAGGAGCCTCTTAAAGCCTTTACAAAGTCCAGAATCAGAGCCTCATCCCACCTGTCTGTCTCTGCCTGTACCCTGTCTTTTCTTTGAGATGCTGTTATTGTCAACAAAAAGCTCAGAGGTTATCAAGAAAGAGTACATTGTTGAAAATCCCACTGAAATGTTTCTACCAGCTTTCTCTCCACCCCCCCTCCCCCGGCCTTCAGCTGATGAGCGTGTGGATCATTTCAGTGGTAAAATTACAGCATTACTGATGTCTTTCCTCCTATCGAGGTGGAAGTGATCGCTGCCAAAAAGAGAGCTCCATGGAAAAATGCCACTCTGGTAAGAGCTGGAAAACCAGAATGTGGAAAGCTGGTGGTGGAAAACAAAGCTGCAGGTTCACTGTGAGATCTATAAAGAGAGACTGAGGGTTTCTAACCTGGAGCTGAGAAATTCAGACCATCTTTCTTTCTGACATCGTTGCTAAGAACAGCAATAAAACTCGAGCCTTGTTCGTTACTGTTAACAGGCTAACTGATCCTCCTGGTCAGTAACCCAGAACTTCTATCCAACCGGGCCTGGAATGAGTTTGCTTCTTTCTTTACTGACTACATCCAGAAAACCAGGCAGTCAGTCAGTGCTTCCATGCCAGGGGAGGACACATGTCCCTGTGTCCACTCAGAGACACGAACACCAAGACACACTTTTCTCCAGTCAGTCCTAAAAACCTGGATGAGATCCTTTCCATCTGAAAACCACCACTTGCTGTTTGACGGCTAACCAGGTTTTTAAGAATGTTTAAAGGTCCCATATTATACACTTTATTCCCAATCTGAGACCATTCATTAATATCTAAATGAAATATTTCCGCCATGGTATGGACAAATCGACCCTCAGTTTGAGTGCAGCGGCTTCTCTTCACCTCCCTCTCCTACACATGCGGGGGGGCCAGTATGAATGTTCCAAAACCATTAAAAAGTGAATTTTGCATAATATGGGACCTTTAAGGATGCATGGCCTTAGATATCTTCCAGGTTGTAAACACGTCTCTGCTTTCAGGCGTCTTCCCTCAGACCCTAAAAACAGCCGTCATCAAGCCACTACTGAAAAAGAAAAACCTGGACTCGTCCCTCATGAGCAGTTACAGGCTGATATCAAACCTCCCGTTTCTTAGTCAGGTTCTAGAACAAGCTGTCTTCCTGCAGCTACACAACTTCCTGACACTAAATACCTGTTCTGATGTCGACCAGTCAGGTTTCCAGCCACACCACAGCACTGAGATGCTCTAGTTCAGGTCTTTAAGGACATCCGCCTGAGCACAGATAGCAGGAACATTTCAGTCCTGGTACTGCTGGATCTCAGTGCTGCATTTGACGTGGTCCACCAGAACACCTCACTAGACCGGCTGGAAAACTGGGTCAGACTTTCTGGTGCTGCAGTTAACTGGTTTAAGTCCTGTTTAAAAACCAGGGACTATGTTCCCAAAACCTCCATCCTGGGGCCACTGCAGTTAGTCCAGAACGCTGCCACTCCAGTCCTCACTATGACCAGGAAAGTAGATCCTAGAACTCCAGTCCTCACTAAGACCAGGAAAGTAGATCCTAGACCTCCAGTCCTCACTAAGACCAGTAAAGTAGATCTTAGATCTCCAGTCCTCACTAAGACCAGTAAAGTAGATCCTAGAACTCCAGTCCTCACTAAGACCAGGAAAGTAAATCTTAGAACTCCAGTCCTCACTAAGACCAGTAAAGTAGATCCTAGAACTCCAGTCCTCACTAAGACCAGGAAAGTAGATCCTAGAACTCCAGTCCTCACTAAGACCAGTAAAGTAGATCCTAGAACTCCAGTCCTCACTAAGACCAGGAAAGTAGATCCTAGAACTCCAGTCCTCACTAAGACCAGGAAAGTAGATCCTAGAACTCCAGTCTTCACTAAGACCAGTAAAGTAGATCCTAGACCTCCAGTCCTCACTAAGACCAGGAAAGTAGATCCTAGACCTCCAGTCCTCACTAAGACCAGGAAAGTAGATCCTAGAACTCCAGTCCTCACTAAGACCAGGAAAGTAGATCCTAGAACGCCAGTCCTCACTAAGACCAGGAAAGTAGATCCTAGAACTCCAGTCCTCACTAAGACCAGGAAAGTAGATCCTAGACCTCCAGTCCTCACTAGGACCAGGAAAGTAGATCTTAGAACTCCAATCCTCACTAAGACCAGGAATGTAGATCTTAGAACTCCAGTCCTCACTAAGACCAGGAAAGTAGATCCTAGAACTCCAGTCCTCACTAAGACCAGGAAAGTAGATCCTAGAACTCCAGTCCTCACTAAGACCAGGAAAGTAGATCCTAGAACTCCAGTCCTCACTAGGACCAAGAAAGTACATCCTAGAACTCCAGTCCTCACTAAGACCAGGAATGTAGATCTTAGAACTCCAGTCCTCACTAAGACCAGGAAAGTAGATCCTAGAACTCCAGTCCTCACTAAGACCAGGAAAGTAGATCCTAGAACTCCAGTCCTCACTAAGACCAGGAAAGTAGATCCTAGAACTCCAGTCCTCACTAAGACCAGGAAAGTAGATCCTAGAACTCCAGTCCTCACTAAGACCAGGAAAGTAGATCCTAGAACTCCAGTCCTCACTAGGACCAAGAAAGTACATCCTAGAACTCCAGTCCTCACTAAGACCAGGAATGTAGATCTTAGAACTCCAGTCCTCACTAAGACCAGGAAAGTAGATCCTAGAACTCCAGTCCTCACTAAGACCAGGAAAGTAGATCCTAGAACTCCAGTCCTCACTAAGACCAGGAAAGTAGATCCTAGAACTCCAGTCCTCACTAAGACCAGGAAAGTAGATCCTAGAACTCCAGTCCTCAGATCTTTATATTGGCTTCCTGCTCTTAGTTTACAAAGATCTGAATAGTTTAGGACCAGAATCCATTCAGGATCTTCTGGTTGGTTATGGACCAACCAGATCCCTCAGGTCATCAGGGTCAGGTCTACTTTCTGTTCCCAGAGTCAGAACTAAACGTGGAGAGGCAGCGTTCAGCTTTTATGCATCTCACATGTGGAACAAACTCCCAGAAACCTGCAGGTCTGCTGACTCAGCAGTTTAACATCAGAGTTAAAACTTTTCTCTTTGCTGCCTTTTATAAGAACAGCTGTTAATTCCCCACACTGGAACTTTATTTCTATTTTATCTGATTTAGTTTCTGATTTAGTTTTTGTTTTTAATGCACTTGTCATTGGTTCTTGCTCCCCACTGTGATGCTTTTTATGTTTTATGTAAAGCACTTTGAATTGTGTTGTACATTAAATGTGCTGTACAAAAAAGCTTGCATTATTTAGCTTTGGCTTATCTACCTGTCTGTCTCAGGTCCCTTTCTGTGGTCAGCTGGGCGTCTCAGACTATCCAGATTCTGGTTGGTGTTTTCAGCTGGGCTGATAGCCATCATTCCTGGTATGTTTTCTTCTCTCTTTTCTCCACCTACACACTTCTGCCCCTCCCTCTCCTCTGGTCCATCGTTGCTGGGACAACAACCTCCATCCTGCACCTAATGGTGGATGTCTGCTCTCACTACAGTGACACAACATTCATTCGAAAGGTTGGCAAACTTTTCTTCCTTTCTTTGTTGTCCCCTTACGACTCTGTTTTATATTGATGGCAGGTCGTACCTCTGCAGGTGTTTAACAGCCTTGTTCTACCTGTGCAGGTGTTTAACCACCTCGTTCTACCTGTGCAGGTGTTTAACAACCTCGTTCTACCTGTGCAGGTGTTTAACCACCTTGTTCTACCTCTGCAGGTGTTTAACAACCTTGTTCTACCTGTGCAGGTGTTTAACCACCTTGTCCTACCTGTGCAGGAGTTTAACAGCCTTGTTCTACCTGTGCAGGAGTTTAACAGCCTTGTTCTACCTGTGCAGGAGTTTAACAACCTTGTTCTACCTGTGCAGGTGTTTAACAGCCTTGTCCTACCTGTGCAGGAGTTTAACAGCCTTGTTCTACCTGTGCAGGTGTTTAACAGCCTTGTTCTACCTGTGCAGGTGTTTAACAACCTTGTTCTACCTGTGCAGGAGTTTAACAGCCTTGTCCTACCTGTGCAGGTGTTTAACAGCCTTGTCCTACCTGTGCAGGAGTTTAACAGCCTTGTTCTACCTGTGCAGGTGTTTAACAACCTTGTTCTACCTGTGCAGGAGTTTAACAGCCTTGTTCTACCTGTGCAGGTGTTTAACAGCCTTGTTCTACCTGTGTAGGTGTTTAACAACCTTGTTCTACCTGTGCAGGTGTTTAACAACCTTGTTCTACCTGTGCAGGAGTTTAACAGCCTTGTCCTACCTGTGCAGGAGTTTAACAGCCTTGTTCTACCTGTGCAGGTGTTTAACAACCTTGTTCTACCTGTGCAGGTGTTTAACAGCCTTGTCCTACCTGTGCAGGAGTTTAACAGCCTTGTTCTACCTGTGTAGGTGTTTAACCACCTTGTTCTACCTGTGCAGGTGATGTCGAAGGCCTTGCTGTATCTGGCTATGAACACTGCCGGTCTTTCCATTCACTACCTTTCTGACCGGACTCAGCGGCAGAGCTTCCTGGAGACCCGACGTTGCATTGAGGGACGAGTCCGCCTGGAGAGGGAGAACCAAAGACAGGTAGAGTCCAGCTCAGACCCCAAGCAGAGGACATAGTGCGAGTTTGTCCACTTTGTTTAGTTCTTTTGATAAAGTTTTGCTTTGTTCAGGTTAACATTTTGAACTTGTAGTACTCTATTTGCATTTAAAAAAGACAAAAAGGAAAAGCGAAGGACTCCTGGTTTTCTGTCCATCTTCCTTTTTTCAGGAGCGTCTTGTGATGTCCATCCTACCCCGCTTTCTGGTTCTGGAGATGGTTGCTGACATGACCACTGTGGATGAATTTCTTCTGCCTCAGCAGTTCCACAAGATCTACATCCACCACTACAAGGACGTTAGGTAGGCAAGGATCAGTATTCAGAAGATGTGACCGTCAACCTGAGCTCAGACTTTGAATGCTTTGTGTTTCTGCAGCATCCTGTTTGCAGACATCATCGGCTTCACGTCTCTCTCTTTGATTCTTTCGGCTCAGGAACTCGTTAAAACTCTGAACGAGCTCTTTGGACGCTTCGACAAGCTGGCTGAGGTCAGATTATTTAACATTTTTACCCATGTTTTCATAAGGAGCAGATCTGAGGATGAGGCTTCTCTTGCAGGAGCACCAGTGTTTGCGCATTAAGATCCTGGGTGATTGTTATTACTGCGTCTCAGGAGTCCCGGAGCCTCAACGTGGACACGCCCGCAGCTGCGTGGAGATGGGCCTCAGCATGATCGGTGCCATAAGGTAACACCAGTCACATCCTGAACGCCATTTCCACAGAGCATCGCAGTGATGTGTGCGGGTTATGCTGCAGGTATGTACGTCGAGAGCTGCAGCAAGAACTGGACATGCGGATTGGTGTCCACTCGGGCTCTGTTCTCTGTGGTGTTTTGGGTCTTCAGAAGTGGCAGTTTGACATCTGGAGCTGGGACGTGGACATTGCCAACAGACTGGAGGCTGCAGGAATGCCTGGGTCAGTTATTAGCATACAGCTAATTTAGCATTTTCATGGTTCCATGTGTTCTGTTGTTTTGTAAACAAAAGTTAAGCAAATTCTTGGAGTTGGTGGGTTGGATGTGAGAATTTTGGCCAGTTTGTATTGAGAATTGTCTCTTTTTACTGTATTTGGACAAAATATAGACAGTCCTAGTTCTGTTTTAGTCCATGTGAGACTTTTCTCAGTCAGTTATTTTTCACGGACAAAAGGATTTGTGTCATTATGGGTCTAAACAGTTTTGGCTACCTGGGTATACCGATGGTTAAATCTTTACTGTTGCCCACCCAGAACACTATGTGGGCCTTAAAGATGCAGCTCTGACCGTTTTCACTCCTATCTGACTCACCGAAGTTGCATGTTAATATTGATTATTCTGTAACGCCTCTCTTATGTGGAGTACCGCAAGGTTACATTTTTGGACCTCTTTTTTATTTATCTGCTTACGTTTTGGCACCGATGTTACCCCTTTCCATGAAGACCTACTGAAATGGGAGTACATTTGGACAAGGATTTGAGACTTGACAGCCATATTAGCTCAGTGGTACATAAACGTTTCTTTCAGTTAAAGCAGTGAGGTCAAAGCCTGTTATGGAATCAAAAGAACGATATAGATTTTTAAAGTACATATAAATGTGAAAATGGCCTTGATCCACCTTACCTTTGTGCCCTCTTTCAGCATCATGTCCCTTCTCGGTCCCAGAGTACTTCAGGATTTTGGCTGATAAAACATGAAGTAGTGTCTTTATCTCCTCTCAGGCAGGTTCACATCTCTCAGGCCACTCTGGACTGTCTGGATGGGATCTATGAGACGGAGGAGGGGCGTGGCCAGGAGCGCAGTGAGTTTCTTCGGAAACACAACATAGACACATATCTGATCCGTCCGGCTTTCAGGGAAGAGTCCAAGCCGCTGAAAGCGAGGCGTCCAAGCTACGATGAGATGACGACGTGGAGCGCTGAGCTGCCATTTGGAGACATCCTGGGGATGAATTTTGTGGGTACAACAAACATATTTAAAAATAGTTTGGTTGTTTCAGAAGGAATCTCATTAAAGTTTGAGCTTGTCTTCTCACCTATGGTTCTCCGTAGATCCTCGCCACTTTCACCAATGGCTCTCTGACCCAGCTGCCCAATCAGATTGCAGCTCAGCGGTCGGGCTCGCGGGAGGTCAACAAGAGAATTCGTCAGGCAATAGAAATTCGAAGCAGTGAGCGAATGAGGAAGGAACACATCACCACCTTCACTCAGGTGTTCAAGGACTCTCAAATGGAGGGAAAGGTAACTTCCTGTAGGGGGCGGGGCTGTTTTTCACCTGAGTCAGACAGTTTGGTGATCGTTCTCTTTTTGTCTTTAGTATTCCCAGATGAGAGACGAACTCTTCAAGTCCAACATGGTTTGTTCCTTCATCCTGCTGGTGCTGCTAATGCTGGTCCAGGTGCTGATTCCTGCCCCGAGGTACACCTGCCCATCCACAACCTGAGTTTACTGCTTGTGATCAAATTTAGGCTGTAAGGAGTAGCACAAATCTGGAAGCTTTAAAACCACCGCATTTATCAGACTTTTCATTTTGTTGACAACTCCCTCTAACACTGAGCTTTTCATCACAAAGATGAAATTCACATTTGTTTTTGATGTAAAAAAAATCACTAAAATATGCTTTTCTATGAACTCAATGTCCACTTCATCAGGTCCGCCTGTACAACACAAACTAAATATCTAATCAGCCAATCACATGGCAGCATATTTCAGACAACTGCTGATCTACTGGGATTTCCACCCACAACCATCTCCAGGGTTTCCAAAGATGGTCTGAAGAAGAGAAAACATCCAGAGCAGCAGTTGTCTGGACCAGGATGCAGCAGAAGACACACCGGGTGCCTCCTGCCAGCTAAGAACAGGAACCTGAGGCTACAATTCACACACACTCACCAACACTGGACAATAGAAGATGCAGAAACGTTGCTGGTCTGATGAGTCTCCATTTCAGCTCCACATTCAGATGCTCGGCTCAGAATCTGCTGGAAACATCATGAAAACATGGATCCATCCTGCCTTGGATCATCGCTTCAGGCTGCTGCTGGTGTAATGGTGGGGGGAGATTTTCTTGGTCCACTTTGGACCCCTTAGTACCAACGTGGCCTGGTTTAACCAGCACAGCCTACCTGAGTATTGTTGCTGACCATGTCCATCCCTTTATGACCACAGTGGAGCATCTTCTGATGCTACTTCCAGCAGGATAATGCACCATGTCACAAAGCTCAGATCATCTCCCTCTGCTTTCTGTTTAAAGGTCCCATATTATACACTTTATTCCCAATCTGAGACCATTCATTAATATCTAAATGAAATATTTCCGCCATGGTATGGACAAATCGACCCTCAGTTTGAGTGCAGCGGCTTCTCTTCACCTCCCTCTTTTTAGCAGCTTCAGAAATGTGCCGTTTATGGTGGGCGGAACCCTGGTGGAGCAGCTCAGCTGTTGGCTCCGCCCATCGCATCGCCCGTCATGAGGTGATTGACAGGTTAATATATTTTCAAGCTATCAGACTAATAAGGCCGAAACGATAAAATAACTGCCAGCTCTTACCTCTCCAGCTGTGTCACGGACAGTTGGTATTGAACCTGGCTCCAGCTTCAAACGGTTGGCGAAGCCTGCTTTCCATGCCCCCATGTTGTGGAAACAGTCCTCTTTGAAATGCTGGCCACAGACATGCAAAACCTTTGGAAGTTTTCCGGGTACATTTCCTCCAAAAATAAAATTAATCCACTCAGTCCTCGTGGGTTCAGTGGATGGAAGTAAAAAAACGTTTTCGTGTTCATTTATGCAGCCACAAACAGAACAGTGCTTCTGTCGCTTAGCCATGTCCGCTAACGAGGGTTGCCGAAGAGGGAAAAACACTGGGCGCTAGGTGATTTTTAGAGGGCGGGCTTTGAGAGCCGGTAGACGGGTCCATCGCTCTGTGGGGAGTGGTTATTGTCCCTTATGACGTCATAACGTACACGCTTTCAAACAAGCTCATTTCAGCGCTTACTTCCCTAGAGGTGGAGCAGGGGGGAGAGAGAGCGCCTGAAAGAGTTTCACACTTACGGGTCTCCTACACATGCGGGGGGACCAGTATGACTGTTCCAAAACCATTAAAAAGTGAATTTTGCATAATATGGGACCTTTAACACTAAATAAACTGCTACCAGTCCCAGATGTATCTGTACATATTTATTTTATAAATTAAAACAAAAGACTAAATTACCAGCATCATTACTGTCATTTAGCAGACGCTTTTCTCCAAAGCGATTCACCCCTGTGGGAATCAAACTTTGATCTCCTGCATGACAGAAGGATATTTTACCGACTGAGATATCCAGCTGAACATTCTGATGCCTCTGGCGTTTCTTCCCTTCTGACTCTGTGATGACAGCGTCTCCACCTGCTGCCACTATTCTGTCTTTCTGACACCAGTAATGCCCACGCCGTGTCCACCAGTTAACCATTTTTACATCTTTCAACGTGGTCCATCAGGATCTCTGTCTTACACCCTGAAAAATTCCACTTCTTCCCTCTTTTTCCTCCCCGGGGCCAACATGGAAATGATGTGATGAATATTTATTACAGGCATCCACCTGACATTTTATAGCCACCATGTGGACGGTGGAAGGCGTGAAGTGTAAGTGCGCCACACTTTCTCTTTGTGCCGCAGACACCGCCTGTAGTCTGCTTTGCTATGCACAGTTTGATAAATGAGGCCCCAGATCTCAGTCCAGTAGAGCAGCTTTGGGATGTGGTGGAACGGGAGATTCTCATCATGGATGCAGCCGACAAACCTGCAGCAACTGTGTGATAATGTCATGTCAGTATGGAGAAAACCTCTGAGGAAGGTTTCCACCACTTGTTGAATCTATGACACCAAGAATTAAGGCAGTTATGGAGGAAAAGGGGGTCCAACCCCGCACTAGAAGGTAGATAAACCTGATAAAGTGGACAATAAGTGCACACGCTCAGAAAATAAAGTACCTAATGGTACCTTTATGGGAACAAAGGATTCTTGCTAGCCTATAAGGCACTGCTATCTTCAACTGTGGAAAATTATTTACACCCTTGCAGTTTGTACCTCATAAAGACCAGTATTGTTAAGTTAGGGTAAAAGACCCACTGATAAAACAGCAGTACCTTTGAGGGTACCACCCCAGTGACAATTCTTTGTTACCCTAAAGGTACAATTTGGTACTTGATTTTCAACAGTGTATTTTATCACTCATATGCACCTCATATGTACAAAAGAACATCATCGGCGTAAAACCGAATACACAGATCGGTTTCCCTTCTTTTTACACTTTAATATAATGACTGTTCAAGCAGAATCACAATGTCACAGAAAATTAAACATGTTTTAGTTTTATTAAGTTTAAAATGAACCTGACAGATGTTTATTTACTCTGCTGCAAGACTCAGTCGCACTAGAGAAAATATCAAACCTCAAATTAGCTAACGCTCTAAATCTTTACGTGCAGGTTGTGTCCGATGGTGGTGCATTTCATCATCAGCGGTTTCATTTATTTCCTGCTCCTGCTGATTACTTTGGGGGAGGAGTTTAAGCATTGTCCCGCCCCCTTGCAGTCTCTCTGTTGCTGGGTTCATGAAACCAAGAGCATGCGCACACTGCTCACCCTCACCGCCGTCACCATCAACTTTGGAATTGCCACCATGGACATCGTGAGTTTGACAGTTTCCTCCATCCATCCATACATGCTCACTTCGTCCCTATCTACATCTTTCCATCCTCTCTGTGTCTCTTCTTCAATTCTTTCCTTTATTCCGTACTATTTTCCTTTACTTTTCATACCTCCCCTTCTTCCTGCCTTCTTCTTTACTTCCCTTTCCTCCTTTCCTCCAATCACGTCTTCTTTTCTATTTTCAATCTTTTTTTTCCTTATTTTCATATCTTTTCCTCCCTCTTCCTTTCTTCCTACTTTCCTTCCATCTTTCCCTGCATTCCCTGTTTTTTCCTTTCCTTTCTCCCTTCTTTTCTTTACTTCCCTCCATCTTACTTCTTTCCTTTCTTTTATCCTTCCTTCTGTGGCTCCGCCCAGCTGTGGTGTGATTCGTCAGATACTGGAAGCTCTCTGGTGACTCCGCCCACCCCCGCCTGGTCCGACATCAACATCTGCACTCATTCACAGGTGACCACACACCTGTTGCTGCTGACGTCAAGTTGTTTCCTGTCATGTGATCCTAACCAGTCATCTTCCTTGTGAGCAGTACATGGTGCTGAGCGGTGTGGTTGCCATGGTTACCTGCACAGTGTTCCTCAGGCTAAGCTGCGTGCTGCAGCTGGTGTTTCTCCTGCTGGCCGCCATCTTCTATAGCTACGTCATCGAGACCCACAGGTACATCTGTCAGGTGAAGTGCTGTGTTCAGGTCCCGTAGGACAAATTTAAACCAGAGCATTTATGTAAGGTGAATCAGAGAAGCTCCTGTTTCCTGTCTGACATTGTCCTTCCTGTTTCCTGTTTTTTTTTTCTTATCTGACATGTGGCCAGCTCCCATCACCTGTGCAGAAGAGGAGTGTGTGTGGTCCTCCTGGTGATGTTTGTGGCGGTGGTCCTCTACAACAGCAGACAGGTGACTTTTACAATGCCTTAAAAAAGTATTCACACCCCTTCAAACTCCAATGTTCAGTCCCATTACAACCACAAGCTTAACTCGTTGATCAAAACATTGTGGTTAAACAACATGTTTTAGATATAAATATGTGAGACTTGTGGCATGCATTGGTATTCAGCCTGCTGTACTCTCAGAGACCAAGAGGCCCATGGTGACTCTGGAGGAGCTGCAGAGATCCACAGCTCAGGTGGGAGAATCTGTCCACAGGACACTCCACAAATCTGACCTTTATGAACGGGTGGCAGGAAGAAAGTCATCATTTAAACAAGTCCCATTTGCAGTGAAAGGAACACAGAAAACATGCGGAATAAGCTGCTGTGGTCAGGACAGATGAGACCGAAGTTGATGTTTTTGGCTTAAATGCCAAATTCCATGTGTGGCAGAAAACAAACAGCACATTACCCTGTACGCACCATCCCCACTGTGAAGCACGGTGGAGGCAGCATCATGCTGTGGGGATGTTTTTCTTCAGCAGGGACAGGGAAGATGGATGGAGCTGAATACAGGATAATGTTGAAGAAAACCTGTTAGAGGCTGCAGGAGACTAGAGTGAGATGGTTTAGTTCAAAGCATGCCGCGAACACGTCGGACTTCCAGTGGAGCAAGACGAAGAAATGGCTGCATGAGCTTAAGCTGCGGAGAGGAAGTCAGGACTGAGAAGTTAAATGACTGATACGTCCCTTCTGCTGTGCTGTTATATAAATATCTACACGTCAAGAGATTGTTTCATTCATATGAGCAGTAGTTACAGACAACACAACTTCATTTCGTCGTTTTCTCTCTTCAGATAGAACGTTTGGCAGGGCAGCTACATTTTTATTTTTATGTTTTTATTTTTTTACACTGGTATGTGGGGCCAAGATAAGTAAGACCGATGCTTAAGACTTCATTTAGAAAATAGAATATATGCTGTCAGGTGACGTTGGACTACATCCCCTGTGCCTACCAACAGGGACTCAGGCTGGTGAAGAATCGGGGTGTTGACTGTTTTTTTAGTTAGCAGACGTCCTGATGTTCGGGGCTGTGCAGTTTTAAGTTGTCCGCAGGTTAAAGAATGAAACATGGGATCATTTAAATGAATGAGATGAAACTGGCGTCACTCAGTGTTACAGGGATGAATAATCCAGTTAAGAGTAAATACCAGAAGTGTTTGTTGATACTGACTCTATATTTGATCAGTTAAATGTAAATAAACAGATTTATCCATGATTCAGGATAAAAAAAATAAAATGTGTTTAATTTTTCCTCTGGTAGTTTTATTTATTTTTTATGTTTTGCCTTTACATCCGTTTGTGGTTGTTTTCTGACTCTATTTGGGTCTTTTGCCTCTTTCTAATGTTGTTTTCTTCCTGTTTTTTTCCCATTTATTCATAAATTTAGGAATATTTACAACATATAATTAAAAAACCTTCCCCAACCCCGACATATCAAGTATACATGTATGCATGTATGTATACCTTCGTATACATACATGCATACAGAGATCAACAAAAAGAAAACAAATAAACCTATAAATAAATAAATAAATAAATAAATAAAATTCAGCGAGGGCATGAAGCCGAGAGTTCGGGGTTTGTTTTATTTAGATCTGTGGTGTGTAGTAAATAAATCTAGTTGTTGCTATGGCGACTGTTAAATGAAAATGTCTGACTCTTTCCACTGTTCGTCTTTAAATCCCACCATGAAGTCTCGCTCCCGTTTAAACTCCGCCTACTGCGTCTGTACATAGTTCTTACATCTTTACCCACTCTGTACGTCCACCTCCAGCCGGTAGAAAGACAGCGATTTTCCTCCGTGCTGAGCTCTAACCTGTAGGTGCTTCAACAATCCCTGGAATCCAGGTGTCATTTTAATCTTAACTAACTAAATCTAAATGACAACCTCTCATTAAATAGGACAACACGTGTCTGAATACCATAACAAGCAGCTTCACCTTTCATTTCTCAGGTAGAGGGCTCCTTCCTCTGCGTCTTCTCCTTGTTTTCACTTGGTCTCCGGCTTCGTCTGTGTTGAGTCTTCATTTGTGTGTCTCTGTCCTCGTCATGTCTCTTGACCTCTGCTCTTCTTCGGTGGTAGCTGGAGGCAATGGCGCGGCTGGACTTCCTGTGGCGTCTGCAGGCGAGGAAGGCGGTGGAGGACATGAAGGAGCAGAGGGAGCACAACGAGTGTCTGCTGCTGAACATCCTGCCCGTGCACGTGGCGCAGCACTTCCTGGAGAGAGACAGCAACAACGAGGTACCCCACACACCTGCTGAGCGCTCACCTGTCCACAGGTGTGTTCCTGTCCACGCTGTGAAAAACATTTGTTCTGTCCGCTGTGGTCACGTTGCCCCCGAACCTAAAAAGGAAGCAATTCAATTCAATTCAGCTTTATTATCACAAGTCTGGTTCGTACGAAACAAGAAAACCTCCAAACAGGATCATACACTCTGTTTCAATGGAAACATACATGTTTGGTCAGGTCTGATGTGTGTGTGTGTGTGTGTGTGTTGATCAGGAGCTGTACGCTCAGTCCTACGAACGAGTCGGCGTCCTTTTCGCATCTCTGCCGGGATTCTCCGACTTCTATGAGCGGAAGGAGCTCGTTCATCAGCACGTAGAGTGTCTCCGCCTCCTCAACCACATCATCAGTGACTTCGATGAGGTTGCACATGCACACACACTAACACGTGCACACACACTAACACGTGCACACAAACCTGTTTACATCTCCTGTGTGTGTGTTGGGCAGCTGCTGGATGAATGTTACTTCCAGGCGGTGGAGAAGATTAAAACCAACGGCAGCTCCTACATGGCAGCTTCTGGTCTGTCACCTGACGGACAGGTGAGTCATGTGACCTCGCACTCTTTACCCACAGGTAAGGAGGGACGCTGATCAGTGTGTTTGTGTCCAGGAGTGTGAGGATGGCTGGCATCACCTCAGTGAGCTGGTGCTGTTTGCTTTGGCCATGCAGGAGTCACTGAAACACATCAACACACACAGCGGGAACGACTTCCAGCTGAGAGTCGGTACGTAAATGCACCCCACACACACACACACACACACACACACACATGCACACGTTTCTGCATGTAAATACACCACACACACACACACACACGTTCCTGCATGTAAATACACCACACACACACGTTCCTGCATGTAAATACACCACACACACACGTTAATGCATGTAAATACACCACACACACATTTGTGTACGTAAAAGCGCCACACACAACATTTTCATGAAATTAAAATGAAAATGTATTTTTCCATTTAAATGGAGCCACGTTTGGAAGGAAAGTGTTTGTGTGGGATGAGCAGCTGAGCTGGGTTTGTGGGTTGTGTCCCCGTTCTGGAACCAAACTATGTCCTCCAAGATGTCAACACTGGCCCCACAGAGCAGGTTTTTTTACTACCAGAGTAACCGACTGGTGACCGATGCTGGTTAAATGGGATGCCCTCCCACAGCAGAGTGACCAGCATGAGGAGGAGGTACCAGAAGGGGGAGGTACCAGGTTAGTGACCGGCATGAGGAGGAGGTACCAGAAGGGGGAGGTACCAGGTTAGTGACCGGCATGAGGAGGAGGTACCATGAGGGGGTGGTACCAGGTTAGTGACCGGCATGAGGAGGAGGTACCAGGAGGGGGAGGTACCAGGTTAGTGACCGGCATGAGGAGGAGGTACCAGGAGGGGGAGGTACCAGGTTAGTGACCGGCATGAGGAGGAGGTACCATGAGGGGGTGGTACCAGGATGTTGTGGCTGTGTATGGATCTTCAACATGATCCTGAGGCTCCTGTTTGTTAAATGAAGACATTACTAAATTCCTGGTAAGTCGTGTTTCTTCAGACTTAAATCATCCGATAAACGACCTCAGAGTCATCATCACATCAAACATGGCTGCATTTGAAAGGGAAATTTAAGTTTATTTAAATGGGAAAATTAACTTTCATTTTAATTTTACTCTATAAAATATATCATGGAAATGTTTAAAATGTAATTTATTATGTTTTAATTCAGTATTTTTAAGTTTAATTCATTAAGTTCTCTGTTTAAAAATATATTTAGAACTTTTTCTTTTCACCAGTGTTTCTTATTTCCATGTAAAAACTGGATTTTTCTTATCGGCTCATTTTCTTTTGCTTTTTATGAAGTGACACAAATAACCTCTGACCTCCAGGTATCGCTCACGGCCCGGTGATCGCAGGCGTCATCGGCGCAACCAAACCTCAGTACGACATCTGGGGCACCACGGTGAACATGGCGAGCAGGATGGAGAGCACCGGGGTCAGAGGGAGGATCCAGGTGAGCTCACCTGTCTGTGGGAGGGGCTTAACATGCAAAAAGAGGTTCTAACCCCGCCCACATTCTCCCCTGTCAGGTACCAGAATCTACTAGCTGTATTCTGGTGGAGCGAGGCTTCCTACGGCAGCTGAGAGGGGACATTTACGTCAAAGGCATCAGTGAACGTCAGGGAAAAGTGAGTCAGTGCTGACATAAATCATCTGATATGAACAGTTTTATTAATGTGAGACAGAACTAATTAATCATTACTTTTCATTTAGGAAAACATCTTAAATCTTTATTAAATATTTACCAGAAGTACGAACAGAACCATTTATAAATATACAAAAAACATATACAAACAGAAAACTCATTTATTACCCAAATTCACTTAAATACCACAAATACATAACATTTAATATTAAAACCATAGACTGTATATAAAAGCTGGGCAGAGCCTCCGTGACGTCACTCGTAGGTTTATAAAGAGCTGAATTGAAGCTCATTGGGCGGTCCCACCATCGCCATCTTGGCAGCGTCACGCGTGTCATCATTCCCAAAAAATCCAAAAATGGGCAAAGCTGAGAGGGGGTCTGTGAAGGTGGGGGTGGTTGATTGACACCCATCCAACTCCGAGCTGCCTGTAGCTAAGAGCTAACCGGAGCTAACCGGAGCTAACAGTAGCTAACCAGCTAAGGGAGGTAGGCGGGGTAAAGCTAAAGCACGCTATTAGCCGGCTAAAAGCCGCGGTTGTGCTGCACTCTCCTTTCTTTCCACGGATTTTGGATACCTGTCAATCAAAAGGACACGCCCCTAATTATGCCGAATTCCAAGATTAAATAACATCCAAACAGATGAGTTAGAAAAAAAATTCACCCCCCTCACAGTTGTCATGAGATAAACTTGACCTTTTAATCCTAAAATGTTTTTTTGTACCAGACTTTAAACATGTGAAGTTGGTCTTTTTAACATGGGAGTCTATGGGATTTGCTCTGTTTTGGAGCCCCTAGTGGATGAGGGGGGAACTGCAATTTTGTGCACTTTGCATAGGTTTCACATTTTACCGGCGTAGGTTGCTGCTTGGTTCAAACTAGTAAACTTTATTATCCTTTTTTTTAACAAATATTTACTCATCTTAAACTTGATGTTTTCAACACATCCAAAAAAGTTGAAACAGAGACAATAAGAGACGCTGAAAGCTGATGAATGCTAAAACCACCTGTCTGGATCAACACACAGGTGAGGGTCCTGAGTGGGGAATGAAGGGAGCATCCCTGACAGCCTCAGTCATTCAGGTTCACCACTTTGAGATTCTGGAGAAACTTCTGCATGTAAGCAACAACATGCCAACGTAAAGGCTGCAGGGACATTTAAACGTCTTTAGACTACCTGCCACACTCGCCTTCATAGAGCACTTCTGTGTGATTTAACTACCACCCGAGGTTCATACCCTGAAGACAGCAATGTGGGCTCAGTGTCTCGGCCGAGGACATTTGACATGTAATCAGCAGAAGCCAGGAATCAATCCACCAACCCTTCCGTTAGTTGGTGATTACTTCCTGCTGAGATGCAGCTGTGATCTGAATCCACATTTCCAGTTGAAAAGCATCTGTTGCGTGTGGTGCACCCACCGTGGCTTTCTGGTTAAACAGGAGGGAACCAGACTGACCAGCCTGCAGTCCAGGGGTTGGTCCTGTTGGATCATTCCTACATGGATGATGATCTTTCAGCTGCAACAAGCTATTTAACCCCAACTGATGCCATGAGTAGCTTTTCATTTCCTAAGCAGCCGTGTAGAAAGACTCAATCCAACATGGAAACGATGTTAATCTGTTCCAGAAGGGTCAGATCATCGGCATAGAGCAGAGCAAACATCTAAAGAGAAGCAGAAACTACTAGAACAACCAACTGCTAATAAAACCTACACACTACAGAAATGGTCAAAACATCCAAAAAGCAGTCCAGATTTATCCAGACCCCCCGATCCTCTACATTCTGTATTT
This sequence comes from Melanotaenia boesemani, assembly GCF_017639745.1. Classification (NCBI taxonomy): domain Eukaryota; kingdom Metazoa; phylum Chordata; class Actinopteri; order Atheriniformes; family Melanotaeniidae; genus Melanotaenia; species Melanotaenia boesemani. Next base: position 1,617,605 of record NC_055705.1, on the reverse strand, counting down.
GGTCTGCTGCCATCAGGACTGATGGTTCCACTGGCCAAGAAAAAGGGCCACACGTCCTTTATTCCATCCGCGGTGGCCATCTTAAATAAGGAACTTTTTTAGGTTTGTTACAGGCTCTGACCCAGTTTACAGACATAAATGTGACGTTTGGCACTTACAGTGCATCTGGAAAGTATTTACAGCGCTTCACTTTTTCCACACTTTATTATGTTACAGCTTCATTCCATATTATATTAAATTAAGCTCTTACCTCAAAATTCTACACACAATACCTCATTATGACAAGGTGAAAAAAGTTTTTTTTTAGATTTTTTGAATTTATTAAAAATGGAAAACGAAGAAATCACATTACATAAGTATTCACAACCTTTGCTATGGAGCTCAAAATTGAGCTCAGGTGCATCCTGTTCCCACTGATAAGCCTTGAGATGTTTCTACAGCTTAATTGGAGTCCACCTGTGGTAAATTCAGTTTATTGGACATGATTTGGAAAGGCACACACCTGTCTATATAAGGTCCCACAGTTGACCATGCATGTCAGAGCACTAACACCAAGGGTGAAGTCGAAGGAATTGTCTGTAGACCTCCGAGACAGGATTGTCTTGAGGCACAAATCTGGGGAAGGATACAGAAAAAATTCTTCTGCTTTGAAGGTACCAATGAGCACAGTGGCCTCCATCATTCGTAAATGGAAGACGTTTGGAACCACCAGGACTCTTCCTAGAGCTGGCCGGCCATCTACACTGAGCAATCGGGGGAGAAGGGCCTTAGTCAGGGAGGTGACCAAGAACCCAATGGTCACTCTGGCAGAGCTCCAGCGTTCCTCTGTGGAGAGAGGAGAACCTTCCAGAAGGACCACCATCTCTGCAGCAATCCACCAATCAGGACTGTATGGTAGAGTGGCAAGACGAAAGCCACTCCTTAGTAAAAGGCACATGGCAGCCCGTCTTGAGTTTGCCAAAAGGCACCTGAATGACTCTCAGACCATGAGAAACAAAATTCTCTGGTCTGATGAGACAAAGCTTGAACTCTTTGGTGTGAATGCCAGGAGTCATGTTTGGAGGAAACCAGGCACCGCTCATCACCAGGACAATACCATCCCTACAGTGAAGCATGGTGGTGGCAGCATCATGCTATGGGGATGTTTTTCAGCAGCAGGAACTGGCAGACTAGTCAGGATAGAAGGAAAGATGACTGCAGAAATATACAGAGACATCCTGGATGAAAACCTGTTCCAGAGCGCTCGAGATCTCAGACTGGGGCGACGGTTTATTTTTCAGCAGGACAATGACCCAAAGCACACAGCCAAGATCTCAAAGGAGTGGCTTCAGAACCACTCTGTGAATGTCCTGGAGTGGCCCAGCCAGAGTCCAGACTTGAACCCGATTGAACATCTCTGGAGAGATCTGAAAATGGCTGTGCATAGACGTCTCCCATCCAACCTGAAGGAGCTTGAGAAGTACTGCAAAGAAGAATGGGCGAAACTGCCTAAAGATAGGTGTGCTAAGCTTGTAGCATCATATCCAAAAAGACTTGAGGCTGTAATTGCTGCCAAAGGTGGATCAACAAAGTATTAAGCAAAGGCTGTGAATACTTATGTAAATGTGATTTCTTCGTTTTCCATTTTTTTATAAATTCAAAAACTTAAAAAAAAAACTTTTTTCACCTTGTCATAATGAGGTATTGTGTGTAGAATTTTGAGGTAAGAGCTTAATTTAATATAATTTGGAATAAAGCTGTAACATAATAAAATGTGGAAAAAGTGAAGCGCTGTGAATGCTTTCCGGATGCACTGTATATTTTACATATGAATGAATGAATGAAGATTTATTGTCATTATACACAGTGCAGAACACAGGTACAACGAAATTGTTTCCAGTACAACCAGTCCAAGACTAGACAGCAACAACATGTAGACACAACAGGAACAGGCATACTGAGGCAGCAGCCACTTACAGCGCGCCTATAGTAGATATAGAAGGAAAAGATAACATTAGGGGAATAAGATCTGCTGGAGAGGATAAAAAAGGCATCTCCACACTGGGCCTAAGGGCCCATTATTGAGATGCAAAAAACTCCTCAGTACATACAGAACATAACTCAGACAATCACAACATCAGAAACACGTGGCGGGGGGGAGGGGGGGGGGATCTCCCATCACAGCAAGTGCAGACGCAGCTGCATTCTCAGAGCGCGTCCAATCAACCCACTGCCCGGGAGTGGAGGGAGGTGGAAGGACAGCAAGGCAGTGAATAACGGGGAGGTGTATCTGTAGTGGTGTACTTGAGTGTGGTGCGTGTGTGTGCGTAGAAGTGAGCATATGAACTTTGCCCCAGTTCTCCCTCACAGTCTCTGCCACCTGATGATAGTGGGGCATCCTTGAGGGCTGATCCAGGTTGAAGTCCATTACCCCGTGAAGAGGGTGAGGGGAGGGTGGGGGACTGAGCGTCCATCAACAAAACATTCCAGGGAGCTTTCAACCAGCCATCAAGGCCAGCACAGGGAGCCAAATTTGATAACAGCATTTGTTTTGGTTCAGGCCAGAGCTGTTTCGTCTGCCTTGAGTCTCTCAGTGGTCCCACTGGCGACTCCAATCATCCGAATTGTGGGTCAATTTCCATCCAGCCGAGCTGACAACTTCTCCAAGTTGGTGACCACCTCACGTACAAGCCCCGAGAGCGCAACCAGTTTGCCATCCAGAACTGGAATAGCCTCCAGTTTACGATTCAGCTCCTGTACCGCCACAGCCTGATTGTTCGTAGCTCGGCACACACCAGCACAGAAATCCGGCAGCTTGCCAGTGACTGCCGACAGTGTCCGAATTTTGCGATATGCCAGGAAACCGCCCGCTCCAAACAGCAGAAACCCAGTTATCATGAATCCGAATGTATAGATGTCCTCAGCGTCCTCGACAGAAAGAATCGACAGACACATGACTTTCCACGCTCCCCAGGAATCCATCACATATCCAGCCGAAAACGTTCCGCCAGGGCAAGCAGGCTCCCCCACGCCTGTTTTCCGGTTCGAATAAATTTGGTCGATTGCATTTAGGGACCAGCTGATCAGATCCATATCCAAGATTTAGTTTTGGAAGGAAAATGCAGAGAGAGGCTCAGAGGAAAATGCAGAGAGAGGCTATATGTTACTTCACTCGGTGGGATGTGATGCTTCACTGTGTTTTATTGATCTTTTTATCTAGTTTTAAGCTATTGTGTGTTTTGTATAGATGTCCTTTTCCAGATCCAAAGACAAATGTCCATTTCAAGGATGAGGTTCAGAACTGTACAACTCATTATTAAAAGCTGGAAGGATGGTGGGAACCATCGTCTTCCAGGAAGAAACATGGTCAGAAAAACGTCCTGAATGATGGTGATCACTTCAGCGTTTGGTGGAACCAGATGGAAGAAAAACAGCAGTAGAACTCAGGACCATGTTTAATAGTGAAAGTTGGAACATTTCCGCATGAACAATGTGAAGGAACTCAAGGGACCGAACAGCTGAGAACCTCTGGGATGTGCTGGAGCTCAGATGCTTCCATTATCAGTACAAGGTCTTGGTAAAAGATTATTGCAACACTAGATGGAAATAAATCTAGTGACACTGCAGAAGCTTAATGAAACAATGCCACAGCGAATCAAGGATAAAGGTGGCCCAGCGAAATGTTATCGTGTGACCTTTTTTCTTTGGCCAGGTAAGGCATTTTGAAAGGCATCTGTAAATCCTTACGTTGTTTTTATCGTCAGGTTCGGACCTTTTTCGTGAGCAGCCAGGACGAGCGGTCCAGCTACGTGGAGCGAGGCGGCATGCGGGGCTTCGGTCTGAACAGGAACACACTGGGAGCTGTGGTCTACGGCCTGGTGCAGGCGAAGAAGAGGGAAAAGCTGAGGGAGGAGAACGGAGGCTTTCACCTGGTGGAGGCGTCGTAGCAGGAGGGCAGAATCAGATGTTCGTCCACAGACAAGCTGAAGTTCAACCATGTCCAGCATCATTTACAAACCCAGTTTATTCCCAGAATGCCTTTTATAAAAACTTCTTCTTTTAAATCCGTGTGCAGTGCAACAAACTGGACTTCATAACTTTCCTCACCTGGACGGAGGAAACTCCAGCACCTGTTTCTTGTTGAGGCCTTTGAAGGACAGAAGAGAAACCCTGAAATGGCCTCATCTTCATTAAATAACTTTTATATGTGAAAACAGCGAGGAAAAGATGCTAAACTATAGCTTTTTAATTACAGCTAACTTGAGGCTCATTTATGCTCCATGTTAAATACGTACATGTATACAGACGCTGTTCATTTCCTGAGTATTTCAGCATGTTGTCAGAGAGCTTGTACATGATTACCCAAATTTAGCAAATGTAGTAGTACCACCAGCATCATGGGGGCAGCACTGAGCAGTAGAAATCATGTGAGACCAGCGAAAGAAGCATAAAAGAAGAAATAGCAGACCTTACTGAAGACAGCCTGTATGATTGTGTACAAAACATATTTCTGATACCTCGCTTGTGCACAAGGACAGAACCGTCACCCTGTTTGTTATCGTCTGAAGTGGACGTCAGAACTCGTAAATGAACTCTGAACTCCGCACTGCCCTCTAGTGGATGGATTGGCTAACAACCATGACAACGTAAAGCACACATGGGAGTGAGTGGGCAGAGACGTTCGACAACGTTTGACGTTTAAACCACAGACCTACATATTTACATACATAAAGTGAGCATAAATGGCCCCTTGGATGTTTTGTAAAAAATATTTTATTTCTCTACAAAGATGTGGGAACTGTTACCAACATGTTAACTAACCACACGCTGTTTTCATCATTTCTTCATCTCACCACCAGGTGGAGCCACAACAAGCTTGACTAAAAGAAAGGAAGGAAGTTCTTTAGTAACATCTCGAGGCATCCTTATTATACTGTGATAAAAATGTAATAGCTAATATATTTCAGATGAGTTCTCACAGCTGGTAACCGCAGTATGATTCTAGTACAACAAGCACTCTCCTCACGACTGCAGCCAGCGCCTCCTCTCGGTTCTGGTTTCTACTCATGGCTGTCTTTTTACAGAAGTGACCTGCCAGACAAGGATGAGCACTATTCTGGCAGGTTTCAAACATGCACCTGCATAAACATCCTGCATTACGCATCCAATAGGAGACAAGAGGCTCTCCTCTGATCCGGACATAACTGCCCTTTGGTGGAGCAAATTTTACACAAACATACAAACCACATATATTTGCATCTACATTCAGACCACACTTTTATGTAAATTCCAACACACCAACACTGTTTTTATGGTGATGGTGTTCAGTTTTCTTTAGGTAAGAGAACCAGGCCTCCACTACAATTCAGTGTAATGAATCTCTGCTGTCCCTGGTGGTGTCATTACACCTAAAACCTGTTTAACTCTATTTTGATGCTGGTATTTTGAGAGGCTTAGATCTATTATGTATTCATGATAAAACCATTATATCAGTGGTTACAGTATATTAACACTATGTGGTCATAATGGGACTCAATAGGACCAATCAGTCCCAAAGATAAAGAGTGTAATTATATATGTAAACCTCCTATTCTGTGTACTTTGCAATAGAGGGTATAATGGAACTTTAAAAATAGTAATTAAAGGCAAATCCTGGCCAAGTGTCTTACAGTTAGCCTTTAAATTCACAAATATAATAAAACGCATAAGTAACCAGAAGGTATGCGTCTGGACCCCCAAGCTGCTTCAAGGCCTGGGTTGGAGTTAACATGCAGTCATTTAAAAGAAACTGTGCTAAACTTTAGTTTTATTTATATGCAACACATTCCAGAAAAAGTTGGTTCTACGATGTTTTCCCATTTCTAAATGTTTCTGTTCCTTCTCCCAGGACATATACGACATTCTTACAGTGTTCATCAGTACGGGTTCATGGGTGTTTCTAAGTCCTCCAAAATCCTCTAGTGGGATAGGTCAGACCTGCAGACCAGTCCAGTACCGCACCATGCTGCTGTAATGGACCAGACCCTGCAGGGACCTCCATGAAAAGATGATTTCTGCGTTAACCCTCTGATACATGGATTACTAAAACCCAGCCCCACATTTTTTCACATGCAGTACTTTACCTCTGTAAACGTGTACACTTACTTTACTTTTAATCTAATTTGACTTTTCATTTCATTTATTTTTATCCATTTTATAAAAACATTTATAAAACTATATGTTGTCATATTTGTATAATAGAAATATTCTATAAAATTATAGCTGTATCATTTTCTTGTCGTGTTTATCACTGACGCGAACTCGGTCGGAGGATGGGCTAGGGGATAGGCGGGGATTGGCTGCCATGTTTCCGTCAGTTTGCCCCATAGACTGTATATGAAGGATGGGCGGAGCCTCCGTGATGTCACCCGTAGCTCATTGGGCGGTTCCCACAGTCACCATCTTGGCAGGTCGTCACTCCTGGAAAATTCAAAATTGGGCAAAGAGGTGGAGCTGAGAGGGGGACTGTGAAGGTGGGGGTGGATAATTGACAACCATCAAACTCCGAGCTGCCTGTAGCTAAGAGCTAACCGAGATCCGACCCCGTACCATCCCAGAACCCTGATCCGACCCCGTACCATCCCAGAACCCTGAACCAACCCCGTACCATCCCAGAGCCCTGATCCGACCCCGTACAATCCCAGAGCCCTGATCCGACCCCGTACCATCCCAGAACCCTGAACCAACCCCGTACCATCCCAGAGCCCTGATCCGACCCCGTGCCATCCCAGAACCCTGATCCGACCCCGTACCATCCCAGAACCCTGAACCAACCCCGTACCATCCCAGAGCCCTGATCCGACCCCGTACCATCCCAGAACCCTGATCTTGACCCCGTACCATCCCAGAACCCTGAACTGACCCCGTACCATCCCAGAACCCTGATCCGACCCCGTACCATCCCAGAACCCTGATCCGACCCCGTACCATCCCAGAAACCTGATCCGGCCCCGTACCATCCCAGAACCCTGATCCGATCCCGTACCATCCCAGAACCCTGATCCGATCCCGTACCATCCCAGAACCCTGATCCGATCCCGTACCATCCCAGAGCCCTGATCCGACCCTGTACAATCCCAGAACCCTGAACCGACCCCGTAACATCCCAGAACCCTGAACCAACCCCGTACCATCCCAGAGCCCTGATCCGACCCCGTGCCATCCCAGAACCCTGAACCAACCCCGTACCATCCCAGAGCCCTGATCCGACCCCGTACCATCCCAGAACCCTGATCTTGACCCCGTACCATCCCAGAACCCTGAACTGACCCCGTACCATCCCAGAACTCTGATCCGACCCCGTACCATCCCAGAACCCTGATCCGACCCCGTACCATCCCAGAAACCTGATCCGGCCCCGTACCATCCCAGAACCCTGAACTGACCCCGTACCATCCCAGAACCCTGATCCGATCCCGTACCATCCCAGAACCCTGATCCGATCCCGTACCATCCCAGAGCCCTGATCCGACCCCGTACAATCCCAGAACCCTGAACCGACCCCGTAACATCCCAGAACCCTGATCCCACCTTCTGTTTATTGCTCCATTTCTTCCAACAAAGATACGGGATGATTTAACTGTCTGGCCATAATCCAGGTTTCCAGTCTGTGATGGTTCATTCCAGATGCCTCCAAGTCCAGAGAAGTTAGTGTGGCCTCTGGAACTCTGGACCAGGTTATGATGCGGTTTCTGTTCTGCTCAGTAACGTCTGCAGTGACGTGAGTGTAACTATTGTAGACCTGAAGGTTTCCACAGTAATCCCGGTTCATGTGGTGCTATCAGCTGGTGATGACGATGGTTCTGGATGTGGAGGGTTCAGAGATCACGGTGTCCAGATTAAACTTGCTCCTCTGTCTAACACTGAAACGCCTGTTGAGGTTTTTCTTCTCAGTTCGTACGTGTTTCTGCTGAGAAGAATAATACTTTCTGATCATATTCTTGTTGTCATCTTTGTAGAAATGTCTCATCATGACTCAGCATATTACAGAACCAGTGCTGCAGATAGAACAATGTAGTGTTTGTATAATGAGCGACCTTCACTTCTGCTACAGAAATGCTGATCTGCCTTCTGATCACTCAGACCCATTCATTAGCGCTGTACTTGGCAAATAAAGGATAATTTCCTCCACACTTGTTCCTCCCTAAACTGTCGTCATCCAGACTTTTCTAGTATGTGCTGCAGCCTACAGTGTAAAGCTGGATGCTTATCAGCAGATGAAGTGAAAGAAACAAAGCTTTTCAGGGTCACCTGCTCTGATATGGAATAAAAATGATGACACTTTGTTCTGATTTACTTTTTCTAAGTGTCTGAATAGAGGTTGAATAAGTGCTGATAACCTCCGGCTCTGGTTATTCAACCGTGATGAGCTGTGGCTTCAGAGCTCCGCATGGTGCGACCGATCGATTCTGAGCTGGAACTGATCACATGAATCCATGAGTGAGCCTTGAGGAACCTGCAGACTTTAAAGGTGTGACTGGGGCTGCGTTGGCTTAATAATCGGGTCATTGTACTGTGGTAAAACCAGAGCGACCCATCCTGACCGAGGAGAAACGGACCAATCCTGACTTAACTGAGATGATGAAACATCAGGATGGGACATCCCCGGGAGTAGCTTGATGCTTCCTCCTCTTCCTCTGTCTCATCACTTCTTCCTGACGTTTCATCTGGACACTTGGATCAGCGTCCTCCATCTCTGCTGTCTGATGAGGTTTTTCTGTTTGGCTGCATCCGTCTTCGCTGATCTGCATCCTGCCTTATTAATCTGTGGGAAACCAGAGGTATGAATAAAAATCTCATTCTGGTTTACTATTTGAAAATTTTATTGTATGTTATTCTGGATGATTCTGTCTTTGAAAAACAGAGGAGGACGTTAATAAGAGCCAGTAGCGAACTACTCTAATGCATAAGAAATTAAATAGGTTATTTGTTAAAGACAGTTTATTCATTCATTATTGAGGTAACTAAGATCTGAGAGACTCTGCCTCTCTGAAATGCTCCTTTCAGTCATGTTACTGACCTGTTGCCAGTTAACCTGATTAGTTGTCCAATGCTCCTCCAGCGTTACTTTTCCAGCCTTTTGTTGCTCCTGTTCCAAGGGAAGCAGGTTGGGAACCACTTGTATAGTCAGTGCTTGCATACAGCTGCATCTCCGCTGCCTTTAAGTGTTCATGGTAGCAGGGAGCTGCTGTTCAGCCTTGTGACCCAGTCATACTGTACAGCAGGGAGGGTGCTGAGTGACCTTTGACCTGCAGGCTGAAGCCGAGTTGTGAATAATTAGCCTAAAGAGGCGTCTCATAACTTTATGATCGAAGGTCGCAGCTGTTACTGTAGTTCCTCTCTCCTGGAAGTCATCGGCTCCTGTCTGCTCCCGGACCAACGTCGGCCCAACGCCGCCTGGCCGCTGCTGTTTGACGGAAACTTCTGGGTGATTCTGCTTCTCTGCCCACCACATTCACCTCAGGACGAGGAGGACGAGCTGGTCCAGACTTCAGGAGGACCACCATCTGAACAGAGCAGTGACAGTCTGCATCTTCAAAGACCAGCAGCATGGAGGGGACGCAGGAATCCACGAAGGACCTGAACGGGGCTGAAACCCAGAGCCGGCCTGTCTCTGATGAGCTCATCTTCTTTGTTAACGGGAAGAAGGTAAAAAAATCACATTTAAATTTAACCTTAAAATGTTGTGATGATATCCAGGCGTGTAGGAGACCTGAAGGAGTCCTGAAGAAGTTCTGAAGGAGTCCTGAAGGAGGCCTGATGGAGTCCTGAAGGAGACCTAAAGGAGTCCTGAAGGAGGCCTGATGGAGTCCTGATGGAGTCCTGATGGAGTCCTGATGGAGTCCTGAAGGAGACCTGATGGAGACGTCCCTCTGCTGCATGTTTACTGTCTCTAACATGAAAGAAGTAGATAATAAATTATCTGTACAAGCTGGCTGAGCCACAGTTCTTCTTCTTCTTCTGTGGTTTTATCTGCAGTAAAATGTAAAAAATGAAGGTTTTTTATCACAGTTACAGATTTGATCTTAAAAGGACAGTTTGACACAAATTAAGCAGAAAAATCAACTTTAAATGGACAAAAGTTTGCTGGAGTCAGAAGTCATGAAATGTGTCAGAATGCAGAACAAACGCGAACATGAGAGCCGAACAAACAGCGTTTTGTCATGTGATCTGTGTGTGAATAAAGCTCGCTACCCTGGATTAACACGATTATCCTCTGAATCAGTGAAAACGTGAAAGAGTTCATTAATAGGAAGCTGAACTTATGATAAGTGCTGCTAAATATAAGCGTGTATAAACAGTAAGATGACACCAGAAACATTTGTAAAATGAGATGAATTAGATGTGTTCATGCAGGCGAGGCATTGATATATTTGTTATATTATTAACCTGGAACATGGTGTTAATGAGCTTAAATACATTTAGTTTTATTATAAGTCTAATTTCAGCCTTTTTACATGCAAACATTTTCTTTTCTTTTTTTCTCCCAGGTTGTTGAGAAGAACGCCGATCCTGAGACGACTTTACTGACATATCTGAGGAGGAAACGTAAGATTACATAACACCTGTTTACATGCAGACTGGCTAACGCTGCACTGCTGCAGACTTTGTTCTTCATGAGGTTTTCTTTGTGAGGCCATGTTCCCGTTCCATCACCAGAACCACTTCTTCATTTCTAACTTTTATCTGCGGACAAAGCAAACAGTGTTTTGTCTTTTATATTTGGGGGTGTCAACCTGAATCTGTGGTGTAATCAGGGAGGAGGACAGAAAGTACAGGGATGAACATTAAAAAGACAAACTGCCGTTTTAAACTAGGTTTTTGGTTTAGTGTTAATAAATGGCTGAGCGGTCAGTGACCGTCCCAGATCAGCTGATCAAAGTCCAACGTTTTTACAGACTTTGTGCAAAGTTAAACAAATCTGAGAGAAAAACAGACATGTTTTTAACCAGCTTTTACCGCGCAGCGACAGTGACGACGTCCAGGTGTTCATATGAATAAAGAAACCCTCACAAAGACGGGAACAGTTCCCAGGTAACAGCTCTCATCATGTAGACAGTAACAACCAACAGACAGTCCGTTAAAAACAAGTCCCACATGCCAACATGTGGTCGGACCTCCTTTAGCTCCGAATCCAGCAGCTTTTGCTGTGGCATCATTTTAAGCTTCTGCAGTGTCACCAGATTTATTTCCATCCAGAGTTACAATCATCTTGTACTGATGATGGAGAGTCCGACCGCTGCACAAAGCCTTCTCCAGCACATCCCGAAGATCCTCCATGGAGTTCAGGTCTGGACTCGGTGGTGGCCGATCCATGTGTGAAAATGGATCCTGTTCCCTGAACCACTCTTTCACAGTCCATGAATCCTGGTACTGAACCATCAGGGAAGAATAACCTGCTCATTCAGTATGTTCCGGTATCAGCTGAATCTAGACCTGAACCTAGACCCTAGACCTGAACCTAGACCTGAACCTAGACCTAGTCGACAGGGTTCACCCGGGTGCGTTCAGGCCCGGGTGGAGCCGACAGGGTTCACTCGGGTGCGTTCAGGCCTGGGTGGAGCCGACAGGATTCACTCGATTGCATTCAGGCCTGGGTGGAGCTGACATGTTCAGCATGTTTGCTGTAGAGATGAGCTGAAGGTGGAGGGATGCTGGCCGACGGCTTTATGATCATTAATCCAGTAAAATCTTGAAAAAGTTACGCTGCCGTCTGAGTGTCTGCCAACGATTCACAGACCTGTGTGTGTGTCTGCGTGTGTGTGTCCAGTGGGTTTAACTGGAACTAAACTGGGATGTGCTGAAGGTGGATGTGGCGCCTGCACCGTCATGCTGTCCAGATACCAACCACACACCAAAGAGCTTCTGTATCCTTCCACCAAGCGTGCGCGTGTGTGTAACGTGTGTGTGTAACGTGTGTGTAACGTGTGTGTAATGTGTGTGTAATGTGTGTGTGTAACGTCTGTGTAACGTGTGTAACGTGTGTAATGTGTGTGTAACGTGTGTGTAACGTGTGTGTGTCACATGTGTGTGTAATGTGTTTAATGTGTGGATAACGTGTGTGTAACGTGTGTGTAATGTGTGTAATGTGTGTGTAACGTGTGTGTAACGTGTGTGTAATGTTTGTGTGTAACGTGTGTGTAACGTGTGTGTAATGTGTGTAACGTGTGTGTAATGTGTGGGTAACGTGTGTATAACATGTGTGTGTAATGTGTGTGTAACGTGTGTGTAACGTGTGTGTGTAATGTGTGTGTGTCACATGTGTGTATAATGTGTGTAATGTGTGGATAACGTGTGTGTAACGTGTGTGTGACGTGTGTGTAACGTGTGTGTAACGTGTGTGTGTAATGTGTGTCTAACGTGTGTGTAGTGTGTGTGTAACGTATGTGTAACGTGTGTGTAACGTGTGTATAATGTGTGTGTCACGTGTGTGTAATGTGTGTAATGTATGGATAACGTGTGTGTAACGTGTGTGTAATGTGTGTGTGTCACATGTATGTGTAATGTCTGTAATGTGTGGATAACGTGTGTGTAACGTGTGTGTGACGTGTGTGTAATGCGTGTGTGTGTAACGTGTGTGTGTAACATGTGTGTGTAACGTGTGTGTAATGTGTGTGTAATGTTTGTCTAACGTGTGTATAACGTGTGTGTGTAACGTGTATGTAACGTGTGTGTGTAACGTGTGTGTAACGTGTGTGTAACGTGCGTGTAACGTGTGTGTAACGTGTGTGTAATGTGTGTGTAATGTGTGTGTAATGTGTGTCTAGTGTGTGTGTAACGTGTATGTAACGTGTGTGTGTAATGTGTGTGTAACGTGTCTGTAACGTGTGTGTAACGTGCGTGTAACGTGTGTGTGTAACGCGTGTATAACGTGTGTGTAACGTGTGTGTGTGTAACGTGTGTGTGTGTAACGTGTGTAACGTGTGTGTAATGTGTGTGTAACGTGTGTGTAACGTGTGTGTAAAGTGTGTGTGTAACGTGTGTGTAACATGTGTGTAACGTGTGTGTGTAACGTGTGTGTAACATGTGTTTAACGTGTGTGTAACGTGAGTGTGTAGTGTGTGTGTAACATTTGTGTAACGTGTGTATGTAGTGTGTGTGTAACGTGTGTGTAATGTGTGTGTAACTTGTGTGTAACGTGTGTGTGTAATGTGTGTCTAACGTGTGTGTAACGTGTATGTAACGTGTGTGTGTAACGTGCGTGTAATATGTGTGTAACGTGCGTGTAACGTGTGTGTAACTTGTGTGTGTAACGCGTGTATAACGTGTGTGTAACGTGTGTATGTGTAACGTGTGTAACGTGTGTGTGTAACGTGTGTGTAATGTGTGTGTAACGTGTGTGTAATGTGTGTGTAACGTGTGTGTGTAACGTGTGTGTAGCGTGTGTGTAACATTTGTGTAACGTGTTTGTAACGTGTGTGTGTAGTGTGTGTGTAACATTTGTGTAACGTGTGTGTAGTGTGTGTGTGTAACATTTGTGTGACGTGTGTGTAACATACGTGTAACGTGTATGTAACGTGTGTGTATAACGTGTGTGTAACGTGTGTGTAACATGTGTGTATAACGTGTGTGTAACGTGTGTGTAACATGTGTGTATAACGTGTGTGTAACGTGTGTGTAACGTGCGTGTAACGTGTATGTAACGTTTGTGTGTAACGTGTGTGTAACATGCGGTAACGTGTGTGTTATGTATGTGTGTAACGTGTGTGTAACGTGTATGTAACATGTGTGTAACGTGTGTGTAACATGCGTGTAACATGTGTGTGTAGCGTGTGTGTAACATGCGTGTAACGTGTGTGTTACGTGTGTGTATAACGTGTGTATAACATGTGTGTGTAACGTGTGTGTAACGTGCGTGTATAACGTGTGTGTAGCGTGTGTGTAGCGTGTGTGTAACGTGTGTATAACGTGTGTGTAACGTGTGTGTGTAACGTGTGTGTAACGTGTGTGTATAATGTGTGTGTAACGTGTGTCTATAACGTGTGTGTATAACGTGTGTGTAACGTGTGTGTGTAGCGTGTGTGTAACGTGTGTATAACGTGTGTGTAACGTGTGTGTGTAGCGTGTGTGTAGCGTGTGTGTAACGTGTGTGTAATGTGTGTGTAACGTGTGTGTGTAACGTGTGTGTAACGTGTGTGTAACGTGTGTGTGTAGCGTGTGTGTAGCGTGTGTGTAACGTGTGTGTAATGTGTGTGTAACGTGTGTGTGTAACGTGTGTGTAACGTGTGTGTAACGTGTGTGTGTAGCGTGTGTGTAGCGTGTGTGTAACGTGTGTGTAATGTGTGTGTAACGTGTGTGTGTAACGTGTGTGTAACGTGTGTCCATCTGACATCTGAGGCTGATTTCCCGTCTGCTGGATGAGCTCTTGTCTTTAACCCGTCCAGTCATTACGCCGTCAACGCCTGCCTCGCCCCCCTCTGTGCCCTGCATCTGGTTGCCGTGACAACGGTGGAGGGAATCGGCAGCGTTGCGAGGGAGCTGCATCCCGTTCAGGTAAAATCTTCTAATGAACATAAAAAGCCACAGATGTCCTGAATGTTGCCGGGCTGATGATGATGTGGCGTTCAGGAGCGAATCGCCAGGTCTCACGGCTCGCAGTGCGGCTTCTGCACCCCAGGAATTGTCATGTCCATGTACGCGTTGCTGAGGAATAAGCCCCAACCCGCCATGGCTGACGTGGAGGAGGCCTTCCAGGGTAGAGTTGCTGACTTAGACTCACCTCATGAGCGCCGCTCGAGTCAAAACCACATTTACAGTCATGTGATTTTCTGTTAGGAAATCTGTGTCGCTGCACCGGATACAGACCCATCCTGGAGGGATACAAGACTTTCACGGCGGTGAGAAGACCTCCTCACGCCTCTTCAGTACGGCTCAGGCTGAAGTAACTTCGTGCTTCGTTGTGAGTAAAGAAGCTGACGCTGTTTGTCCCTCCAGGAGGGGCGATGCTGTGGAGGCAGGGGGCGGGAAAATGGCTGCTGTATGAGCGGTCTGGAGGAGGACGAGCATGTAAGTACAGCTGGATTTCAGAGCTTTGTTAAGGATGTTTGAGTCTGAATGATGCTCATGTTGCTGAACAGGAAGCTGGACGGCTCTTCAACGCAGCAGACTTTGCTCCGTATGACCCGACGCAGGAAGTCATCTTCCCCCCTGAGCTCATGGTAAATGTGCACACTGTAAAACACAAGCTACGCTGGAAGCATGACCTTCACTACACGTCAACACGGTCCAGTTTATACCGAACTGGGACCACCGTGAAGCTTTCCTGGTTTATTCCTCACAATAACATTTTTGTATTATTGTATTATAAGCATTTTTACTATAACTTCTAGGAAAACATCATCTAAACACTGGCTGGAAAATTTTTTACATATTAGAGTAAAAGTTTTCTATAGAGGGGATTTTTATTATTAATAAAATACTGTCCATAAACAGAAAAACTCGTGTTTTTGGGATGAAATGTTTTATAAATCAGGCTGTGAATTAGATACATTAAAAAAACCTTCTGTAGAAACTTTATTAACACAGACAGGAGCAGAGCCGGACAGTTTGGTGTCTGTAAGGCTGCTGAAGTGGAGAGTTTAGACCCAGAGTCTGAAAAAATCTCATTTAAAACACTATTTACAGACATTGTAGCCAATCAGATTCATAGAAACAACAGAACATGTATAACACATGAAGCAGCCATGATGGAGAGATTTATGTCCTCGAACTGTCCTGCTGTGTGTCTGGTAGATTCTGGTTCTGGAAAAATGAATTACCAGAGTCTGGTTGAGAGAAAGTGTATCAACGTTTATTTAAGAAAAAGAACAAACGCTTGAGTCTTCTGACTCGCGTGAAGTCGGAAGACTCTGGGAGACCAGAGGAAAACAACAGTTCTACATTTCTGTTGGAGGAATCCTCCTTCCTGAAGACCTTGGGTGGACACATAACTCCAGGACTGGCGTCAAAGCAGCCTCATAGTTGTGTCTCCACCAGAACCAGTCTGGCTACGGGTCTGAGGAAGGACCAGATAAAGGTCGTCTTACCCTCGTAGTGAACTTTTAACAGAGCATGTATATGAAGAGAAAAAGAGGTGAAGTTAATTAAAGCACGAGTAAAATGTACGATATAGTAAATGTATATAATGAAAGAAATAATGGGATAAATGAAGCCTTAATGAAGTGAATGTATGAAGCAATAAAAGGCATAATAAGTAAAATTTCTTCCACAGGGTGAAGTTCAGGAATTCCCAAAACATTTTCAGTTTTTTGGGCGACACATCCTGATTCATGTAAAAGACGACAGTGTCTTGTAATGACAGTAATGATCTCCCACGCCTGAACGTCGTCTTCTCTGACAGCGTTTAAGGCCCGTTTATTCTCCCTTACGTACGTTTCATACGGTCAAGATGGCGGCCAGTCCAGTCGCCAAGCACAGTCCCAATTCAAAGGAGGCTCCAAATCCAGCCTACTAATCCGGCTGCTGGTGGTGCATCCTCCCGGCCTCTTTTCTCCCAGAATTCATTGCACACAAGACGAATGAGCAGCCGAGCTCAGAAGAGGACATTCTTTTTTAAACTAAACTTTAGTAGAAACATAACAAAACCAAGTACATTAAAAACATGTTTGTTAAATGGTGACATTAAAATTCTGTAATATTTGATATTCCTGGATTTTTGAAGGGTTAATGAAGAGTGTACCGTCTGATTCAACGTCCTACGTTGCTGCTATGGGAAATTCTCATTAGCTAGGCAGGTTTTCCCCTTTCACGAACATTAAGCAGACTTAGGAGTGTAGACTGCTGGTTCACCGTCACAGTAACGTCTGTTAATGAAGAGTGTGGAGGAAATATTTAAACAGTTGTGACATGTTCCAGATTCCTAATTAAAAAACAAATAAAATACACTTAAAAAACTGAACTAAAAAATAAGAAAATTTATTGATTTATTTATTTTGCTGTTCTAAACATTTTTAGGTTGTTTTTTTTTTTATCAATTTTTGCCTTTCTCACTACATCCCTCTTTATGGCAGCATCCATTACATCTTTATGTACCAGGCTAATTATACTAATTAGCGACTTGTAGGACAGCCAATAGCTGCTGTTCTTACTGCGGAGTGGGAACAGCGGCTGGAGGAGCATCAGTCCCTGAAGCTGTTTATTACCAGGAACTACATGGACCAGTCGTACCATGTCCTGTGGGGGATGGTGGGGACAAAGTTGTCGTTCTGCTTCGACTACAAAGTGAATCAAATCTGATTTGATAGATTAAATGGACTACGGAGGATCGTCCGCAGTCTGAACACTGCGAAGTGTGCAGACCCTGAACTGAGACACAGCTGTTGTGTCTCCATTAGTAGCAGACTGTAAAAGTCTGTACGATGGTTATCTGTGCTCTCTTCTAAATGTAAGCCCTCTATTCTTAAACACAGTTCTGTTTGAAGCACTTGTGTGTGAAAGGTAAAAATCCCATTTTCTTTTCTGCTGCTTTCTATGTGCACTTAATATAATAACAATTCCTTCTGCAGCCATAGCGCCTGAGGATTTAATTTTATAACTGCATATTACTGCTGATTGATTATTCTCCTTTAGATTTACACTTATGTAAACATGATGTAACTACCAACCAGAGAGAGTTAAAACCTACCTACCTTAAAACCCAGAATTCATCTGAGACTCTGTTCTTAATACTGGTACAATATCATTGTCAGTTTTTTCTTTAAATGCCAGAGAAATGTTAAACGCAAAGCTTTAACATCCAGCTTGTTTTATTTCAGACACATTCGGTGGTAAATGATGCCTCCTTCTGGAAAACTCAGTGGGGACATGACCTATGGCTTCACATGGCTCTGAACGGTCAGCAGGGGTCTTAAAAATGACTTTGATTGCAGATTAAAAAATGTTTTTTTTTTGCTTTAGAATCCAGCTTTTCAAACTTGCTGTCTAAATATACAAATGTTCTACTTCGAGGTGGAGACGAATGTTCTTCAGATAGCTGGCCTCCAAACTTCTACTCTATCCACATTCATAGAAAAATGTAGCTTACGTAGTAGAAAACGTCCTAACTCTAAACTTTTTACATGGACTAACTAGACCTGTACTTCAGTGTCACATAGATTAGTGCTTGCTCTCTGATTTTTAGATGAGAACAGAATTATTACTAATATAATAACAACGTCGCAAACGGATCACTGAGTGTCTCTTTTGATGCAAACACCCCATGTGCATTTTTCCACTTTAAACAATATGTTTAAAATAAACTGGCCGGCACTCGTTGGCTGATCAGCTCTGGTTCAGGCTGTCAACACGACAAGCTGGTGCATTAATCTGTTAGTGTGTGATGGGGTTCGGACTGAAGTGTGTGAGGCGAACAGGCCGCGCCCGACTGCAGTCGCTGTCTTTCAAACGAGTTTTCGAGGTGAATCTGGTAATGTGTGTGGTTCACCGACTCATCTAAAATACACACATCACCACGAGGAAAACGATGGCGAAGGTTAGCGAATCGATGCTAACCGGCACTCGTGAACCGTCAGGAACAAGCATTGTGTGTTTCTGTGCTTTGGAGGCGTGGCTTCAGGGGGACATCTGAAAAAAGGGGTATGGACTTTATGAATTTTCAAAATTTTCCTTGTTCGAACCGTTTTTCCAGGATCTGCTACCCTACCTTTAAGTCAGTTCCTCCACTAGGGGCAGTGCTGAGTTCAGATTTCACTACTATGATCCGACTTCAGTTTCAGACACTGGCAGCGATAAGCTTCATCACTACCAAGTTGTAAATAACCGTCGAACAGGCCTCAACACTCGCATAGCCTTTCTTCAGAAGCTCACGCAATTTTTACACGTTGTCCTCGTCTTCGTTCTTCTTCTGCTTTTTTTTCTTCCTGTTCCTCTTCTTCTTCTCTGGTTTGTTTCTTTGTCTGGTCGCATATCAGATTTTCTGCTCAGCGCTGCCCTCATGATTTCCGGTGATATTGCTCGTCTTCTGCGTTATGTGGCGTAAAGCTAAGCTCCATGAACACTGGCCAAATACGTGCTTAACTAATACAGAAGACGGATGAAACTGTCTGTCTGCGTATCCGTCTTCTGCATGAATGGACCTTCAGGTGTCTTTCTTTTGCCATTTTGTCTTTATAAGTCACGTGAAAAGCCAAACAGGAAATCAACTGTCATGTGACTAAAAATAACCAATGACATTGTCTGAAATCAGGTGATGGCCAAGCATCTCAGAGACCACAATGACCCCCAACCCCCACCCCAACACACCCAGCCCTCTAAAACTCCCACCCCATACCCCAGTTCAACCCCCTCTTCCCCCATCTTCTCTCTCTGAGGCACAGCACCACCGGGCCTCCTGAAGCCAGCATGCCAACTCATCCCCCGCTACCTTAACAGGGGTGTGAGAGGCCTCCTTTGATTTAGAACTGAAACATGATCTGGAGACAGCTTGACTTGGAAATACACTCACAGTTCACTTCATCAGGTCCACCTTCTAGTACCGTGTCGGACCCTTCTTCCAGAACTGTGTTCATTGTTGGTGTCATAGATTCCAACCAGGTGGAGGAAACCTTCCTCAGAGGTTTGGCTCCATAGACATGACAGCATCACACAATTCAAACACTCATGAAGTGCATGCATGAACCATGTGTGCAGGGTTTCATGCATGTAAGAAATAACTGTATGTGGGGCTTTGTGTTTTTACCAGAATTTCAGATGGAATAAAATGAGAAAATGTTCCATTAAAGTGGATTTAATCTGTGAAACTAAACTTCTCAGTCGGTGGAAAAGTAAAAAAAAAGGATTTTCCTCCATTTCTCACCTTCTCTCCTCTTCTCCTCCATGCTGGTCCTGTAGAGTCTGTCTAGAGGTCAGAGGTCGCGTTCGCTGCGTTTCCATGGTGAGCGGGCGACGTGGCTGCAGCCCGACTCTCTGGACCAGTTCCTGCAGCTGAAGTGGAAACATCCAGAAGCCCGAGTGGTGGTGGGAAACACTGAAGTGGGTCAGTTCAGCTTCTCTCAAACACACCCCGACCCAGTAAAGGTTCCTTCATCTGTTCACTCACAGACCGTGTGTGTGTGTGTGTGTGTGTGTGTGTGTGCAGGGATTGAAGTGAAGTTTAAGAACATGGTTTATCCCGTCATCCTGGCTCCAGCCTTCATCCCTGAGCTGAACGCTGTGACGCACAGCGAAGACGGTCAGCACCTCTCTCACACCATCGCTTCAAAACCTGAACCAACACAAACACACAAGAACTGGATTTAACACAAATATCTGAGAATATTTCCACACTGTAAGGAACAAAAGACGTACTCTAAGTCTCTTTGTGCTCAGGGATTACGTTTGGTGCAGCGTGCACTCTCAGCCACATGGGGGCGGTGCTGAGGCAGGCCGTGGAGACTCTTCCTCCTCACCAGACCGAAGTCTTCCTCGCCGTCCTGGAGCAGCTGCGATGGTTCGCTGGACTGCAGATCCGTAATGTCGCAGTGAGTTGAAACAGGCTGATCTCAGAGCCATAAACCAGGAAACAAACGTTCCAGCGATGGATTCACGTCTTACGAGGAAACCTGGCGAGTGATCTGAGGGGCTGAGGGTTGGAGTGTTTCCAACAACAGAGTCTGTGCAGTTCAAGAACATCAGAGCTGTAGGAATTTCTTTACAACCCCAAAAAGTTGGTTTAAATGTAAATAAAAACAGAAGCAATGACTTACAAATCTCATCAACCACATTTTATTCCCATCAGAACATAAACAACATAGCAGCCACAAACAATCCAAATCTGGCATCATCACAGTGAGAGAAGCTGCTTTTAGGCATGTTGATGTTTGTTAAAGCCGTGAACAGAATCCACAAAAACCACGTTGTCCTCCTTATTTCTGAAGATCCTGACAGTTTCCCAGCTTTACTTTTAGAGGATGATCCATCGGATGTATCACTCGGTTAACCTCTCGGTTGGTGTGTCTGACATTCTGGTCCACACTCCTCACCAGTGAAATACCAGAATGTGGTTTTACTGCATCCCCACATTTCACCAAATATATCAGCTAAATATCTACAATATAAGCAACACGTCTGGAAAGAGTTGGAACAGGAGCAACAAAAGGCTGAAAAACAAACACCTGGAGGAGCATCTGACAACTAATGAATGACAGGTCAGTAACATGACTGGGTATAAAAGGAGCACTTCAGAGAGGCAGAGTCTTTTTACACCGTGCTGAACACCACCCTGGAACTACTTTTTACACCGTGCAGAACACCACCCTGGAACTACTTTTTACACCGTGCAGAACACCACCCTGGAACTACTTTTTACACCGTGCCGAACATCACCCTGGAACTACTTTTTACACCGTGCAGAACACCACCCTGGAACTACTTTTTACAACGTGCAGAACACCACCCTGGAACTACTTTTTACACCGTGCTGAACACCACCCTGGAACTACTTTTCACACCGTGCCGAACATCACCCTGGAACTACTTTTCACACCGTGCCGAACACCACCCTGGAACTACTTTTCACACCGTGCCGAACATCACCCTGGAACTACTTTTCACACCGTGCCGAACACCACCCTGGAACTACTTTTTACGCCGTGCCGAACATCACCCTGGAACTACTTTTCACACCGTGCCGAACACCACCCTGGAACTACTTTTTACAACGTGCAGAACACCACCCTGGAACTACTTTTTACAACGTGCAGAACACCACCCTGGAACTACTTTTTACACCGTGCTGAACACCACCCTAGAACTACTTTTTACACCGTGCTGAACACCACCCTAGAACTACTTTTTACACCGTGCTGAACACCACCCTGGAACTACTTTTTACACCGTGCTGAACACCACCCTAGAACTACTTTTTACACCGTGCTGAACACCACCCTAGAACTACTTTTTACACCGTGCTGAACGCCACCCTGGAACTACTTTTTACACCGTGCTGAACACCACCCTAGAACTACTTTTTACACCGTGCTGAACATCACCCTGGAACTACTTTTTACACCGTGCCGAACGTCACCCTGGAACTACTTTTTACACCGTGCTGAACACCACCCTAGAACTACTTTTTATTTTCCATGAAATGATAGAATGTCTCAGCTTCTGGGAATGAAAAACGGGTTTATGAGATGTTTAAATAATTGTATTTAGTCTTTATTTAAATTCTTCTCTGTCCCAACATTTTTTGTTCTTGTAAACACAACTTTTTAAAGAAGTAGTATGGATTAGATGTTTGAACATGACTGGGTCTCCGAAAACAAAAACCTGAAGGTGACCAAGGGATGTAGACCGTCTCATTGGAGGATCAGCCAGTGCTCAATACCAGAGACTTAAACTGTGGCCCATTATAAGGAATTTTACAAATAAATTTAGACTGTTCAGTTAAAGTCTTTTCCTGGAAAACACTCAACAAACACAGTCAGATGGTTGCAATCCGGGCTGGGACAGGGAAGGTTTACTAGTATTGAAGAGTCGATTTTACTTGGAAGTACACTGATCCAGTTCAGCTCCTATTCAGTGAACATTACAAGACTTTTAGATCATAAAAACATCAGGATGTGATAACTTCGACTTTCATTTGTGTAATCGATGGTATGGTTGTGTTTTCAGGCTGTGGGTGGAAACATAATGACAGCCAGTCCCATATCAGACCTCAACCCGGTCTTTCTGGCAGCAGGCTGCAAACTCACTCTGATGGACAAGGGTACCACTCTTTATTCTCAATTTAGTTATAAATCTGCACATCTGAAAGTAATGTCATGATACTGTCTGGAGCTGGAATCACAGTCATGGTGGGTTTATTTATCTGAAGAGGTGTTTAAGTGACCTTCAATCTGAAGTCCAAACTGTCAGTCCGTGTTTCTGCCTGGAAAACGTGTGTTATGTAAACTTAAAACACAGCTGCTGCTTGAAGCTGTTAACGTGACACTTGGTTTTCAGATGAGATTCAGCTCTTATTTTTTAGATCCCTGTTTTCTAAATTCCTCTGGCTGTATCTCCAACTCTTGACATTTGACCTCTCTGTCCATCAGATGGCAGTCGTGTGGTCCAGATGGACGACAGTTTCTTCACGGGTTACAGAAAGACGCTTCTGCGTCCTCAGGAGATCCTGCTCTCCATACACATCCCATACAGCAAGCAGGTAGGAACAGCATCACCCCGACAACCAGTGTCAATATCCAGGTTACCACTGCGAGTCACAACAGAAAACCTGTCATTCATTTAGAGATCGATCATCTGTGGATCACTGAGCCTGTCTGTGATCTAGCAATGCTAGTGAAGGATCTAAAAGCCCAGTCTGTTACCTAGCAACTACTGTCAGTTGCCTAGGTTTGTTTAATTGATTTCCTGTTGTACCTAAAAACCACCATCAATCATTTCAAAAGCCCTGCCTGTCAGCTAGTAAACACTGTCCGTCAGCTAGGTTTGTTTCAATAACTTCATCTTACACCTAGCAACCATTATCAATAAACCTGAAAGCTCTGTCTGTCACCTAGCAACCATTATCAATAATCCAGAAACTCTGCCTGTCACCTAGCAACCATTATCAATAAACCTGAAAGCTCTGTCTGTCAACTAGCAACCATTATCAATAATCCAGAAACTCTGCCTGTCACCTAGCAACCATTATCAATAATCCTGAAAGCTCTGCCTGTCACCTAGCAACCATCCATGCATCCATCCATTTTCTGCCGCTTATCCGGAGTCGGGTCGTGGGGGCAGCTGCCTAAGCAGGGAAACCCAGACTTTCCTCTCCCCAGCCACATTCACCAGCTCATCCGGAGGGATCCGGAGGCGTTCCCAGGCCAGCCGAGAGATGTAGTTTGTCCAACGTGTCCTGGGTCTTCCCTGTGGCCTCTTTCTGGTGGGACGTGCCTGGGACACCTCACCAGGGAGGCGTCCAGGAGGCATCCTGACCAGATGCCCGAGCCACCTCATCTGGCTTCTCTCGATATGGAGGAGTAGCGGCTCTACTCTGAGCCCCTCCTGGATCCCCAAGATTCTCACCTTGTCTCTAAGGGAGAGCCTGGCCACCCTGCAAAGAAAACTCATTTTGGCAGCTTGTTATTCACAATTTTGTTATTTCGGTCACTACCCACAGCTCGTGACCATAGGTGAGGGTAGGAACGTAGATCAACCTGTAAATTGAGAGCTTTGCCTTATGACTCTCTGTCGTGGTGAAGAGGGAGCACCTAGCAACCATTATCAGTACTCCTAAAAGCTCTTCCTGTCACCTAGCAACCATTATCAATAATAATACTCACTGCCTCTTACTGGCCATCTACCAACCGCAGCTAACTCCATTTTCTGTCCCCAGTCTCAGTTTGTCTCCGCCTTCAAACAGTCCCCTCGTCGTGAGGATGACATCAGCATCGTCACTGCGGCGATGAGTGTCACCTTCACTCCTGGAACAGATATTGTTAAGGACTTAAGGTTGAGTTATGGCGGCATGGCAGTGACCACAGTGCTGGCCAAGAAGACGGCGAGCAGACTGCTGGGGAGGTAATAATTGATATAAAGCTGAAAGTAGAGGAGGAGGGAAGGATGTAGTGTAACGCTATGGTATCTTGAAGGTCATGGGGGGAGGAGCTTCTGCAGGAGGCTTGCTCTTCATTGGCTGAAGAGATGACCCTTGACCCTTCGGCGCCGGGCGGCATGGTGACATACCGGCGGACACTGACCCTCAGTCTGTTCTACAAGTTCTACCTGACAGTGTTGCAGAAGCTCAGACTGCAGGTTTGTATCACTGTCCTGTTTCATCTAAACTAAACCTGATCGATTATGAAAAAACTGACTTTGATTATGAAAAAACTGACTCCAACAGGGGGTAAATGTCCAGGAGGTTGACTCTAAGTGTGTGAGCGCCACAGAGATTTACCATCCAGATACGCCATCCAGCATTCAGATCTACCAGGTACAAAAGACAGAGATCCTCTTAGAGGCAGCAAGGCAGGACAAAATCCACTTTACTGTCCAGGTGTGTAATTCTTTACTCCTCCTCTAGGCGGTGCCAGAAGAGCAGAAACAGGATGACGTGGTGGGCCGTCCCATGATGCACCTGTCAGCCATGAAGCAGGCCACAGGTGAGGCAATTTACTGCGATGATGTACCGCTGTACGAGAATGAGCTCTACCTGGCTGTCATCACCAGCACCAAAGCCCATGCTCGAATACTGTAAGACCTGCACCACACCTACCTGTACCACACACCTGTACCACATAAGCTGTCTGGTCTCACCAGGTGTGTGTGCTCTGCAGTTCTGTGAATACATCGGCCGCTGAGCGCTTGCCCGGCATTGTCTGCTGCTTGTTTGCTGACGATATCCCTGGCAGTAACACCAGTGGAACCAGGCAGGACCAGAGCATCCTAGCAGATGGAAAGGTGTGCTTTTTCTAACCCAATCAATCAGGTATGTCTTTGGACTTCAGGCTTGATGATGTGTTTGTATTTTGTTACACAGGTTACCTGTGTGGGTCATATCATTGGTGCCGTAGTGGCCGACACACAGCTTCATGCTCAGAGAGCTGCCAAAGCTGTGAAGATCCAATATGAAGAACTGAAGCCAATCATTACCATTCAGGTGATAAAAGACACACCTGAACAACTTCGTACTAGTTAGAGCCGGATAATCCCAAGATGACTTTATGAGCTAGATACTTATCTTGAAGTAAAAACGTCTGTTGGCTTGATTGACAGGAGGCCATTGCTGCTCAGTCCTTCTATCAGCCAATCAGAACCATCCAAAACGGAGACCTGGAGGCGGGGTTTAAACAGGCTGACAACATCCTGGAGGGTAGGACCATCTCCATGTATCTGAGTAGGACTTCCTCCTGACTGAAACTGATCTGGTACTGATCATTTATTGATTATCTTTCAGGTGAGATGCATATTGGAGGTCAGGAGCATTTCTACCTGGAAACAAACGTAACTCTGGCTGTTCCCAGAGGAGAAGATGGAGAGATGGAACTTTTTGTTTCCACTCAGTCCACCCATGATACACAGGTGAAAACACTCATACACATGCACATATCTAAGCTCCAAAATACAGAATAATACTGCAAAATACAAATGCTACACACAGGTAATATTACTCACACATCTGTACTTATGTTTTTATAACAGTCAATGCAACTTTTTCTATAGGAAAACAAATGTCACAGTGTAACAAACTTTTACAAAGTTACTGTTTCTGCTTCAGACTCAGGTGGCGAGCGCGCTGGGTGTCCCAGCTAACAGGGTGGTTGTCCGAGTAAAGAGGATGGGTGGGGGCTTTGGAGGGAAGGAAAGTCGTGCCACCATTTTGTCCACTGTGGTCGCTGTGGCAGCCAACAAGTATGTGTACCAGTTGTGTTTTTTAAACCTCCAACCTCTGTAAGTACAAAGGCAATAATATACTTCTGTATTTCAGGCTAAAGAGGCCTGTCAGGTGTATGCTGGAAAGAGACGAGGACATGCTAATCACTGGAGGACGACATCCCTTCTATGGAAAATACAAGGTACGATGGCTCCCCCTGCTGGAAATTAAGTAGCAGTGTCACTTGATGAACGTTCTTTATGAACTCATTGAGGTTTTACCTCTCTTTACGTTCTCCTGCTGCAGGTTGGTTTTCTAAACAGTGGTAAGGTTGTGGCGCTGGATGTCTCGTACTACAGTAATGCTGGAAACTCCATGGACCTGTCTCTTGCAGTGAGTATCATCTACAACCATAATTCTCTTTTGTGGTGTTACACTGTATGCTGATGATGCATCGTTGTTTCCCATAAACTCGTCCAGATCGTGGAGCGTGCTCTGTTTCACATGGAGAACTCGTACAAAGTGCCAAATATTCGTGGTCAAGGCTTCTTCTGCCGCACCAATCTGCCATCAAACACTGCCTTCAGAGGCTTCG
Source organism: Melanotaenia boesemani (assembly GCF_017639745.1). Taxonomy (NCBI): domain Eukaryota; kingdom Metazoa; phylum Chordata; class Actinopteri; order Atheriniformes; family Melanotaeniidae; genus Melanotaenia; species Melanotaenia boesemani. The sequence goes on along the minus strand of NC_055705.1, from coordinate 1,590,717 downwards.
GAGGGCCTCAAGGCATGATGATCGCTGAGAGCTGGATCACCGACATCGCTCAGAGTCTGGGCCGCTCCACTGAGGAGGTTTGTTGGCAATAAAAGTTGTAAACTGCTGAACTCTGCTGAATGAGCAACATCCCATCAGTTACTCTGTCCTCAGGTGCGTCGGTTGAACCTGTACATGGAGGGTGAGTCCACACCCTACAACCAGGTCCTGCATGGTCTCACCCTGGACGGCTGCTGGGACGAATGTCTGTCACGATCTGGTTATGAACAACGCAGAGCCGCTGTTGACCTTTACAACAGGTAAAATGACCAGACCAAAGTCTCTGAGCTCTGTAGTGAACAAAGCCGGTGTCGCTACAGTTTGTAGTTTTGGATGGTTCAAATTATATGCCATTGTGAAGCTCCAGTTCTACACAGACCATCATATTGCTTGATTCATATTGAAAAACCATACCCAGAGCTGTTGGTTGACTTACCTGGACCAAGTTTTCTGACTTGTTGACCTTTACAGTTGGTGTGTTCTTCCAATGAGGTGAAGGCACTCTCTGTGAAGTTTCTAGCCCACTGTGTCCAAGTCCTATTATTTAACACAATGCTTTAAAATTACAAGAAAAGTGGCGAGGCATCCACCTCAGAAATACAAGACAACCAAATACCAAACACAGTTTTAAATGTGAGAATGGATGGACAGGATGATGAACTTGTTTTCTCCTTAGACAGAATCGATGGACCAAACGAGGGCTTGCTGTGGTCCCCACCAAGTTTGGCATTAGCTTCACAGCCACCTTCCTCAACCAGGTCTGATCCACCAACATATGAATTGATAAAATTCCAGTAAGGATTTTACTTAGATTTAAGAGATTGTGGTGGAAATATTCTTGACTTGCTGCTTGCTTAATCTTCAGGCTGGTGCTCTGGCTCACATCTATACTGACGGCTCTGTGTTGTTGACTCATGGAGGCACTGAGATGGGACAGGGACTCCACACCAAAATGGTCCAGGTACAGAACTATAATAAACCATCAATTTGTACAGTTTGTACTTTTTTCAGTTGTGAATCAGGTTTTTGCAGCTATTTATTTGAGCTCATTCAGATGTAAGATAAAGAGCTGGACAGAGGCAGAAATACATAAAAATTAGACATTTGGATGGTAAAACTGACAATAGATTAAATTAAATAAAACAAATTAAATAAAATAAAGTTTATTAAGTTTATAAGTGGTCAGAGCTTAATTGTGTTTCCTGCTTTTGCTTTGTTTTTGTGGGAAACTGTATTATCAATGAGATAAACAACCTGATTCAAGACTTGATATGTGACAAAATGTGGAAAACCTGAAACTGCAGAAATTTTTTTGCCAGCTTTGCTGAATCAAACTGACATAAATAATCCTATAAATAAATCCAACAGATATATTAATGTGTAAATTAATGGGGATTACTTAGTTTTCTTTACATGTAGAAAACTCCATCATCTACATACATGTTGACCTCCATGTTGAACGGTTTCCAGGTTGCCAGCAGGGTTCTGGGTATCCCCTGTTCAAAGATCCACATCTCAGAGACCAGCACCAACACGGTGCCCAACACCAGCCCCACTGCAGCCTCCGCCTCCTCCGACCTCAACGGAGCTGCTGTCCAGAATGCCTGTAAGACTCTGCTGAAGCGCCTGGAGCCGTACAAAACCAAGAACCCCAAAGGATCATGGGAGGACTGGGTGAGCAGGTTCATCAAGAATATTAGCTGTAGCAATCCTTCATTTTGTTTTAAAGAACATTGATGACCAATGTTTAACATTGGTTCATGTGAAATACACCCTTTTGATTTTGATTTAAATTGATTTAATGTATTTATGGAAGTTGCTGCTTTGAGGGGTTGTTATTGTTTCTGTTGTAAAGGTAAAGGCCGCGTACTTCGACAGAGTCAACCTGAGTGCAAACGGCTTTTACAAGTAAGTTCAACACCTGATTCAATGCTTAACTTCACGTAACAGCAAATGAAGGAAGTTTACCAGAGTTCTTTTGCCCGATCAGGACACCAGATCTTGGTTACAGTTTTGATACAAACTCGGGCAGAGTGTTCAACTACTACAGCTACGGGGTAGCCTGTTCAGAGGTGGAGATCGACTGTCTGACTGGGGCTCACAAGGTCTGCACAAACTAAATCCAGAGTTATGAAGAAAGCAGAATAATAATATGTATGCACTTTTACAACAACTAGGGTTGAAGCTTTTTTGAGCCTTCTCTTCATTCAAAGTCTGTTTTTCATGACCTGTAGGCCTCTTTAAACTTGAATTTTCTATTATAAACACTTTATATCAAACTTTATAGAATCTGAAGCTGTCATAAGATCATGTGAAAGCTCCTTAAATGTTTCAGTGCATCAGACCAGCTTTATTTTGTGCTACAGAACCTGAGCACCACAATAGTGATGGACGTTGGCCACAGCCTCAACCCAGCTATTGACATCGGACAGGTGAGTCAGTGTAACGGTTATAAACAGGAAACTGGAATTGCTTAATTTGGAGCATTAGCCTCATCTTTAACTCCCCAGGTCTAAAGTGTCCCTGTCTTGGTAGGTGGAGGGGGGATTTCTGCAAGGTCTTGGCCTCTTCACCCTGGAGGAGCTTCATTATTCACCTGAGGGTGTCCTCCTTACTCGGGGTCCTGGTTCCTACAAGATCCCAGCTTTTGGGGACATTCCCACTCAGCTCACCGTCTCTCTACTCCGTGATGCCCCCAATGACAAGGCTATCTTTGCCTCAAAGGTAACCTAGTTGGCTCAGTTGGCATCAGTATGAGCATCATTACAAAGAAAGACATGGAGGTTTTCTCTTCACCAGGCTGTGGGTGAGCCTCCTCTCTTCCTGGCATCATCTGTGTTCTACGCCATTAAGGATGCCATCAGCGCTGCCCGGGCAGAGTCGGGCACCACAGGACCGTTCAGGCTGGACAGTCCCGCCTCTGCTGAAAGGATCCGCAATGCCTGTACTGACCACTTTACCAAGCTGGTAGGTAAACTGATTTAATTTTCAAAGAGAAGACAACCCTCCTTACTCAAAGTGCTTCTTGGGATTTATTATACTTGTAAAAGCGGCACTGGGGTCTAGAACCTGACTAAGTGTCCGTTCAGTGGGCAGGGAATTCCATTAAAAAAAATTGCACATTTATGTTTTGGTTTGCTTTCACACTGCGCTTTACGCAAGCTGGCCAAACCACCTGGACAACATCACGCAGTTACAACAATTGCACACTAGGGGGCGATATTACTCAGAACGAACGCTGACCAAGAAGAAGGAAGAAGAAAATTTGGCTCATTGATTGGTCAGAACTGATAGCAGCTTATTCACCACAAGTACACAATGAAGCAGCCATAAATGTATGCAGTCTTGGGGTTTGTGTTTTACTTTGGTGTTCAACGTTATGTGGTTTTCTGTAGAATCTGTCCAGTATGAGCAGCAGAAGAGGCAGCAAGTTGTCCGACTGTTGCACCAGAGCATAGAGCATAAAGCATACAACTTTTAATCAAGGAAATAACGGAAACATCAGACGTTAGAGCAGAAATTAGGAAGGCTAAACTTAGATAAAAGGATAAGCTGGAGGACAAAGTGAGCAGCAATGATCTTGGAGTATTATGGGATGGTATGGCTAAAACAGACCGGAAACCAACTATGCTGAAAGACTATAGCACAAATAAAGAACTGGCTGAAGCTCGGAATGGTTTTTATTTCCAGGAAAGAAAGTGGAGATGCCAGTCTGTCAGTTTAACCTGGAGATAAATTATGTAATTTCAATGTTTAAAACACTAACCTGGACCAGATGGCCCCACAGGAAGAGTGTTAAAAAACTGCGCAGAGCAGCTTGGCCATGTTTTTCTGGACATATTTAACATGTCATTAGAGCAGATGAGGGTCCCCACACTGTCATTGTTCCCGGAGACAAACAGCCGAGTGACTTCAGCCAAGAGGCCCTAACTTCTCTGGTGAAAGCTGATCTTTTAAACCAGGTCCAGACCTTTTTAGACCCCATGCAATTTGCTTAAAGACCTGGGAGGGGAGTGGAGGATGCTTTTAATACCCTCCACCCAACTACTTTAACTCTGAGACTGCTTAATGATTTTAAAATTGGCACATCCTGAAATCTTCAGATGACACAGTCATTGTGAGTCTGCTGCATGATGACGAGGACAACCATGGGCCAGTGGTGGAGGACTCCACCTGCACCGAAATACCTATAAAACCAAAGATATGGTTCTAGCTGAAAGGAAGTCCTCTCACTAGTCATCACAAACCATAATAAATGACAGACATTGAGCCGGTGGAACAGGAAGATATCCTGGTCTGGTTTCAGACAAGCTGAAGTTTGATGTTCATGTGGAAGCCGTGAAAAAGACGAGCCGTCAACGCCTGCGCTTCCTCGGGAAGTTTTAATGTGGAGAGAAAAATGATGACCAACTTTTATTGGATCGGTTTTAACATTTATTTCTTGGTTCGGAAGTGTGACAACAACAGATTAAGCAGGGAGGTGAAGGAGGCCTCCTCAGTCCTCACATCCAGCAGGTAGCGAGGAAAGCCAAAGGCATTGTGGGAAACCGGAACCACCCTCTACACAAGGACTTTGAACGGCTTCCCTCAGGTCTGAGATTCACAACCAAGACCAGAAACAAACTCCTTCATTCCACGTGGAATTGCATTTAAACAGCTACAGATGATTTTGTTCTCTTTACGATCTTATTTAAACATCATATTTGAGTGTTTTTATTCTTTTTTAAGGTTTTTCTTCTTGGGCATTTTTAATTATTCAGGGGTCATTCATGTATTGTTTCCTTTTCATTTTCATTTTAGTTTTATTCACTCTGTTTTTTTTATTGGTGATTCCAGTGGACAACCATGTTTGATGTGTGTAAGTGGATTTGATATTGTGAGGACCTGTTTGTACACTAAGTTTCCCATTAGGGACAATAAAAATGACTTGAACTTAAACTCGAGGGTCCTAATGCGTGTTCACGCTGCTCTATATGAACCATACTATCAGGGTCCTCTAGAGCCGACCAAACAGTGTCATTGTAAATAAAGTTGTCGTGTACACGAGTTAAATCCTTATTTAACCCTGGTGAGCTGCATCATGTAACATGTGGGCTTGTTTTTGTTGCAGTGTCCTCCTGCAGAGCCGGGAACCTTCAGACCCTGGTCTGTTCAGGTCTAAGACAGAACACAAGAGGAAGCACTGGTCATCCAGCATGGTTTCCATCCAGAGCTCAGGGAATAAAACCAGGTTTTTCCAGCATTGCTTAGAAAAACATGGTCACATACCAGCAGGTCTAATCATTAATGGTTCACCACCATCATGCCGTCTAGCTGCCTCTGTAGATCCTGAAGATCTGAATGTTGTTTGTTATGAAAAAATATGGCCGCTGCTGTACTTTTACTTTACATGATAATGTGAACCGGTTAATAAAATGATGATTTTCTTTGACACATCTAATTCTTGAATTGAATAAAACATTTACAACCTTCTTTGGCTTTGAGTTTCCTTCCCAGTCTGGAAAAATCCTGTAGAAAATAAACCAGAACAGATACAGACGTACAGATCCAGTCAGTAAAGTTCACCTTCCTGTGATCATTTCATCTGTTAATGATGTCTTCACTGGAAAGTCTGAGACAGCGGCCCACCAGCACAGCTGAGTTTTCCACCAGTACTTTATTCACCATTTATCACAAGGTTTGCAAAGACTTGTGCACTGATTATTACATCAAGCCTCTTAAAGGTCTGTTTTCTGGGAGGAAATTCAGACATAATCCTAGAAAAGGTATCAGAAAGCTGCAGCAGAGATCTCCATGAAGACGAGTGAAGCAGGCGTGCACGTACAAACATGTGACCCCCATATTTCACACTCTCACCACATAATTAACACAGAGGTGGTGGATCCACCAACCACACTGGCCACGGTTAAAGGAAACAGATATTCACGTGTTCAGACCATTTATGACTCAGAGTGATCTGGAACTGGTCTGTAATGAGATGAAAGGCCTGAACTGGTTTTACTGAGCAGATTTTGACAAAAATTTATTTTAATTACAGGTGACGACACCCAACTGAAAGTTTCAGGTCAGGTTTTAGCCACAAAATGTCCTAAAATCATCATCTGCTGGGTTGAGCAGTTGCATGTTTCAGCCAGCAGAGGGTGCTGTTTGACTCCCTGCATCTTCCTCATCAACTCTTTCTCAGCGGATTCAGGGAGAGGAAGAGGAGGGAGTCCAGGTTCAGTCAGACGGATTATGGCTCCCAGGAGGATGGAAACTAAACCGGTGATCTTCTGCCTGAAGCTGCTGCTTCTGATCTACACCTTCATCTTCTGGGTGAGAAAAAGCTTCATTTCTGACTCAGTTCCTACATCAGAGAGGAAGCAGAGCAGCTTTACTTTTGCTCTTCTGATGCAGAATCCTGTTTCATGAAGATCAGACTCATCTGTCTTCATCTATGCTAAACATGTACTGTTCGTATTGTTCAGATCTGGATGAATCAAATCAAGCAGGTGTTTAAGTTTTGTTGAATTAAATATAAAGTGTCTTCACCAGTAGTGAAAGTGTGTGTTCAGATGTCAGAGGGTCATTATCTGGACTCTGAGGAATGAGGAGGCAGCTCTGACACCAACATGATAATGAAGAAACCCACCTCCAGCAGTTGAACACCACATGTTTTCAGACCTTATGGTCCAGCTCTTGTTGTGGTCTAATGCCTCATCGCTTGGTCCTGTTTGTAGTCTGCAGTGGATGTTTTTGAAGATATTTTCTAACAACTAATGCCATATTCAGATTTCTGGTCTTTAGCTGCCCAGTCCCTAACCAATGCCGACAAATGCTGGAATACCGTTGTATTGTATGGTGTTCAAACATTTCATCGTACACAGTGGGACATGATACTTATGCCCTTTGTGCATGCACACAATACCAAAACATCATAGCTATGTGGGCTGAGGACACGGCCATAAATCCATACTACAGCTGGACCTACTTGTTGTTGTCATTCTTTGGTCAGCTGTAGCTGGCGGTAGCGTTGATGGGGGGGGTCTCTGAAATGTCTGACCAATCACACAATTGTTCTCAGAGTCCCACGAGAAGAAAGTTCTGCTCAGCCGATGTGTTGAGAAAAAGCTGCAAGGACTCCCAGAACTAAAGGGTTAGTTCTCGTGGCCCCAGGAAAAAGAAAAAAGTTTTCATTTCTGCGCTTATCCGGAGTCGGGTTGCGGGGGCAGCTGCCTAAGCAGGGAAACCCAGACTTCCCTCTCCCCGGCCACATTCACCAGCTCATCCAGAGGGATCTGGAGGTGTTCCCACGCCAGCCGAGAGATGTAGTCCGTCCAGCGTGTCCTGGATCTTCTCCAGGGCCTCTTTCTGGTGGGACGTGCCTGGAACACCTCACCAGGGAGGCGTCCAGAAAGCATCCTGACCAGATGCCCGAGCCACCTCATCTGGTTCCTCTCGATGTGGAGGATCAGCGGCTCTACTCTGAACTCCTTCCTCCTCCATTCATGTTTAGCATTGCCATGGTTGTTAAGTCAGTTTCTCCACTAGTGGACAGCGCTCAGTTCAGAGTTTACTTCCACAAGCCGATGTCAGTTTGAGGTTGGCAGCAGTAATGCATCGCTAAATCGCTTTATTCCAACACACCCTAAACATCCGCATATAGTCTTTCTTCAAAACCTAGTGCAGTTTATACAGCTGTATAAACAGCAGCAGATTCTGCTTCTGCTTTTTTTCCCCCTTCCCGATTCTCTTCTTTTTCTCTGGTTTGTTTCTCTCCCTGGTCTCATGCCAGCTGTTCTACTCAGCACTGCCCCCGCGATTTCCGGTGGTATTGCTCCGTCTTCTGTGCCAAGCTACGAATAGATAAGCTCCCTGAAAACGGACCATATTATGCGTGCATAATGCATATTATCCATAAAAGTTATGAACAGAATCGGTGACAGAGGGCAGCCTTGGCGGAGTCCAACCCGCACTGGAAAGGATTCTGATTTACTGCTGGCAATGTGGACCAAGCTCTGGCACCGGTCGTACAGGGACCGGACAGCTCATACAAGTGGGTCCGGCACTCCATACTCCCGTAGTACCCCCCACAGGAGTCCCCGGGGGACACGGTCGAATGCCTTCTCCAAGTCCACAAAACACATGTAGACTGGTTGAGCAAACTCCCATGCCCCCTCAAAGACCATGAAGAGGGTGTAGAGCTGGTCCACTGTTCCACGACCGGGACGAAAACCACACTGCTCCTCCTCAATCCGAGGTTCGACTATCCGACGGACCCTCCTCTCCGGTACCCCTGAATAGACCTTACCAGGGAGGCAACACCCCAGTCTGCCAGTCCAGGGGAACTGTCATACTTTAGAAAAAAATTACTCAACTGGTGTAAATAGCAGAGCTGTTTTACTAAAGCAGCTTGCAGTAGTTTGCAGTTTCCTGGTTTAAAGTTCCTCACACTATAGCAGAGGAATTGATCATTCCCTGACCTCCACTGACATGGTTTTAAGTAAGAAACAATGCTGGGCAAGGTGTCCATTATCATAAATTAATGGCCTTCGCGGAAGGAACAGTCCTCGGCTTCGCGTTGGACGGTCACGCCTCCGCGTCATCCATAAATTTCTCGAAGGGCATTATCCCACTTATAGCATGGTCACTTACAAAAGAAATAAATATTAAATCAATTATTAATACTTGAATGTTTTTTTTTACCCTTAAAATCGTACATTTTTCTCAAGAAGGACTCATGTGGACTATTTCATATCTCTCGTTGTGAAGCGTTGCCAAGGTAACCAGCTCTGACACAGAGCCTGAAGCTCGTTCGTCATGTTACGTGATTTCAGAGGGCATGTGCAGCTCTTACAGCCTGCTGAAGGTGTCTTCATTGTATTTCTGTTATTCCATCACAGGAAAACAATATCAAGATGTGTTATTGTTATTTAGCTAAAAGGAGATCCATATTCCCAGATCTCTCCCATCATCTGTGATTGTTGCTGACAGTCCTGCTTGTTTCTGAGTCCAGGTCTCTGAATGAGTCAGATGATGATGACGACAGCTCAGATGGATAAAAATCTGTTGGTTTGTTTGGACCAAGCTGGTTTTACTGCACACGACTTCAGGTTGTTTTATAGTCTACAGCACAAACACACGATCTGGTGTCAAGGCTCAAATGAAAGGTTTCCTGACTTGCTGAATCAGTGACATTTAAAACGTTTGGGACTGATTCATTTGTTCTTACAGCTCAATCCGTTTGTAGGCTGCACAAACACAAACGTCCTCCGACCTGCAGCTGACAGATGGATTTATGGCCTCCAGAGTCTTTCACCATCACAGCTTGACTCCGTTTGAAATGCTCATCAGGGACGACCAGGAGTACAAATCAAACACCTCCTCTCAGTCTTTTCCGTCTTTCATCCTGCAGCTGCTTTAATTAAAAACCTGCTTTAACCGCATTAACTTGACAAACAGTCCTGATGAGGCTGAACTTTGTTTGCTTGAGTTTATTCACTTAAACAAACGGAGTATAAAACTTATTCAAGCTGCATTTTTTCTGACTCAGCAACTTACAACAAACTAAATCTGAGTTTTAACCAAATAATTCCTTTCAAACATCCAATAGATAGATAGATAGATAGATAGATAGATAGATAGATAGATAGATAGATAGATAGATAGAAGGATGGATGGATGGATGGATGGATGGATGGATGGATGGATGGATGGATAGATAGATAGATAGATAGATAGATAGATAGATAGATAGATAGATAGATAGATAGATAGATAGATAGATAGATAGATAGATAGATAGATAGATAGAAGGATGGATGGATGGATGGATGGATGGATGGATGGATGGATGGATGGATGGATAGATAGATAGATAGATAGATAGATAGATAGATAGATAGATAGATAGATAGATAGATAGATAGATCGATCGATCGATCACGTCTTTTCCCATCTGCTTGTCACTTCGTCGCTTTACTGTTGAGGTGGACGTGCAGTAATGTGCTGAGTCACTGTTTGACTGCGTCCTCTTCATGATTCAGCCCATCTGCTGCAACGGTGAGCAGCATGAACAACACCATCGTACAGAAGCTGAGAGTGGCTGTTACCGGCCGTTCTTTGTGTTTTTAATTTTTATCTCAAGATAAAAACTTCATTTTCTTCTTATCTCAAAGTAGCGAGGACTGTTTTCTCGTGATAAAGGGATGATTAAGGTGGGCTCAAAAGTTAGTGTGACACGTGATTTCATTGATGAAAACAGACCCCATGACAGCTGATGGGAGGATCATGGTGTGTAATTATGTGAATAAGTGTTGGTCATGTTATAATTTCAGTCTTTGTCAGACTTGATGGAAGTAAAATCGGACGTATTGAACAGTGATGGATGCAGTCTCAGCAGCAGGACAGAGAACCAGCGCTGGCAAATGATCGCTGGTCAGACCCCATTTATTAAATTAATTTTGACTTTATAAGAGGACACATTCCAGTTTAACACAATATTTGCCCTCTGAACTGAATATCTGACCCATGTCGAAGCAGATTAGGCATAGATTTCCTTTTCTATTAAATTATAATAATAATGAAATAAAAAACAGCAGAAATCTGATGTAACAGGAAAGATTTAAAAGAAAATAGAACATTTAATTGATGCAGATAGAACATTTTAATCTAGTCATTTCAACCTATAATCAAAGTTTAGAATTAAATAACAGACTGTCAGAGGTCCAGATCAGTTAATCAAAAACCTAAACAGCAACTTTATGTGAGAGAAGTTTGAATCCATGGATGAGATTTTACACAAAACACAGGCTGTCTGTTCTCTGATTGGATAGTTTGATTTTATCACCATCCAATCAGACAGGTGTTTAAAGATACCCACATAATTCACAACTTCAGAGTCTCGATGCAGTTTTGTGCTGTGAACATGGTTTTCACTAAAGAACATTTTTTTCACCACAAATACAAATCTTTATTCCAGCCACACAGATCCTTTCTGCACATGTGCAAACTTGAATTTTTCAGGCAGGTTGTTTTTACAGGGAGACCAGCGGATTTACAGACTGAAATTATGTGCAAACACTTATTTACTGCAACATCTTTATGGCTTAATATTGAGCCCATGGTTCAGCGCGTTAGCCGTTATTCTGGTAAAATCTCGCCCTGTAAGACCCTTTGAGGAGGAAGCAGATTTGTAATTCTTTGTAAAACTCAGCATTTCTCTGTTGTTAGCTATCAAGGATGACGGTTATATTTTTCTTTGTAAAAAGATTTCTGGTAACGGTGCCATCTTTATTTGAAATAAACTGGTCACATGACCTCTTACGTCATGTCCAGGGATGTGTGAATGTGAAAAAAAGTGTTTCCATTACACTTTTGTCATATACTTTTATATTTACACGTCTGAAAAACCTCATGAGAGCGTAAAAACTTTTAGTGATATTTGAGAGGTTTTCAAAATGCAGGTGTTTCCATTGCTGGTTTTTTATTGTGATATTTAGGTTTGGTGCAGTTTTAGGGGTGATGGAAACACGTCTAGTGACAAAAAAGCAGCTTCCAGTGGAGACGAAGTCGTGGACTGTAGATGATTGGATGAATGTGATGAATCATCAATCTGATTGGACGAGGGGATGATGCTGGAACTTTGGTTCTGGTTCAGTTAAACATAGAAAGACAAGCGTGTGAAGAGAAGCAGCAGATTTCCAGACTGATGATCTGGGGTTGATGTCAGGTGGAGGACCAAGAGGATGGAGGTCGTTATCTCTACAGGAGATGTTCAGGTGGACTCGGACATTTGGACACTTTTCTCATTCCATCAACCAATCGGAGGTCTGGTGATGCTGAGCTCATTTTACATGATGACAGTAAATGGTAAATGGATTGTACTTATATAACACTTTTCTAGTCAGGTGGACCACTCAAAGTGCTTTTACTACATGTCACGTTAACCTTGAACAGCCCTCTGTTGTTACAGACTAAGTGCTTTCTGTGATGCTGATCTTCCACAGAACAAAGAACTTTCAGACTTTTCTTGGGGAAACATCAACTCAGTGTCATGAACAGGAAACAGGAAACAGCTGAAAGAAAATCCTCAGTGTTCAGATTATTTATAAGTTCACTTTTTATCATAAATTGATTGTAAATGTAAAGTGAAATCTCTGGGTTCTTTACGTGGCAGATCTTTTATAAAGTCATTTTGCATGATGATGAGGTTGTTTACTACACAGGTAATATGACAGCGTGAGATGTTGAGGTTGAAAGTGTTTGATTTCTAAAACAAAACATAAAGAATGTGCAATATTATTGCAGAGATGTGTCATGTACATGTGGACTTAATTAGAAGGTAGAAAATATATATTGTGCCTACATTTTTTCAATAACTGTAAGCTTATACTGTATTATAACACAGAAAGCATGCGCTGACATAGTGATTATGTTTTCATGTCAGAGTTAATAAAGTAAATCTCTTGGATGTTGTGTTTTTTTTTATCTTTTCTTTTTGTCCTTCGTGGTTATTTGTAATATACCATCTGTACATTTAAAACTTCAGTGTGAATGCTACGTTCATGTACCTGAAGTAATATAAACATCTTGGTCAATTTTAAGGACAAAGATGTACAGTTTGCTGATTGGCTGACAGTTTGATGCGTGGCCCCTCCCCCTCAGGTGACAGGTGTGGTCCTGCTGTCGGTGGGCTTATGGTGGAAGTTCATGTTGGGGCCCTACATGTTGCTGATCTCCAACGGCCCCTCCAACGCTCCCTACGTGCTGACGGGAACTGGTGCCGCCATCGTGCTCTTCGGACTGTTCGGCTGCTTTGCCACCTGCAGGGGGCGCCCCTGGATGCTTAAACTGGTGGGAGTTTGTTTGTTTGTTTTTGTTCTCAGGTTTAATGTTAGTTTGTTCACAAAGTCTTGCTGAAGTCCTTTAACTTCAGATGAGTTTATAGGAACTGCTGTGTGACAGAAGCTAGATAAGGAATCTGTAAGCGATCACGTTGATGGATAGACATCAAGACACCTGGCTGCTCATCCTCCCCTCTGACCTCTGACCTCTGACCTCTCCACAGTATGCTGTGTTTCTGTCGTTGGTTTTCATGACCGAACTCATCGCAGGAATCTCCGGATTCGTGTTTCGCCATGAGGTCAAACACATCTAACTTTAATCCAGTAGATCTGTTCATACTGAAACAATACTGAAGGTTTTCTGCATGTTTTTAGATTAAAGGAACATTTTTCACTACGTACAGTGAAGCAGTGATGAAGTATGATGGACGTGATGACAGGAGTCTGGCTGTGGATGGTGTCCAGCGTAGAGTAAGTATCAGGTTGTTCATTATCGATTCCTTTTTTACCTCTTTATCTTAACAGTTTTATGCTCTTGTTTTCTTACACATTCTGGGCATTAACAGAGGAACTGATCATTTTCTTACAGGCATTCCACAGGGATCTGTGTCCTCACCACTTCTTTAAATTAACAACGCACTTTATCACGCCCACAGATCTGATCATATGCTGATGACACTCTAGTTAACGTGTATGATTGTACAGCCCAGAAGCAGCCTTGAAACTCTGTGTCATGTGTTTTCTGTGTTTGTTTCTGCAGCTACACTGCTGTGGAGTGTATAACTTCACCAGCTGGTTTAACAGTGTGTATTTTCCTGTTGGTGGAGTTCCCGCTAGTTGTTGTGTTAGTTTCTCTGACTGCAGCGGAGCTGATCTGAAGAACACAACTCTGGCTGCTCGAAAAGTCTACAAAGAGGTCAGGAGAGCACACACACAGTCATGAGAACAAAGGAGGTACACTCCTTTCAAATCAACAGCACAACTTGTGATGTATTAAAAAGCAAAAACAGAGCCAAAAGTCAAAATTAGTGTATAAAAAAACTGTGTCCATCCCTTTGCTTCCACTTGAATTAACCCTCTGGGGTCAAAGGTATAACTGACTATTTGACTACTTTTGTACCTTTATATTTCACATTTAAAACAGTTCGCCTGTCTTGTTTTTATCAGCACAACTTCACATGTGATTTTACAGTTTTGTTTTGTTTTTTTTACATCCTGTATTAACACACTAGAGCTAGAATAACAGAAAAGAAATTTGAGTAGGAATAAGTTAGTTTTTTTTGTGTGTGTGTGTGAAAACCAAAAATGTGTAACAAATAATTTTTTAAAATTAGAATGCAAAGATAAATAGTTGCTTGTAAAAACTACTACACAGGTTTTGTAAACAACAAAGTTATAAACAACTATTTACATAAAAATGCAGCAAATGCCTCGGGTGTTTTTTAATCAGTTATCGACATAAGATCCCACATAAATTATTTGTTCTGCTCCAAACACCAATTCCTATCCACTAAAAGAGAGAGAGGACATCACAGGTTGGACATTAGTCCTCCTGTCCACCAGGAGGCAGCACTTCAACCTGTCTTTGGTTGATTTTAGTCACTCCCATAACTTCCTTAGCAACGAAAAGGTTTTTTATTGGTTGATGGTGTGCATTTTTGCTCCAATGGGAAAAGGAGGTGTTGGATTTTTGAGACTTTTTCTTTTCTTGCTTGCGTGCACTTTCCTTATAGTCGTCCATTTTTATAGTTTTTTTCCTGCACCAAACGTGACCTAATAAACACAGAAAAAGAATGTTTTTATCATAGCTTTGGTTTTACTGGTCAGTCAACATAATTGACGGACGGAGAATACGGAGCAGTACCACCAGAAACCACAGGGGCAGTGTTGAGCAGTACAGCTGATGTGCAGCCCATGAAAGAAGAAGCCACAGTGTATTTAATAGCTACACAGACCACCGGCATCTACTGCAGTGTCTCTGTTTGTCTCTTTCTGACCATTATTGTGATCGTCCACCGACAGTTTTGGGTTGAGCCTAAATGATTCCTTCATCATCATCAGTTATAAGGTCATTTCTTAACTATCTGGAATCCATCATTCCGCAGAGAAAAGAATTATTCAGAAGTAGAAAACATTGAAGACAGCTGCTAATCTTCCCAGGACTGGATGTCCCACCAAGTTCAGCTCAACAGTGCGTTCCAGGAACTCGGAATTCTGGGATAATTTTACCCAGAAATGACAAATTGATCTTGTTTTTTTGAGCAGGAAACTCATAAGTTTCAGAGGACCCTGAGAATCCAGATTTAAAGATGGCTGTGCCCAGTACCACTTGTACTGTTGTTGTTGATGATCACGTTGTTCTGCTGTTCTCATGGAGACATTTTTACATTGGGTTTGTGATTTTCTAGTGTCATACGTCTTTCTAGAGGCTCACAAATTGGCTGCTTTGGAGGCGTCCATTTATTCCTGAGTTGGTCCAACTGGAACGCCAACTACCTGGTAATGACGTCACATATTCTTGGCCGCTTAGAATTCCAAAACAACTGGAACGCACCACAAGACCAGACCATGAGAATCTGAAGAAGTACATCTCAGACTCTCCAGGCCTCAGTTAGCATGTCAAATGTTATAGTTTGTGACAGTACAATTAGAAAGAGACTGAACACATAAGGCTTGTTTGCAGGAGGAAGCGTCTTCTCTATAAAAAGAACATGGCAGCACGGCTTAAGTTGGCAAAGCTGCATTTGAACAAACCACAGCTCTTCTGGAACAATAGCTGCGTTTACATGGAGCATTTTTAATCCAATCAAATGTCCAGTCAGAATAAAAATGCATCATCTAAACATGTCAGCTGATCAGAGATGTGACATTCATGGACAAATCGATTCTTTTAAATGAACGATGGGAACCAAATGGCAGCTCTGAGCCGTTCATTTTATACGTTAACCCCACTGATTTAACATGAACGGTGTGCCATCACAGGACTCTGGTGTCCAACAAGCTCCGTTCACATGATGCTTCTGTGGTTCAGAAACAGACTCTATTCAAAACGTTTGCTAAAATTTACACAGATGGTTCATTCTTATTTATATTTTTCCTATTTTTTATCTTGTATAGTAGATTTTTTAAACATAGGTGCATATTTAAATCATTTATTTTTCTTATATATTGTGGGTTTTTTACATTATTAAAATGTCCATATGTGGAAAATTTTTGAGTAAAGTTGTTTTGCATGGAAGTTAATCGTAGCCTGCTTAGTTTTCATTGTGCCACAAAGATTTTTGGTAAAAGAAAATCCAACATGGTGATCTCACTGTCCAAGCACGGGGTTATTGGGCCACTTTATTTAATGATTACAATAAAAGCACAAGGCAAATAAAATTATGACCAATATTTCAGAATAATTCCCACCTACAGAGTAAATATTGGTTAGGTGTGTAGGTTTGAATTATTCTGATCCAAACCTTACCTTATAACTGTTACCAGTCAGTATTTTCTCGATAAAAAATGAGGTACCCCTTATTGAATTCTAAAACAATACAAATAAGAACCAGCCCATCTTTTAATGGCTCTTTGAAAGGAATGGCTCCTCAAAATCCGGCTCCCTTCAAAGAGCCATGTCCCGTCTCCACAGCTGATCCGATCTGCTTTCAGTCCGATCAAGAGGCGGGTTGAACCCTTTTAACGGTCCCATCAGCAGGAAAAACAACCGCGTATTCCGGCATTCCCACTGTTTTGTGGTGCATGTTGTTTCTGTGGTGGAGCAGCAGCCTGGAAGGACCGGTCCCCCACTGGGCTGAGTCTGGTGGTGCATTTAGAAGTTAACACAGGAAGAAGCAGAGCTCACCTGTGTGAGTCTGGACTTTCTGTCTGGCAGAGAGGAGCTGCTGGAAGATCTCAGCTTCCTCCTGACAGCGGAGCTGGAGGAGTCTCCTGGAGAAGGAGCTCCTCGGCCTGTCCACGGCATGGTGGAGAGGCCGGTCTGGGTTCTCCATGATAGATAGCAGAGCAGCTTCCTGATCAGTTTGTTGAATCCGGTCTCGTCTGCTGCTCACCACAGAGCTGGTGGAGCATCTCCACCATCCTGCTGCACACGCTGAAGGATCTGAGCTCATAGAGTCGACTCATGTACAGCCAGGCTGCTGATCTTCTAGTCCAGTCCATGTTCACACCCAGCTTCCTATAGTTCTCCACCGTGTTCCCAGGATGCAAAGCGGCTGTGTAGCTGCCCTCCTTCGCCTGAAGTCAGTCACCAACTCTCTGGTCTTGTGGAGTGAGCTGGTGAAGCTGAACGTGGAGCCAGCACAGTCCCCTGTGGAGCTCCACACCACTCACCACCCTGCCAGACAGAACACTGCCCATCTGGACAAACTGTGGTCCACCTGTCAGGCAGTCAGTGACCCAGGAGATGGTGGACAAGCTTGTCCCCCGCAGCTTGTCACCCAGACACAGAGGCTGGACGTGTTGGATGCACTGGACCAGTAAAACATAGTGATTCTCACCGTGTGCCGACACCATCCAGGTGTGAATGGGCCCGCTGCAGCAGGTAGATGGCAGCATCATCCACCCACACACGGGGCTGGTAGGCAACCTGCAGAGTGGAGTGAAGGTCTCACCTGCAGCCTCAGGTAGGTTAAGACCCGCCTCTCAAACACCTTCATGAGATGTGAGAGCGACGCCTCGATAGTCATTCAAACAGGATGGACTATGTGGGGACAAGGCAGAACGTCTTCCAGCGGACCGGGACCTTCTCCAGACTCAGGATGAAGAGAAGCTGGAGAACTGGATGGTGCTCTCTGATGGTGGAGTCTCTCCAGCTGCCTCCTCACCTGCTCAGCAGTCCCAGAGGCAGGCGGATCGGTCATCCGTGGGAGGTGGAGGAGAGGGGGGGTGTCCAGACGTTAAGGTGAAAGGGTACGGCAGGTGATGGGGGGATGAGTCCTGCAGGTTTATTACAGAGGAGTGGGTGAGGATGTGGGAGAGTACTGGAAGCTGGGAGTGTGTGGGGCTGGGGAGAGGAAGTGGGAGGAGGCTGTTAGCTAAGCCTTTAAGGTGGTTCAGCTCATTAGCTCGCCGCTGCTTGTCTGGCCCCGCCCCCGTAGCCCGTGATCATCCCAATCCACATATTCCTCATGTTGTCCTGGAGCCTGTCCTCCAGCTTCCTCCTCAACTTGTCCCTCAGTTTGTCCCTCGGTTTGTCCCTCAGTTTGTTCCTCAGTTTGTCCCTCGGTTTGTCCCTCATAGCTTATACTGCCCCCTTCTGGTGAGTCTGTACAGCTGCGTTTATTCAGTCCCTGGACTTTCAGAAGTACATTTTTTCCTTTAAAACAAAAAGTTATTAAATGTGCATTAAAACAATAGTTTTTTTTTGTTTTATTTTTTATCTTTTTTTCTCTTCACACTTCTCTCTGAAATGATGCCGTTGAACCTAATCTGGTTTTCATGCCTATTCTTCTGCTCTTCATCTCAGAGATTTATTTTATTTTATTATTTAAAGCTTCCACTGATCAACCCTCAGCATTATAAGCTGTGCAGCAGCGCCCCCTGCTGTCCTGTTTGTGTAAAGAAACTGTTTCTGACCCAAATGCAGCTGTCAGAGTATAAAAGCTGTTTCTTCCACATTGGTGTCATTTTTCTGCACAATTAAAGTTAATGTACAAAACTGCTGAAAGCAGAGCAGCAAGAAAAGTTCAGTTCTGGATGGATGGATGGATAGACAGATGGATGGATGGATGGATGGATGGATGGATGGATGGATGGATGGATGGATAGACGGATGGATGGATGGATGGATGGATGGATGGATGGATGGATGGATGGATGGACGGATAGATGGATGGATGGATGGAGGGATGGACGGATGGACGGATGGACGGATGGATGGATGGATGGATGGATGGATGGACGGATGGATGGACGGACGGACGGATGGACGGATGGACGGATGGATGGATGGATGGATGGATGGATGGACGGATGGATGGACGGACGGACGGATAGATGGATGGATGGATGGATGGAGGGATGGACAGATGGATGGATGGATGGATGGATGGACGGATGGATGGATGGATGGATGGATAGACGGATGGATGGATGGATGGATGGATGGATGGATGGATGGATGGATGGATAGACGGATAGATGGATGGATGGATGGATGGATGGATGGATGGATGGATGGATGGATGGATAGACGGATAGATGGATGGATGGATGGATGGATGGATGGACGGATGGATGGATGGATAGACGGATGGATGGATGGATGGATGGACGGATGGATGGATGGATGGATGGATGGATGGATGGATAGACGGATGGATGGATGGATGGATGGATGGACGGATGGATGGATGGATGGATGGATGGATGGATGGATAGACGGATGGATGGATGGATGGATGGATGGATAGACAGATGGATGGATGGATGGATGGATGGATGGACGGATGGATGGATGGATGGATAGACGGATAGATGGATGGATGATGGACGGATTGGATGGATGGATGGATGGATAGACAGATGGATGGATGGATGGATGGATGGATAGACAGATGGATGGATGGACAGATGGATGGATGGACGGACGGATGGACGGATGGATGGATGGATGGATGGATGGATGGACAGATGGACGGACGGATGCTGAACGTTCCATGTGTCTACAGGGTTGTTATGAACTGGTGGTGTCCTTCATCGAGGGCAACATGGGAATCATCGCTGGAGTTACGTTTGGCATCGCCTTCTCTCAGGTACCAGCCTGCTTTTCTTTTACCGTCGTCTGCAGGCGTTAAACTGGAATTTGCCTTGTGTGGACAAATTATTACATCTCTGTGTTTGCAGCAGTGATTTAAGCCACACGATGCAGGATCATCATCGGTAAACTATCGTTGATCAGACACATATCAAGCTGAGTTTTTACGTCATAAGACCACTTTAGTTGGAAAAAACAATGAAATATTTCATAAAATTGAACGTCTTTATTTTTTCGTTTACTCATGCCTTCACAGATGTGGAAGCTGCCCACGCCATAGGCACTAATGCAGCCCCATCCCATCAGAGATGCAGCTTTTCACCTGTCCACTGATAACAAGCTGGAAGCTCCCAGCTCGATCAGTCTCATCAGTAACCGCTGACGCCTCACAGGCGCTCTGACCAGGTCATAAGAGTCTATCAGTGGAACCAGTGGTTTGTGGTCTGTCTGTAAACTGGTTTCCATACCTTGTTCATACCTTACACCTCTCCCATGCCCATACACTGGAACGGCATTTCTTCTCAATCTGAGAAAACCTTTGCTCCGTCTCGGGTGGAGTAGCAAGCTATATGGTTTCACATCAGGCTGGGGCTCCATTTTCAGTTCCACAACCAGGACTGCAGACATAGACCCAGAATGTTTACTTGACCCCTCCTTTCACAAACCCTTTGCAAACAAGCTGCCCCCTGGACAAGACTGTCTTGGTGTCTTCCAGGTCTGGACGCAGGGGCGGGTTAAGATGTATGCTCGGATATCTCAGTAATGTCTGCTCCTGTGTCCGTTCTCAGTCGTACTGCAGTGCCATTTATCTGTGAATGATTAGTTCTCATCAGGACCTACACCAGCTGAGATGGATCCTAGAAACCATGCATCAGCAGCCATGTCTGCAGTTTGTACAACGAGCTTCGTCTTTTCCTCTCGTGGGACACGCTCCATCATGGGTTCTCCCACACCTTGAACAGTTTTTCTCATGCAGCTTTTGGTGCTCCATTGTTGGGAGCTTTAGCTTTAGCTGGTCTCAGTTCAAACAAGCGCTCGAACAGCATTAGCATTCTAGTCCAAACTTCAGCTAACTGCCTTAGAGACGCCTCCTACTGTCCACGTCCACTCGACCAGACACGGCTTAGACCACAGAACTGCAGATAAACCATATCATCACTCTGTCAAAGACACATCGTTTGTTCCCGTTTCTCTAGTTTCATCTGTTAAAAACCAGCACAGATGGGACGGTCTGACAGACAGAAAACAGGATGCTGGCTAACGTGGCTTATCTCCGCATGGTGGCAGGACAGAGGGAGACGAGTCAGGACTAAAATAAATCTGCTCTTTGTCAGGTGATCGGGATGTCTTTGGCCTGCTGTTTGTCTCACTTCATCAACGCCAACCAGTACGAGATGGTCTGACAGGTGACTTCCCGCTTCATTTCATCACCTGCCTTATATGGACTTCCTGTTGATTGACCTACCTGCTCTTTTCTTTTTTCAGATTCATGTCACCATGGAAACCTACAGAAACATGCCCTGCATCATTCCTCTTGTATTAATTTAAAGTTGTGATTTAAAGTGGGTTGGTTTGTTGTGAGCTTGAGTACAGCTGACACCTGACGGACTTCTCACTGTTAAAAGTCATGTTTGAAGCTAAATGTTTGAAGCTAAATGGATCCCAGCCCAGGATTGTTCAGTGTGGATTAAAAGATTTTACTGGTTGACGTGAGAAATAAATGTCCTCAGTGGAAGTGAAGCTGTGTGTTGTGCTGATAAACTGAGTAAAAGAGTGTTTGGTTAATCTCAGATTCATGCTTTAGTTCTTATCTACGGCGCCCGTCTGGTGACATTGATAGAAAGTATTTGACCTGCAGCCACATGCTCCATGTTCGTGCAGAGTGAGGCTGAAACTGTGGCCACAAGGTAATAAGTCCTCTTCTTTATGGCGACAGCTCACGTTAGATGGATCATTTTGATGTGATTTTTATTTTATTTTAGGGATGGATTATGGAAGAGTGGTTCAGGGAACAGGAGTCCAGACCTGAACCCCATGGAGGAACGTTGGGATGAGCGTTTTATTTATTAAATGTATTATCAATGAATCAGTCAAAGTTTATTTCTATAGCACCTGACCTGATCATAGTAAAATAAATACAAATACACATTAAAATTAAGGAAATATAACAGAAGTAAAAGCACAAAACTGATTAAAACTAATGACACAAAGTACTAAAAGTACGAAACACATTAAAACCTTGAACCTTGGCCTTGAACAGAGGCAGATTGATGTGAGTGTGTAGCGCGTGGTGAAGAGTTTTCCACCATGTTGGACCTGAAAAGGACGGACCCCCCACCGCTTCACCTGGACCGAGACGTCTCTACAGATGCTGACCAGCAGGACGTAAATCTGCTGGGCTGGTGGATTTTAACACTTCTGATAAGTAAGGAGGTGTGAAACCATTCAGTGCTTTAAAAACTAACAGCAACCATTTCTACTGGATCCTGAACTGAACCAGGACCCAGTGCTGAGCTACCAGGACAGGAGGGATATGTTCCTACCTCCGAGTGCTGG